>NC_057388.1:109243168-109546520 GCF_019320065.1 Cervus canadensis
GCTGCGGGGAGGGGCTGGCGCTGCGGGGAAGGACTGGTGCTGCGGGGAGGGGCTGGCATTGCGGGGAGGGGCTGGCGCTGCGGGGAGGGGCTGGCACTGCGGGGAAGGGCTGGCGCTGCCGGGAGGGGCTGGCGCTGCGGGGAAGGGCTGGCGCTGCGGGGAGGGGCTGGCACTGTGGGGAGGGGCTTGCGCCGGGGGGACGGGCTGGCGCTGCCGGGAGGGGCTGACGCTGCTTTCTCCGTCTGCGCTGCTCAGGCTCCCGGCTGCTCCATATGGAGCGCGCCCCGCGCTGCGCGAGGTTCCAGCCCTCGGGTGTTCCACAAAAGCGCGGAGCGAAAAGCTGCGCCTGCTCTCTGTGCCTTCCCCGTCAGAGCGGTCCAGGCAGCGAGGGGCTTGATGGGCGCACTATCCCCAGGTGTGGCGCACTCACTCCCTTCCGCGGACCCAGTCTCAGTTTCCGCTGGCGCCAGTCGGGTGCGCGCGCCTTCCGCCCTCCGCGTCCCCAGCCCCAGTCCCCGCCCGCGCCGGTCGGGTGCCTGCGCCCTGTGTCTCGCCGCAACCTTCCCCTCCCCCCTGCCTCCTGCCTCCGGCGGGGCTGGGCCGGTCCGCAGCCTGCGAGCTCTTCTCGGGACTTTCTCCGTCCCTTTGTTCTGCGAACGGCCGGCAGTGTGTTCCGGCCGGTTAATTTTCTCTCTTTTGGTCTCCCACAGTTCAAGTTGGCACCTCACAGAAGCTCCCTCCGATTGTCCTCAGGGCGCTCAGGCCCGGACCCTACCCCAAGCAATGCCGCCTAAGACTCCCTTCCCGGGACGAGTCTCAGTCCTCAGCTCTTTTGTCTCACTTTTTATCTTTTATATTTTGTCCTACCTCCTTTCGAAGACAGTGGTCTGCTTTTCTGGGCGCCTGATGACCTCAGCTAGCGATCAGAAGCCGTTTTGTGACGTTTGCTCCGCGTTCAGTTATTCTTTCGATGAATTTGTAGGAGAGAAAGTGGTCTCCCCGTCCTACTCCTCCGCCTTCTTGGCTCCTCCCCCTGTTTTTTAGTGTCACATCTAAGAATACCTGTCCCAGTTTAAGGTCATGAAGATTTACTCCAACATTTTCTTCTAAGGCTTTTATTGTGTTAGTTTTACAGCTATGTTAATGATTCATTGTGAGTTACTATCTGTCTGTGGTGTGAGGTTGGGGGTCCAGGTTCAATCTTTTGCCTGTAGCTATTCAGTGGCTCCAGCACAATTTGTTGAAAGGACCATTCTTTTTCCACTGCATTATCCTGAAATCCTTTTTGAAAATCAGTTGATCACAGAGGTGAGGGTGTATTTCTGAATTCTCAGTTCAATTTCATTGATCTATATGTCTGTCCTATGGCATTACCACACTCTCTTGGTTACATAGTTTTATAATAAGTTTTTAGTTAGGAAGTGTGTTTTCGGGCTTTGTTCTTTTTCAAGATTGTTTAGACTATAATGGGTCCCTTTCATTTTCATGTGACGTTTAGGATCAGTGTGTAAAAGTAGCAGCTAGAATCTTTATGGGAATTGTGCTGAATCTGTAAATTATCATGGGGAGTGTTGTCATCTTAACAAAATTCAGTCTTTCAATACACGATTATAGGTGACATTCCATTTATTTCAGTTTTTTATTTCTTTTAACAATATTTTTTAGTTTTGGGAGTACACGTTTTGTATGTCTTGTCTTAAGTTTTCTCCTAAGTATTTTATTCACTTAACGTGATTTTAAATGAAATTGCTCTCAATCTCATTTTCAGATTGTTCTATATAGAAATACAATAGATTTTTGTGTATTGATTGTATATCCCGCAACTTTGCTGAACTTGTTCATTAGTTCTAATACTTTTTTTTAGATCTTGGTTAACTAATATGCTGGCATACAGTTTTTCACACATGGTCACAAAGAGTTGGACATGACTGAAATGACTTAGCATGTATGGTGGATAGTTGGGTTGTCAGATTGAGATTTTTCTTCTTTTTAAATCTAAGTGGCTATATTTCTACATTGTTTTCTTAGTAACTGATCTAGGGCTCACAGTATACATCTTAACTGAAAATGTACTTCAGATTTATATTAAAAATTTATTGAAATATTCAGGTGTTACTCCTATATAACTCCCTTTTGTGCTGTTATTAGCTAAATATGTTACAAACCCAATAATACATTATTAATAAAGTTATTTTATATAGGTTAATACCTTTTAAAGAAGCTTGTAGAAGAAAGGAGTGCAAGTATTTTTGATGTTTGTTATATTAATCTTCTTATTTACCACTTCTCATTCTCAATTTATTACTGCAGATTCAAGTTACCATCTGCTGTTTTTTTACTCCAGTATAGCTTTACTACCACTCATCTCTTTTGTGTTGTTATTGTCAAATATATTCTGTTACAGGCCCCCCAATTAATTATACACATACTATTTTATATAATTGCATTTTAAATTGGTTAAGAGAAGAAAGGAGAAAATATATGTAATTATATCATCTTTCATAACTACATACAGGCATACCTTGGAGATATTGCAGGTTTGGTTCCAAACCACTGCAATAAAGTGACTATCACAGTAAAGCCGACACGTGGATTTTTTGGTTTACCAGCGCATGTGAGCGCTACGATTACACGGCACTGTGGTCTGTTAAGTGTGCAACAGCATTATGCCTAAAGAAAAACAACGTCCGTGCATTAATTAAAATACTTTATTTCTAAGAAATGCTAACGGTCATCTGAGCCTCAACTGAGTAGGCATCTTTTTGCTGCTGGAGAGACTTGCCACGTGTTGATGGCTGTTGACTGCCTAGGGTGGTGGTTGCTGAAGGTTGGGGTGGTTGTGGCAATTTCTCAAAATAAGACAGCCATGATTTGTGGTATTGACTCTTCCTTTCATAAAGTATTTTTTGTAGCATACAAAGATTTTTGATAGTATTTTACCCTCAGTACAGCTTTTTTTTTTTAAAAATTGGAGTCCATCTTCTCAAACCCTGCCACAGCTTTATCAACTAAGTTTATGTAATATTCTAAATCCTCTGTTGTCATTTCAACAATCTTCACAGCATCTTCACAGGAGTAGATTCTGACTCAAGAAACAACCTTCTTTGCTCACCCATAAGAAGCAACTCTTCTTCATCTGTTAAAATTTTGTCATGAGGTTGCTGCCATTCAGTTGCATCTTTGGGCTCCACTTTCGTTCTAGTTCTCACGCTGTTTCCACCACGTCTGCAGTGACTTCCTCCACTGAAGTCCTTCCTAAACTACACAAAGTCATCCACGAGGGCTGGAATCAACGTCTTCCAAACTCCTGTTAGTGTTGCTGTGTTGACCTCTTCCTGTGAATCATAAATATTCATAATGGCATTTAGAATGGTGAATCCTTTCCAGAAAGGATTCAACTTACTTTCCCCAGATCCATCAGTAGACTATCTATGGTAACGATAGTTTTATGAAATATATTTCTTAAATAATATGACATAGAGTTGAAATTGTTTCTTAATCCATGGGCTGCAGAATGGATGCATTGGCAGGTGTGAAAACAGCATTAATCTCTTTGTGCATCTCTACCAGAGCTCTTGGGTGACCAGGTGCACCTGGTAATATCTTGAAAGGAATCTTTTTTCCCAAGTAGCAGTTCTCAACAGTGGGCTTAAAATGTTTAGTAAATCATGTTGTAAACAGATGTGGCATCATCCAGGCTTTGTTGAATACACTGGCATATTAGATTTAGCGTGATCCTAAGGGTCCTAGGATTTGCACATGGTAAATGAGCATTGGCTTCAACTTAAAGTCACCAGCTGCATTAGCTCCTAATAAGAGAGTCAGCCTGTCCTTTGAAGCTTCGAGGCCAGACACTGACTTCTCCTCTCTATCTATGAAAGTCTTAGATGGCATCTTTTCCCAGCATCAGGCTGTTTCACTTACACTGAAAATCTGTTGTTCTGTGCAGCCGCCTTCTCTAATGACCTCAGCTGGCTCTCCTGGGTAAGCTCTACATCAGCGCTTGCGGCTTCCCCTTGCACTTTGGGGTTATGGAGATGGCTTCTTTGCTTAAACCACATGAACTCACCTCTGCCCACTTCAGACTTTTCCTCTGCAGCTTCCTCATGTCTCAGCCTTCACAGAACTGAAGTGAGTTGGGGCCTTGTCTGGATCAGGCTTTGGCTTAAGCCAGTGTTCTGGCTAACTGGTCTTCTATTCAAAACACTAAATTTTCCCCCCATATTAGCAACAAGACTGCTGTGTTTGATCACTGTTCATGTGTTCACTGAAGTAGCACTTTTAATTTCCTTCTAGAACTTTTCCTTTGCACCCACAACTTGGCCATTTGACTCAAGAGGCCCAGCTTTCAGATGGTCAGTCTCTCACAATCCTTCCTCACTAAGCATCCTCATTTCTAACTTTTGATTTAAAGTGAGAAATGTACAATTCTTTCCCCAGTTGAACGCTTAGAGGCCATCATTATTAACTGGCCTAATCTCAATATCGTGTGTCTTGGGAAGCAGGAAGGCCTGAGGAGAGGGAGAGAGATGGGAATGGCTGGTCGGTGGAGCAGTCAGAACATCCGCCACACTTATTGATTAAGTTCTCCGTCTTGTATTGGTGCAGTTCCTGGCTCCTCAAGACAGTTGCAGTAGTAACATCAACGGTCACTGAACTCAGATCACTGCAACAAATATAAGAATAAGGTAAAAGGTTGGACTATTGCAAGAATTACCAAAATGTGACAGAGACACAAAGTGAGCTAATGCTATTGGAAAAATGGTGCCAATATTCCTGCTTGGTGCAGGGTTGCCGCAAGCCTTCAATCTGTATTTATGGCGTGCAATAAAGCAAACTCAACACAAGGTGTGCCTGTTTTTGCTTTACCATTCTTTACTTTTTCCCACGTGAATTCTAATTACCATCTAGTTTCACCTCCTTTCAATCTGAAGAACTTCCTTTTGCATTTTTTGGTGTGCTGGGTATACTAGCAACAAAGCTAGTATCCCTCAATTCTCATTTCTCTAGAAATGTCTATTGCACCTTAATTTTTCTAAGCTAACTTTGCTAAGTATAGGAGACCTGGTCGATAGTTTCTTCCTTCGGCACTTTGGCTGTCATCCACTACCTTCTGGCCTCCATTGTTTCTAATGAGAAGTTACCTGTAAATCTTATTGGAGTTCCTTTGTGTGTAGTGAATTGTTTCCCTCTTGCTGACTTTAAGATCTTCTTTATCTTTCAGCATTTTGAGTATGATGTGCCTGTGGATATCACTGGGGTTCTTGAGTTTCTCTGTTGAGTTTCTTAACTGTGCAAAGAAACATTTTTGTATATCAAGTTTGGGAATTTTTTTAGGCATTATCTTTTGGAATAGGTTTTTTGTTTCTTTCTTTCATTCCCCCCCTTCTTGTATTCCCATTATGCATATATTGTGAAAGTTGCTCGATCATGTCTGACTCTTTATGACCCATGGACTATACAGTCCATGGAATTCTCCAGGCCAGAATACTGGAGTGGGTAGCTTTTCCCTTCTCCAGGGGATCTTCCCAACCCAGGGATCAAACCCAGGTCTCCCACATTGCAGGTGGATTCTCATTTGTAGCTGAGCCACAAGGGAAGCCCATGCATATACTGGTATGTCTTATGTATCCTATGGAGCAGGGAATGGCAACCCACTCCAGTATTCTTACCTGGAAAATTCCATGGACAGAGGAGCTTGGTGGGCTACAGTCCATGGGATTGCAAAGAGTCAGACACGACTGAGCAACTAACACAGACGCATCCTATGTTTCTCTAAGGCTCCATTCATGTCCCTCCTTTTCTCTTTAGACTCCAAAATCACTATCAGTCTACCTTCAAGTCCACTGATTCTTTCTTTCGTCAGCTCAAATCTACCATTGAACCTCTCCAGTAAAATTTTCACCTTGGTCATTATGCTTTTCAATTTCAGAATTTCCATTTGATTCTTTTTAAAAAATAATTTCCATTTTTAATTGATATTCTCTGTCTGAAGACACATTCTCATTACACTTTTTAAAAAAATTTCTTAAATATAGTTTCCTTTAGCTCTTTGAACATACTTATAAAAGCTGTTTTGAAGCCTTTGTTAAGTCTGACATGTGAGCCCTTTCAAAAGCAGTTTCTGTTGCCTGATTTGTTTTTTCTGTATATGGGTCATGCTTTCCTGTTCCTTTGCGTGTCTCATAATTTTTTTGTTGGAAATTTGACATCTTAGATAATATATTGTAGCAACTCTAGGTACTGATTCATCCATCTGCAGGGCTTATTATTGTTTGCTTGTTGTTTTGTTTGGTGACTGGGCTGGACGCTTTCAGTCAGGTCTGTTACGCTCCCAAGTGCCGCCTCTGATGTCATCCCCCTGCGGGCACTGTCCTGGCTTGGGCCCAGCCGCCCTGGAATGACAGTGGTTTCAGCCGGACTCTCTCTGACGCCTCTCCGTTACGTTGTGTCCCTCTGTTGGTGTCGCACGCCGCAGTTAGCCTCCAAGAATGCTGGCTCATCGCTCTATTGTTTTTGACAAGGCCCCTGGGCATAAATTGCTCCATGGTCAGATTCAATTAAATTCAGGTCCCTTTATGAGGCTCGTCTCTGGGGCCCGCCTTTGAGTCTTGCTGCAACCCTGGGAAGGCTCCCCTTGGCTGTCTCTCTCTGATAAACTTCCAGCTGGTTCGTATTCACGCAGCTACTAGCTCCCTGGTAATTTCTCACCACCACCACCGCCGCTGTTTCTGACAGCACCCTCAGGGTGAACTTCCTCACTCTCTGTTCCACACGAATCAGTTTCCTGTGGGCAAGCTCAGAGCTGTCTGCTCTTCAGGCCGGTCTCCACTCCTGCCTCTGGGCCTCGGGGAGGGGACAGTGCCTGCTTCTCTCCAGCAAAGGCCCTGCTTTGCGAGCAGGACGTTCGCCGGGGGTGCTGGCCTCTGCTCTTCTTGGCTTGTCCTTGCTGTGTGTGGAATCGCTGCCCTATGAATGTGCAGGGGGAGGGTGGTCAGGAGCCCACCGTCTCACTGTGCTGCCCCTGAGCCAGTGTTTCTGAACTAGGAGCGGGGGCTCCGCCGGAGAAAAGGTCTCCAGCCCTCTCAACTGCTTTCATCTGGAATACAGCTTCTGCAACGGAGTCAGGGGAAACGGGAAATGCTGGTGGCCTGTCCCTCCCAGGGGAAAACCATAACCCCAGACTGATGGCTGGAAGGGGAGGGAGCCCTGTGACACACACACACACACACATTTAAATATATATATATATATATATGACTCAGTTCAGTTCAGTTCATTTGCTCAGTCATGTCCAACTCTTTGCGACCCCGTGAATTGCAGCACGCCAGGCCTCCCTGTCCATCACTAACTCCTGGAGTTTACTCAAACTCATGTCCGTCCAGTCGGTGATGCCATCCAGCCATCTCATCCTCTGTCGTCCCCTTCTCTTCCTGCCCCCAAATCCCTCCCAGCATTAGGGTCTTTTCCAGTGAGTCAACTCTTCGCATGAGGTAGCCAAAGTATTGGAGTTTCAGCTTCAGCATCAGTCCTTCCAATGAACACCCAGGACTCATCTCCTTTAGGATGGACTGATTGGATCTCCTTGCAGTCCAAGGGACTCTCATGAGTCTTCTCCAACAGCACAGTTCAAAAGCATCAATTCTTTGGTGCTCAGCTTTCTTCACAGTCCAACTCTCACATCCATACATGACCACTGGAAAAACCATAGCCTTGACTAGATGCACCTTTGCTGGCAAAGTAATGTCTCTGCTTTTTAATATGCTATCTAGGTTGGTCATATCTTTCTTTCCAAGGAGTAAGTGTCTTTTAATTTCATGGCTGCAGTCATATGACTGGCGCGTGGTAAAAAATCCAGTTGACAACGCTGGAGACTCAGGAGACATGAGTTCAGTCCCTGGCTTGGGAAGACCTCCCAAGTAGGAGATGCAACACGGCAGTATTCTTACCTGGGAAATCCCATGGATAGAGGAACCCAGTGGGCCACCGTTCACAGGGGCGACTGACACTCTCGTGGACGTATATATATGACTGGCTAAATGCTGCCCTTGTTGCCCATAGTGGTGCAGATGACTAAAACATATTTCTTGGGAAAAAGGTAAAGGGATGGAATGAGAAGATGGTAAGGTGTCTACAGCTGGAGTATTTCACACAGAGTCCAGCAGGTTTTCTGTTTGGAGTGGTGTCCTGGCTGAGAGACTGGACTGGGTAGTCTTTAAGGCCCTTTTGGTTGATGAGATTTCATGATTCTAAATACAAACCTGAAGTCCTTCTGAGCCAGACATTTGAGCAGATGACTTTACACTTGTACAGTGTGGCCCTCTCTTGGGATTTGACCACAAAAGCCTTTCTTCTTGGGTTGCTGCCCTTCCTGGATGGTTGGCATGATGTTTTTCTAATGGCAAGGCCACACTGATATTTCAAAAGTCGGCATGTGTGAGGTTATTTAAAATCCTCCCATTTGAAGCAGGGGCTAATGTGCTGTGAAGCTGACTCTGCCTGACCCATGAGAGGCTCTGAGTTGCTACCGGCTACACAAATCCTCCATCTCAGAATAGCTAACACACCCTTCACTGACCTGCGGCCTCCACCCCCCAGTGATTTGCTTCTATATTGAGGAGAACCTGGAACCAAGGAGAAGGGGGACAGCTGCTACTTAGGGTGACTGGGGTGACCCCGACAAACTTGGTGCTCATGAACGGCCCCCTCATTGAGGACCAACACTTTATACCTTATTCATTTCTTTGTGTCTGTGTTGCCCAAGGACTTTTTTTGTTTACATAGCTGCTACTGCTAAGATGAATTCTCTGTGTCAAAAAAGACTTTCTGTCTTGCTTCTAATAAGATGAACAACAACAAAAAAATCACAAAATTACATTTGAACTTGCAAATGTATTTTTAGATCCCTTGTCTCGGACTTCACATCAAAACAGACTGTAGATCATCATCTCACTTTTCCTTGTAAGCCTGGTCTAATGATACAGGAAAGAAAGAATAAGCCTCAACACACGGGCCCGTCTCCACATGCCCGTGGCCCTGGATCTTTGTTCTCTCCCCACTGCAGCCGGAAAGAGCATGGAGCACATTCAGGGTTCTGCTCGTGGTTCTGCCATGAAGCTTGCTGCTTCTGATTGGGTGTTTCGCCTCGATGAAAAGTGGCAATATACAAGGTACTGACTGTTGGCCGCAGTGCGACCAGCGCGGTACATAGACCCCGAACACAGGATCTGTCGGGGACACTAATGAAGCAAGAGCAGCTTGCGCTGTGATGAAGAAGTGTGTCTTGGATCCTAATGAATGATTCAGCTAATTAGTCACCAGCCGCCCACGCTAATGCGGCGAAGGTGTGATGTGGGTTTGGACAGGGAGGGTGTTTGGTCTCTTTATAGATGTTAGAATGCCAACAGATAATGGCCTGCAGGGTCTCCGGCTGGACCCAGAACAGAAAGAGAACATCAGGGAAAAACATGTGGAACCGCACGGATGTCAACGCCTGGTTCTGACCCCGGTGTCGCGGGTCACGCTGGGGCTGCTGGGTGAGGGTCCAGGGGAACTTCCTGAATTACCTTTGCAGCTTTTTCTACAAATCTCAGATTATTCTCAAAGAAAGAGTTTATTTAAGAAAATGTAAAGGCTCTAAAATTCTCTTAGATGATGAAGGTAATGGAATACCTTTTTTATCTTGGCCACACTTCATGGTTTGCAGGATCATCCCTGACCAGGGATTGACCCCTGGCCACTGCGGTGAAAGCCCAGGATTCTAACCACAAAGCCACCAGGGAACTCCCGTAATGTCTCCTGTCAGTAAACTCTGTAATGGCCAAAGAAGGCTCACCTGTTCCTGGGGATACAGGCGTCATCTAGAAAGTGAGGGGGTGGAACCACAGGGCGGTCTTTGAAGTCCTGTCCGTCAGACGCTCTGGGATTGAAGGTGCACCTCTGAGCCATATCTGGGGGGCAAAGTCCTCTAATGTCATCCTCTACTGAGGCAATCCAGCTAGTTCTCTTTTTGCACGCTAAGTCTCTTCAGTCACGTCCAACTGTTTGTGACCCCAAGGACTGTAGCCCACCAGGCTCCTCTGTCGGTGTGATTCTCCAGGCAAGAATACTGCAGTGGGTTGCCCTGCCTTCCTCCAGGGGATCTTCCCGACCCAGGGACTGAACCTGGCTCTCTCACACCTCCTGCATTGGCAGCTGGGTTCTTTACCACTAGCGCCACCTGGGAAGTTTAAGTGGAGATGAAAACAAGATGCTCCAAACCGCTCAAGAGCAGGGAAGAGTGTAAATTAATCCTCTGAATTGCTAAGTGTGGACTTGGTTGGCTAGGTTGAAGGTTAGGAGATGGAAGCCTGGGCTTTTGCTCTTCTCCAAAGGAAGGGAAGGGTTCTCTCTGGGGACCCTGAAGTCCCTGCCTGTGTAAAATGCAGAAGCCGAAAGGGAAGATGAGAAAGCACTCTGGCTCAGCCCTCCAGAGCTGTCTTGTCCTCTAGAGCAGTTTGGAGCACGGCCCCCTTACCTTCCGTCTGGAAGGAGCACCTGTATCTGGGTGTTGTCAGGTTCCAGCTGCTGCTGTTACCCTGGGTGTCATGAGAGGCTGGGTGTGTGTGACCCCGGATGCTACACCTGCAGGGGAGCCCGGCCAGCCTGACCGGGAGAAGCGTGGTGGCTGTCGGCTGATTCAGGTGGGCAGGAGAAAGACCCTCTCTTTACAGCCCCATCGGCAGTGCCTGCCAAGGGCCCGGAGAGTTCCTTCTTGCTTTATACTTCCGTGGATAAAGGGATTAGGCCCTGCTGAAGCATCCTTAGGAAACAGCATCTATTAAGTTATCATTTGTCACATGCATCCGAAGTGAATAGATTAGTTCCTTTCCAGCATGTGGGTGAGCCAGAAAGTTTCTCTGATTGAGGAGGAGGAGGAGAAAGAAAGAGATAGAAATGGAGGACAGGGCACTCCTGGAAGAGGAAGCGGCAGGTGCGGGAGGCAAGGTTCATTTCGCAGGGAAGGTTCGGGGAGTGGGACTCAGCACACCGCGGCACCATGCCCAGCCTTCCCTGGTGCAGAGGAGCTCCCACCACTGCAGCCCTTTGAAACGTGACTCTGAAGGGTCTCATGTGGGGTGAGGGGAAGTCTCCGGCCACATTGTGCTCCCAGAAATGTGAAGTAGGCAGGTATGAATCAAGGCAGGAAGGTGCCTTTAATACCTTACAGGTCTTGCCGATCGGGTGAATATCTGGACTGTGATCTTTGTGGCAGGGTTGAATCTAAGACCCAGTCCTTGTGGACACTAGTGTTGGCTGAAAGTGAAATTGTTAGTTGCTCAGCGGTGTCCGACTCTTTGTGACCCCGTGGACTGTAGCCCGCCAGGCTCCTCTGTCCATGGGATTCTCCAGGCAAGAAGACTGGAGTGGGTTGCCATCCCTCCTCCAGGGGGTCTTCCCCGCCCAGGAATCAAACTGGGGTCTCCTAAATTTCAGGCAGATTCTTTACCATCTGAGCCACTGGAAGAACCTAGTCTGCTGAAGAGACAGCAAATTGGTCAAGAATGGTTCTGAGTACACTTGAGACCCTGGTAAAAAGAGGCATTTATCTTTTGAGCCCCTGCCAGATCCCCCCTCTCCCTTCCTGTGTCACATTCCAATACTTTTCTACAAAATCCCATAAAGCTGCCCCGAACCTCACTGCCTCAGACAGCACCCGCGAACCAACCTCTTCCTTCCCTCTTGCAGCCCGACCCCCTTAGGTCTCTGACCTTAAAAACCTCACCTCCTTGCCAGCAGATTTGTTCATTCACTTGGGTTGTTGTGTTCAGGGTGTTATAGGCTGTCCCTGCTGGGATTAGCATGGAGTATTTCAACTTTGTAAAGCATTTCACATCTTTTCTCTTAGTGGAGTTTCATAACACACCCCAGCAACTTGTCCAAATGCTGGCAGCAAAGCTTGAGATGGAATTCAGGGCTCCTGAGCCCCAGGGCCTGCTTCTTTCTCCACACCACGTGATTTTCTATATATAGAAAAATTCACACATTTGTGTCCCTCAGGTTCCAGTGAGTAACCTTGCCTTGTGCTCTGGGAGGTATTTGGAGGCAGCCAGAGCAGTCTGGAAAAGCTTGAGGTCCTTGAAATAATAGTCTGAAGTCAGCTGGCCAGTCTCCCTGGAGCGCCGGGGGCTCATTTCTGCCTCTCATCTTCCCAAAGACGAAGACCTCCAAATGGCCTTTCCCAGCCCTTCCCTGTAGATCCGGCATCTTACGTTGCTTACAAGATGTTTCGGTGTTCGTGCTTTATTTCCTCAAGGAGAACCAAGATCCTGGAGGCCGGGCAGCCTCTTGTCACCCAGTGCTGGTTCTCTGACACACAGTGAATGCTCAACAAAATTTGCTGGACGAGACGCATGCTTGCTGGGTGAGGAAGCTGTGCTCCCTAAAATACACCAGAGGTGGTGAATGATGTCCTGGGGCTGACTTTTTCACAAACAGGAATTTCCCTCAAGGTGGATCTTTTGCAGGACCTCTCGGGTGGCCCGTATGCTGACCCCAGGTGGCAGCAAGTGGGCAAATTCTCAGGACATGCTTAGAACATCTCTTTTGGAAACAACTTGGGCATGTCTTTGGATTAGCCGCAATGTTGGCGAAACTTCACCTTTGAAGGTATACTAGGAGTTCTGAAATAGCTAAGTCATTTGAAGCCAACACTTATGAGAAAGGTTAATAATCTGGATGATGCTATTGTTTTTGGATGATACTATTTTTGAATATGTGAACAAATATAGAAGTTAATGATGATAAAGCAACTCACTAGATTTTTCATTATGCTTCATATTGTTTCTTAAAGGGAAAAGGTTCAGTCGGATATGTCTTACTGTAAACCAAGCACCATGCCTCACCGAATATCTAAACGTCGATTTGAATATGCCTCCAATTCCTTGAGGGCAGGGATCTTATCTTCACCTCTGTCCTTCCTTAAGACACAGTGCTTGGCGCATGGTCAGTGTTCAATAAGATACTTTTCAATAAATGAAGGGGCAAATGACCTTGGCTGCATTAGACAAAATCAGCATAATTATTTTATAGCAATGTGCATGTGTGTGCATTTATTCTTATAGCCTCATGGGCACTGTCACAAAAGGAGGCTGAAAAGAATCATTTTTTAATGACTCACCATCGCTCTGGGGCTGGTGCTCAGGAAGGACCTACCCGGGCAGCTCTGCCTTGCAATCTCACACAGGAGCAGCCAGCTGTTGGCTGGGGTGCAGCCTCATTTGAAAGCCAGGCTGGGGCTGGAGGACCCACGGCCCAGGTGGCTCCATCAGCCGGCTGGCAAGTCAAGTTGCTGGTTCTGTTCGGCTCCTCCATGCGTGGCCTCCTCTGCAGGGCTGCCCGTGAGATTTCCCTGGTGAGTGACCCCAGAGATGTAGGTAGGAGCCACAACACAAAGCCTCTGAAGACCCCACTCTGACAGTCTCCCCTGTCACCTGCACCACACTCTTGGTCCCGCAGGGCTGGTCTTCATGCAAAGTGGGCAGAGGCTGCCCGGGGGCAAAATCCTGGGCTGTGGACCGGGCCGTCCTGGAGGCTGGAGGCTGCCTCTTCCTCTCTCGTTCCATTATACGTGTTTCTGTAGCCTCCACAGTACACCAAGGACTAGGTTTTTTGGTACTGGGATGTAACGGTGAAAAAGGCCAGTCCTGTCCCCAGGTGGGGCTCACTGTCTTGAAGGAAGAGCCATGAGCAGCATCATTTGATCCCAATGTATTAAATTGGGGGGGAAGTTGCAGACGGACCCAGAGGAGACCCCGCTAAGCTGACCTGGATGCTGCTCCGAGGGACTCACATGAGTTTTGGGAAGAGATAGAAGGGAAGACACCTTGAGAGAGGGGATGGTCTGGAGCAGAGACACAGAGGCACGTGTGAATACCACATTTTCAGGGGAGCTGCAGGGGTCTGACACAATCACACTCCAGGAGGCATGTGCAGGGGCTGGCCTCCAGGCTAGATCACGTGGGAAAAGGTCAGCTGGGGTCAGACCCCAGCAGGGAAGGCAGGACTTTGGGAAGATGGTTCAGTAAGAGGTAGAAGGTGGATTCAGGAGAGACCAGATGGAGGGGGTGGGTCTGGAGCAAGACCCCAGGCAGAGTCCCTGAGGGCTTAACCCAGAGCCCCAGGGGTGTCTGGGCACCGGGGAGGGCTGGGGAGCTTGGGAGGTGCCGGTGCGTGGACCGCCCCCAGGTCGGGAAGGTCCGGACGCTCCAGCGAGTGTGCAGGCGATTAAGCCTGTGCCCAGCGTTTCAGTTCAGATTCGGGGAACTGCATGGATCTCCATGGGAGTGCAGACTGTGCTGGCTGGTGGCGAACGGCACAATTCAAAACCCACACACGCTTTCTCATCTGTAGAGTGAATAGTGTTTTCTATTTCCCCCCAAACATTTTGCTTCTATTTTTAGATAACTGTTTTTCTCAGTGTCTGAGAAGTGAGTAATTTGAATAAAGATATTTACACTTGGAGGTTTTCTTAGTACTTCCAAACAGAGACATATGTGTAAATGCTCAACAGTAGCTTCACATCAAACCTTCCTGCCTTTCTAACGTTCTGTAGTGGGGGAACCCGCCATGGTGTGGGTTTTCCCATTCTACCTCAAACAGAGGGACTTCCTGGGCTCTGAACTAAATGTAAGCATGTTACCTATGTCATGGAAAGGGTGGCCAGATTGAAGAAAATAAAACTACGGGCTACCCAGTGAAATTTGAATTTCAGACAGATAATTTAAATATTTTTTAGTGTGTAAGTATGCCCTCACAATATCTGGGAAGTGCTGAAATTTTCTCTCTTCCTAATCGGGAATTCAAATTTGAATTGGGCAAATTTAAAAACTTTACCTGACAAGCTTAGACTTGGGACATTTCTTCCAGCGACTACTGAACATCCTTGTGACAAGCGATCAGTTAAGGCCTTCTAAAGAACAAAATGAAACATGGCTGGTATGGTGCTTGGCACGTAACAAGTCCCTGAATAATTGTGAGGAGTTTGGAGAAATGGTTTCCCATATTGAGGACAATTCAGCTACTTCTGTGACATGAACTCGACTCCATCCTTTATGATCAACAACAAAAGTCCTGCTGACAGACCCTCTGTTGCACCAACGCCTCGCGATGGCCCACGGCTGCCGGCAGCTTCAACACCCGTGGTCATTTTTGCTCCCTCAGACACACACCTGAATAAACAGGGGAGACTTATGCTTCGTCTTGAAGGTCAAGGGCCTGAGGGCTCTGTTTGGGCAGAGCCAGGCCCTGGCAGGCGGAGCTCTCTGGAGCGGTCACAGGTCACAGGGTCTTTAACATGAGCTCAAGACGTCTCAAAGGAGGTGAGGACGTGGAGACCACACGGAGCCTTGGGGATTGAAACTGGTTTCCTGAGTTGCCCTTTGAAGCTGAAGCTGGGGTGCTCCCCTGTGAGGGCCACTGACTGTGTCCTGAGAGCTGCCTGAGGCTGGACCCGGGACCCCAAGCAGAGCTGCTGTTCCCTGAGCGTGTCTGCAGTTGTGAACACAGCCGGGTTCCCCCTCATCCTCTCGCCCCCACTTGAGGTGCCCCAGGCACCTCCCCCCTCCCCCGAGGGACAGCAGGTAGGGACCGTTGCAGAGGAGTGAATCAGGGAAGTCTGACCCCTTGACCTTGGTCTCACATCCTTAAGTCAATTGGAACAAGCTGGTTCAGAAAGCCCAAATGACAGACCCATGACTGAGACCAAAATTCTCTGCAACAACATTGGCTCGTATTTCCCATGAGCTAGATCCTCCCTTCTCCAAGTGTGGTCGCTGGACCAACAGCAGAGGCCTTACGTGAGAGCTCCTTAGATGTGCAGGCTCTCGGACCCCACCTCGTGTGTACTGGGTCAGACTTACATTTCGAGGAGATCCTCCTGGGCACAGAGGAGTTTGAGAAGCCCTAGCTTGGGTCGCTGTGGTTGATGGTAGGAAGGAAGAGAGCTCAGGGCAGCTCCACTCTGACCCCTCGGCCATGGCTGCCCAGGATGCCCTGTCTGTTAGAGCCCTGAGCCCAAGGCCAGCACCCACGGGACACACGGGGGGCTCTTCTCCACGTGGGAAACGTCACCTACCAGTTACAGCCCTTGGGCTTCTCTGATGGCTCAGACCGTAAAGAATCTGCCTGCAGTGCCGGGGTCCGGGGTTCCATCCCTGGGTCAGGAAGATCCCTGGGGAAGGGAATGGCAACCCACTCCAGTGTTTTTGCCTGGAGAATTCCATGGACAGAGGAGCCTGGTGGGCTACAGCCCACAGGGTCACAAATAATCAGACACAACTAAGGACCTAATGTTGTCACTTATGGCCAAAGTCAACCAGGCCAACCAGCCCATGCAGAACTCAGGCTTTCATTTTATAAACAAGAAAATAGTGATAGAGCAGGGGAAGTAAACAGCCAAAGGTCAGACAGCTGCCCAGGGGCAGATGGATGGAAGGTCAGAACCCAGGTTTTCTGACTACTCTACCTAGAAAAAAGGAAGTCACAAGAATGCAGCGTCTCCCTGGTGCTGTCAAAGAGTCTTCAGTCGTGCTCTGAACAAAGAACAGAGGCTCCATGGTGAGCCACTGGGAGAAAATAAATATCACACTTTAGCTCCAAGGCCCCTGCTTGGGCCACTGTGGGTCCAGCAAACCTCCTCACTTGAGTGCGAAATAGCAAAGCCAGAGGTGTGCACGTTATTTGTATAACAGCCTTGTTCTCGAAAAGTGTACGGAAAAGTCATCTTGTTTTAGAGACATTACAAGTGTCGACTGTGCTGCCATAAAGCAGAGATGCAATCATAAAGTAGATTAATTGCCTGTAACTTTCTGCATAAGAACAACTTTGTAGGTTTGGATTTCCTGCCACCGAGAGTAAGTTAGGACAGCAAAGGGAAGGCAAAAAGGAATCTGGGGTGGAAATAAACGCTGCTGGTGCACTGTGGCTTCCCGAAGCCCATTGTGATGTCCAGCGTTCTCCTCAGATCCCACCTGGCTGCTTCAGACACGGGTGGGAGTGTGCCTTCCTGAGTCCAGCCCAGAGGTCTGCCACTGGATCCATCCTGACTCCTCGGAAGACTCAGAATTCTGCTTTTGGAAGTCTGATGCACTATCCGGCGCACCACGAAGCCACCATCAAAATCCTGCTTTTGAGCTGGTCAGATGAACACTGGTATTCGGAAGGCCAATCATGGTTGCAGATGCTTGTCCGCAAAGTTCATCCCTTGCTGCTCAGGGGACACTTGTGCAAACACTGAGGATGCCGCTAAGGAAGCGGCCATATTGGTCCCCGGCCCTGGGCCGTCTGGGATTCTCCCGTCTCCCTCACCCTATTTCAGGGTCTTCTCGAATTCCTTCCTCACACCCCCCAGCCGCATCTGTCAGCCCGAGAGATTGCTGCTTCTTGCTGCCTTTGTGAGATTTAAAAAGCTTCCCATTCTTCCTTTGAGACAGAGGAGGAAGGCCCATCTTGGCGTTTCTTTGCAGAATGAAGGAGCGGCCCTTTTCAAAGCTCTCGGAAAGCTTTCAATAGAGGGTTTAAGGCTGGACAGAGGAGTACATGTGATTCTGGGCTTAAGATGTTGTCCTCGGCATTAGACCCCAAGAAACCCGGCGGATGTTCCCATTGTGTCCTGGAAATTAAATGCGTCAGCCTTTGCCCCTGAAAAATATTTGCTTAATGGAACAGAGTTGCCTGTTGGGCTGTCCCGGCTGGGAACTGACCTGCTCCGTCTTTCCTGAGGACTTGATTCTGTTGATGAGAGACAGCACTGTCTTGAACGGCGTCCTGTGTCACATTGCTGATCCACAGGCAACCGTCCCTACCTCCCTCAGGGCAGGCTGAAATGCAGATAAAGGCGAATTCCTGGGCTCCCATCTCTTAGGTTACCTGTGGGCACTGATGCTCCGGCTCAGAGGTGTTCGTCCTCTCTGCCTCATGCGAGTGTCAGGCCACTATTTATGAATAAACACACCTATACTATGTATTGATCGCCTATACGATCAGTGTGTGCAGTGCTCTGATGTTGTATAAGATGCTAGTGCCAGGATTTCTCATCTGTGTTTGCGGCAAAGAAACACACATTAAATAACTGGTAACTACACAAACACCTGCTGACAAGTTATGGGTTGTGAATGACAAACCACTTGGATCAGTTTTGTACATGATGTATATCACCGAAATTAGGGGTTGGGGAACATTATCATTGGTGAAGGGCCAGAGAGTAAATATTCTAGGCTCTGCAGGTGAAACAGTCTCAATCATAGCTAGTCACCTCTGTGCTCCTCTTGCAAAAGCAGCCATGTGTTAAGTGACTCAGTCATGTCTGACTCTTTGTGACCCCATGGACTGTAGCCTGCCAGGCTCCTCTGTCTGAGGAATTCTCCAGGCAAGAAGACTGCAGTGGGTTGCCATTCCCTTCTCCAGCGGATCTTCTCAACCTAGGGAAGGAACCAGTGTCCCTTGCATTGCACGCAGATTCTTTTCTGTCCGAGCTACCAGGGAAGCCCAAAAGCAGCCATAGAGGCTGGCAAAAGAGAGCCCATGGCTGTTTCAATAAAACTTTTTTTAAAAAGCAGGCAGCATGCTGGATTTGGCCCAGGCAGTGTTGGTATATTCAGCAAATAAAAATCTGGGGAGCCCGGCTGAATTTGGGTTTTAGATAAACGCATTTTGTCCCGAATATTGTCCACTTACCCTGGGCATCCTGGTGTTTGTCTGGCAGGGACCCTGAAGTTTGCAGGTCGCGTATTTGAATCAATGGATATTTTGACTGAGTCAACTACAACTTCTGGCCTTCAGTCACACCCTTTCAAATGTGGGGAAGATGAAAGAGATTTTTCAGATGGGAAAACTGGGTCTCAGATGGGAAGAGACCTTCCTCAAGCCCCACAGCTGGTTGGGACAGTGGCTCAACCCTGGACCCTGATGCTCGCAGCCCAGAGACCCTGCGCCCGGATGGAGGAGGCCCAAGGTCAGACCGGACAGGTATTGGGCCTCTGCTCAGCCTGCTGGAACCATCTGGTGTCCTGACCCCCACGGACGAAAACCTTCAAGAGTGGGCCTTCAGGGCAGCTCTCTGTGAGCTGGCATGTTTGTCCCTTGCTATTCTCAAGGATAAAAGTAGGCGACTTCTTGGTGAGGGCACAAATGCTCACCCCCTGTCATTCGGAGGCATCATTCCCAGACGGTATCAGACAGTGGGAATCAGGCCCAGTGTCACTGACCTCTAATACATATTTTTAACCTCAGATACATGTATACAAGCTTTTACATATATAGGCAATGTACACATGTTTTCAGGGTAAAAGTATTTATTTAAAGTCTCAACCCGCCTCTATGCTCAGGTGCTGGCAGGACACAGGGCACCCACTGGGACCGGCGTTGCCTCGTCGCCTGATTCAGGATGGACACGTGTCGGGGGGAGAGAGACACGAGCCCTGATGAGGAAGCCTGAGTTCTAATCCCAGCGGCAGCATCGGCCGGCCGCCTGAGCTTCCGCAGGGCTTCTCCTTCCTCCTCTGTAGAACCAGGAGGAGGGCACACTTCTCACACCACAGGCCACGTGTGCACGCTGCTCCGAGCCGCCGGCCTGGCACGTGGCCTTTCACACACGCGTCTCTCCTTCCTCGTCCCTGAGTGTGCCCGGCGGCACCCGCCCGGTCCATGCACGGGCACTTACTCAAGGAGCCGGGTGAGCAAGGTCCCCTCTGACCCGCCCTGGGGCTCTGTGACGCTCAGGGCCCAGGAGTGGTGGGCCCCGAGGGGCAGGGGGACGCGGAAGCTGGCTGAGGAGTGTGGGATGGGGCTGTGTGCAGAGTTTCTGCATCTTCCCTTCTCCATGATGAGGGAAACACTCAGAAAAAGTCAATACTCAGGGCAAAATCATGGGTAGTTAATACTTGAAAAAAGCTCTCTGATCTTTCCGCTCCTCTTAAATATTTCTAACCAGGTCTCTGGATCACTGGCGAGGACCTCTGGATAGCCTGGCTGCAGCGCTGTTTTCCGTGTTTGGTGCCTGGTGGGGGGCACTCAGCATTTTGGGGTCCTCATTTTCCGTCACTGTTCAAAAACAATTTCCAGGGCTTTGTCCACTCGGGTGTTAGGAACACCGGGGAATGCAAAATATTTGGAACTTGTTTGATTTTCTGCTTTTTGCCAAGTCTTCCTCCCCCCTCCCCCCCACATTCTTCAAAGGATAAAGGGCACATTAACAAGCTCTTCACTGATGGTGACAATTAGGGTGAATCTGTGAACTCAGATCTGCCAATTGCCTTCATTACTCGGGAACTGACAGTTTGCTTTTCACTCTTCTTTCAAAACGGCGCTTAACGTAAAGCCGGCCCGTCCTGCCGGCTGGAGGGATTTTCTGAATCGCAGATTTGTCTTTTAAGCAGCGAGCCGAGACAAGGCGGATGCTCTTAGAGAAGGAAGACGGGTCCCCCAACAACGCAGACTTTGGGATCGCCTGTTTCCAGCAGTCAAATCCAGGCTCATGCGCCACCTTGCAGTAACTTGTGTTGAACGCTGGGATTAACCCCAAAACGACGGAACCCAAGTGGAGGCCTGGGGACTGGCCGATTCACTAGGGATTTGCCTTTGCGTGTACTGATAACCGGGTGAGCAAGCAGGCTGGTTGGAATCTGAGAAGCACCCTTGAGACCACCGACCGCACCCTGCAGGGGCCCTAGGCATGGCTCTGTGGGGGGTGTCGGGGGTGGGGGTGGGACATGAGCTTCTCTGTGACTTTGAAGAAGGGACATGACAGGTCACCGGAGCTTACCTGCCCTCTGCATCCCTCTCTCTTTGGCTCTGGGACTCGACTGGCCGCCTTGCATCATGCTATCTATTTTATTGTCTATGTATCAATAATTGGCTCAAAGTTTCACGTTAATTGGGTGGAATCTTCCTTGCAGAGTGACTAGGTTCTAAGCAGTCTGAGACTTGCTGCTGCTGCTAAGTCACTTCAGTCGTGTCCGACTCTGTGCGACCCCATAGACGGCAGCGCATCAGGCTCCCCCGTCCCTGGGGTTCTCCAGGCAAGAATACTGGAGTGGGTTGCCATTTCCTTCTCCAAAGCCTGAGATTTAGGTACAGTTAATTCCCCTCTGAGACCTGCCCCCACCGCATCATCGACAACACCAGATCAAAAAACAGCTAATTAGCACCCACGTCCGCCTTCCCGGGAAGTCGTCGCTCACTTTCCCTGGAGGAAGTTGTTTTCTGAACTTGCCGTCCCTGGGGAATATTTTTCCTCCTCAAAGCACGTGACTAGGAAGACACGGCGTCTGAGATGCCTGCTTCCTTTCTAAAGTCAGAGGAAACCATTGTCGGGAGGGGCTTCGTCTCCTCGGCCCCGCTAACCACACTCACAGGGCTCCTATCGGTGTTGGGGCAGGTGTGTTAGTGGGCATGAAAGCGCTCAGGAAAACGGTCAATACTCACGCATGGTGCGGAGTTCTTGGTACTTCAGACAAAGATACACGGCCGAGTTGGGGGTGTGTGTGTGTGTGTATATATACAGGACAGAACACGGTGTGTGTGTTCATGTGTGTGTCTTACTGCTGAGACAGAACTCTCTGTATATGTGTGTGTGTGTGTGTGTGTATACGGGTTTGTATCTCTATTTTGCAGCCGAGGACAGCAGAATGCTAACCGCTGCTACTTAACCTGAAAGGTTAGCTAATGACCAGCACCCAGAACTTATCCCATTCCCAGGAAACATCCTCCTGGGGTCTAAGTAGACACAGCCCTGCAGTGACTTCTTTTTGTGAGTGGCTCGACGCATCTGAAGGTCACCCTTGGAAGGGTCTCTCTTCTGCTGTCTGCTCAGTCTGGCCACCCCAACGGTGAACTGCGCACAGAGGCTGTAAGGACGCCAGCTCCAGACCCCAAAGGAGGCTCCAGGCACGCACACCAGCGAGGTGGGCTTTGGGGTCTGATCCCCACCTCGTGGGGCCTGTGGGCAGACGAGACAGGAAAAAGGGGAGAGGCTGCCCCCAGGCTGGTGGCCGAGCGGCATATGTTTGGGCAGACGAGTGCAGAGGAGGGAGCTGGGATGTGGATCAGAGAGGCTGTGCTGGGCCGTGGGCTCAGGGAAGCCCCGTGTGGCCTGCTGGGGACCCGCCTGCAGAGCCTCCTCAGGGTGCGGCAGGACCCCCTTGCGGCCCGTTACCCCGGGCCCCCTCCGCAGGGCGTGGGGCTCGCTGGCCCTCCAGCTGCGGTCGTCCCCAGGGTGCGTCTCCTTCTGAGACTGCACCCTCCTGGAGCGGCAGGTGACCTGAAGCCCCTTCCCCAGGGAGCCACCTGCTGCGGCAGGAGGGCTGCCACCCCCACCCACTCACGTCCTGGTCACAGAGCTCCCGTCTCTTTAGGGGACTTTGAATCCGTCTGCGGTAACTCGTCTGCACGTTGCAGGACTTCGCTTTCTGAAGGCGCATTATTCCCAACTTCCAGCCTCGTTGACTGGATAAGCGACTTTTAAAAATTATTCCCTTGATCCGTGCTCGTTATTGTCAGCACAGAGAGAAAAAAGTAGAAGAAAATCCGTAAGTCTAGCATCTAGAGAAAACCATAATTAAATAACATTTTAAGTTGTGTGAAATTGAACATAGGACTTCCACAAGCCACTGCCCCTTTCCCAAATCCTGTTTCTCCTCCTTCTTGTCAAACATAAAAAACACAGGCTCTGCACTCAGGATGTCTTCAACACGCACGTTACATGTACAATCCCCACTCCTACGTTAAATCAAAGGACTGACATCCCGGGGTAATGGCAGATTTTCATTGCTTTTAATTTTTTAATTACCCTGCCTAATCCTCTTTGTGGCTCCTGGGATAAAACTAAATTTCTCAACTTGGGAATCAAATTGCTTTCTGGTAAATCATTTTTCTTTTGAGTCAGTTACACCCAACTCTCTATATACTGAGTTTTGCTTACTACTGTAGCGATTCCGGCCTCCTTGCATAGTCAGATACTTTAGATTTGTGGAACAGAAAGTTGTTTCACACTAGAGTTTGCTCTCTGGTGAAACTTAGGCATTGGCTTTAACTTCTCAAGGTCTGAGTTGTCTTGGAGGCTTCACGGAGATAACACAGAGCGCCTGGCAAACACCAAGTTGGGGCAACCATCCTCACCTCCTTTCTGATCTCTGGCTTTGGGAAGTTAAACAAAATGTCCAAGTTACTCCACGAATAGCTAGCGATTGTAAGACACATTTTCTGTTGGGCAAATGCGAAGGGAGGTGGCTCAGATGGTAAAGAATCCACCTGCAATGCAGGAGACCCAGGTTCAATCCCTGGGTCAGAAAGATCCCCTGGAAAATGGAATGGCAACCCACTCCAGTCTTCTTGCCTGGAGAACTCCATGGACAGCGGAGTCTGGCGGGCTACCATCCATGGGGTCGCAAAGAGTCAGACATGACTGAGCGACTAACATTTTCAGTTTCAAATATAAAGGGAGGACTTCCCTTTGATAAAGAAAACGGATTTCTTCTGATGACTTCTGAGCAAGGGGTACACGAAGTGCTTGGAAAAGCAAGAACTGTTGTAAATTGACAGCCTTAAAGAAGAGTACCTGGGAAACAGCTTCAGCAGAAGGCGAGGCGCAGTCCAGCGTCTGCAAGATGGAGCGAGCGTCCCCCGCAAATGCCCTCCCCCCGCTCTCCAGAGACGCACATTTGTCTGTGGGAAGGTGCCATTTCTTGGAACAAATTCATGATGAAATCAAATGGTTTCTTAAGTTGGCAGTTCGTTGGCATGAACAACCGTGTAGGTGGTGGTAGACGTTAAAAGCCAGAAATATGCGCTTGCCTCGGTTGCACACGCCTGCCCATTGCATCCACAGGAGCATGAGGGAGCCTAGCCCCCCACCGCCCTGTGCTGGGATCTTCTATAGGTGGGCGGTGTGTACCCTTGATTCAGACAAGCTGACCTGAGGGGGTACACCTGCACTTTTCTTCACATCCCCTTGAAGACAGCATCACTGGCACTCTCCAAAAGACGGTGTTCTGGAACTTCCCAGCAGGCCTCCTGGGGCCCCGTTCACCACGGCACCCGCCATGCAGACTGCTGGTGTCTGACCAGCTCCCTGAACATCCCAGGAGGATGGCTGCGTCTCTTCCACTTTTAGAAAGATCGACAGCAAGACAGCCACACGAAGGAGTTTCTGCGAAAGAGGGGAGAAATGCAGGGCAACGGCCACTCCAGTCTCAGAACAGCCCCTCGGATTTCCTTTCCTCCATGGAGGTGAAGAAGACACAGGCGCCGTCTTAGTGAATGGGCCAGTCCGCTCCCTTACGTTAGCAGCAGGCCCAGGGCTTCACACAGCCTTTATAACGTGATGGTTGCCTGTCCGGCGGTCGCGGAGGCGTTTACTCTCAGTCTATCGAGTAGCTGTTTTTGTCCTTACTGATGGCTCTCAGCTCAAAGGGCAGCCTTTATGTGAAGGCCTGGCAGCCCCGTGTCCCCGGCTTTCTGCCGCACAGCCGGATTCCACCGCCGACCCCGGCAACTTCCTCCAGCCTCAGATTCCAGCTCCGGCCGGGCAGAGAGCCGGAAGCGGCTGGAACCCAGCTCCCTGCCCTGCTGGCCTCTCTCAGCTGCTGGCTCCTGCCTCGGGGACTGTCCTCTGCAGCCTCACCTGTCTCAGTGGCCGAGTTCCCCTCTGCTCCCAGGGACACACAGATCACTGGAGCTGGGCGTCCGGCCTCCGCCCTGGGGAGAGGGTCCAGGTCCCACTGCCTCACTGACATGGAAGTTCTGCTTCGTGCCTGGCGGGGCGGGACTGTGTCTCCCCCCAGAACACGTGTCTTAGTCTAGACTCTGTGTCTGTGAACATGACCTTGTTTGGAAATAAGGTTGTTGCAGGTGTAACTGAGGTGAGGTCATGCTGGAGAAGGGTGGGCCTGAATCCAACAGGACCGGAGTCCTTGTAAGAAGAGAGAGGGGCAGGGAGCGGGCAGACGAGCGGAAGAGACGTATGAGGAGGAGACTGGAGGGACGTGCACATGAGCCAAGGGGAGCCAAGGCTGCCAGCCAGACCCCCGCAGGAAGACACGGGGGCACAGCCTGCCCCAGAGCCTCCGGCAGGAGTGCCGCCCTGCTAGCCCCTGGATTATTCATGCTTTCGAACTGCGTTGCTGGAGAAGACTCTTGAGAGTCCCTTGGACTGCAAGGAGATCCAACCAGTCCATCCTAAAGGAAATCAGTCCTGGGTGTTCATTGGAAGGACTGATGTTGAAACTGAAACTCCAATACTTTGGCCACCTGATGCAAAGAACTGACTCATTTGAAAAGACCCTGATGCTGGGAGGGATTGGGGGCAGGAGGAGAAGGGGACGACAGAGGATGAGATGGTTGGATGGCATCACTGACTCTATGGACATGAGTTTGAGTAAACTCTGGGAGTTGGTGTTGGACAGGGAGGCTTGGCGTACTGCAGTCCACGGGGTTGTGAAGAGTTGGACACGACTGAGTGACTGAATTGAACCCCTGGATTTGGGGCTTCTGGCTTGCAGACCAGGAGAGATGGCTGGGGCGAGGGGCGGCGGGAAGGGGCCGTGTCCTGTCCTTGCACAGGGAAGGCAGGGAGGGTGGCCCTGCTCCCAGAACACCCCTGGGTCCCCATACCCTTGACGTAGCCTGGTCACTGTCCACGACCGCATTCAGACTCTGCGTCCCTTTGGGGTGAGGCTGGCAACACCTGCCCCCAGAGAAGCTCCCCTAGCTGCTCGGGCGGGGAAACGCTCTCTCGGCGTGACAGCATCTCGACACGAGGGGTTTTGGGAAAACTACGAAACCGTCGTCTCCCTCTCGTTGTCAGCACTCTGCGTAGCTCAGGGACTTCACGTGCACACAGGAATTGCCTCTGAGAATGGGGCGGGAGCCCCCAGGAAGCCACCTTGTAACCAAACGAGGGCCCCCCGGCCCAGCCCCTGGCGCCCCAAGATTGACAGGCTCCAGGGACCCCAGGCTCAGCCTCCAGGCACCGTTCTCGTCTTGACGCACACAGCCCCTGGAGTTCTTCTGCAGCAAGGTGTAAATACTTCCTCAAGGTCAAACCGTCAGACTGGCATCCTCAGCCATCTCTCCCGGTCTGCGGGCCGGAAGAGCAGGGCATTTTCACAAGGGTGATTTTTCTTTTTATTTATTATGGCTGTTTGAGGGTAGGGAGAGTGTGGTTCTTTTTTTTTTTTAATTACATAAATAAACCACATTCCTTACTGAGAAAAAAACCAAAAAGCACACAAAGAGTAGGAACTTCCCTTAGTTTATCTTTAGGCGAGGAAACTTGGAGATAAAGCGGTCCCACATCAGGGAAGCGTTCTTTTCCACCCCACTTCTCGGATTCCGTGTGATTTTCTCGGGTCACTCTGAGAGGGCAGGAAAGGACCCTGCGTGGACAGGGCAAGGATGCTGACATTCAGGTTAAACCATCGTGCTTGTAAAGTGGTTTGAAGATGAAAAGGCCCGTAGAAGTTATTACGGTCTCGCGGTTAATAATGGATGAGCCGGGCAGCCAAATGGAACATCGATCGCGGCACGTGGGGCCGGGAGCCTTTCGGAGCGAATGTCCTGGCCTGTCCTCAGCTGGCCTTGCCAGGTCCCTCCACCCTGCCTTGTGCGGGCAGCGGGGCGGGTTCCAGGGAGGCAGGGACGCGGGGACTCTTTCTGCAGAGGGCCTTCAAGGTCAAGGCAGGTCTTTGGGCTGTGGGTCAGGCAGACGCCCCCTTGGCTGGGGGCCCGGGGCAGGCTGTCTGTGTCCGAGTGTCCGACCAGACCCACGGGAAAGTTGGGGTGACAGCTGCTGCAGGGCAAGTCCCCCCACCCCAACAAGGCTCCCCCACTTCCCCTCCAAAGTCTCCCAGGAGACTCTCCTCGGATCATGTCCAAGGAGAGCCCCCTCTTGATTTGCTGTGCCCGGCAGGCTGCCCTTGTTGACGGATCTGGGGCCGTGGGGGTTTCAGGGGAACTCTGGGTCCCTCTGCACCCCTGCTGCTCGGGGCCCACAGTCGCGGAGCCCACATCCTTGTAAGTGGCAGCACGGGGCGCTCGGGCCCCCTGTCCCTGGGGAGGGGTCTCAGCCAGGAGGAGCCAGGCCAGGCTCGGCCAGGGGCACGCGTGCTACCCTTGGGCCCTTCCGCAGGTTTAGCGCCCCGAGTTGGATTGGAAGAAGGGCTTCTTCTCAGCTCCTCTGGCTGAGGCAGCACCTGGGCTGTGCTGTCGTGGAGGTGCACTGGGGCCTGGGCCAGGGAGCCTGGGAGAAGCAGCACAACCCCTGCTTGTGGATTCAAAATGCATATCTGCATCTTTTTTTTTCTTTCAGATTTGCATCTTAAATGCTCTGACAAGTCCTGCAGAGAGCAACCTGTTTAAACTGTGTCTGCTGCAGCGTTTTCCTATGTTTCAAGGAGTATTATCAATGGGGCACAGAATGAGCAGTTCTCCTGACCTTGGTCAGGATACTAGGTGGCGTGGGGACAACGCAGAGTTTGGAATCACACAGACCTTAGTTCGAATCTTGCTTCTGCCGAGCAGTTTGAGCCAATGAGTGATCCCTGCAGTCTCGGGTTTTCCGTCTATCAACGACCTCCACCTCACGGCATTGCTGAGAATGAAGTGAGGTTGCATGTGAAATGCTTAGCACGGTGCTTTGGGCATAGTAAATGCCTCACTGAAGGCATTCTCGATGCTCTTTTTATTCTTGTGGTTCCCAGGGCTAGGGTTAAATCTGAAAGTCCAGGTCTGGATGTGAGGGTCGCTGTCTGCCCGCTTGCCCCCCACGGGGATGTGTGGGTGTCATGGTGCTCTGGGGTCACCCCGTCCGTTCCTTGCCCAGGTTCTTGGCTCCGGTTCAGCCAATGAAGTCAGAATTATTAAGGAACAGCAAGCACTTTCCCCCTCTGAGTATTAACGGTTTGGAGAAAATGGTTGAACTGTTCTTGCATTTAATAATTAGATGGGACGCGTTCATTTATATTTCCAGGGAACTCCAAGTGCTCGCTCCATAATTAAGGTAATAGCGTTGCGAGGTGGCCGGAGCCGGAGGCCTGCAGGTGTGACGCGCACTTCCTCGCCAAGGTGCGCGGCCAGGCAGGGCTCCGCGGTGCTCTCCGCCGCAGCCCGTAATTAGCCCCTGATTTATTTCCCCTTGTTCTCATTTCCAGCCTAATAGATCTTACTGGTTATTAGTTTCAGCCACACGTCCAGCCAGCTGGGGTTGGGCAGGCCACTTGCTTTCTCATTCATGATGATGCCGGCATGTTGAGGTCTTAAATCCGATTGATGACGCTCAGGGGTGAGTGTTTTCCGACTCTCGGGGACCGACCATTCACTGGCGCTGTGGGGACTGCTGACCCGTGCTGCTGATGAGGATACCACCAGCTAGCCGTTGTACGGAACTTGGCCCCAAAATCCCAGGGGCTTGACACAATGGAAGTTTACTCTTGACAATTTATAGTTGACAGTTAGAAATTGTGTCTATGCCGGGTGCATGACGGGATGATTTTATTTTTATTTATTTTTTTAAGACAGGATGATTTTATATGTGTGTTCAACGCAAAATACTCGCTATGATTGAGTGAATTAACAGATGCACCGTGTCATTTAGTTACCTTCTTCTTTTTTCCTTTCGTGGGGATAACCAATACCGTCTCAGCAGATTTCAAGTACACAGTACGCACTGTTGGCTGCAGCCTCACCGTTGTGCTAAGATCTCTGGAGCTGACTCATCTCGCCTGACTTGAACCAGCCACCCCTGGACCAACATCTCCCCACAGTGGGAGTTCAGGTGCCGGCAAACCCTTTCCCCTGCGGCTGCTGGATCATCAGTCAGAAGACAGGGGAGGGATCTCGTGGAGGAGCCAGACGGCTTCCTGTCCCCCGGGATGGGAGCACCACACCCCCTCTGCCCACCCTCAGTGCTGAGAACCAGCCCCCAGCCCCCGGGGGCACGGGAGGGTCTGGACACCGTGGACCACGGCTGAGCAGCCGCTCCACAGCAAGGACACGGTCAGTGCGAGGAGCGCAGTGTGCGGTGGGAGCTGCCCTGACCCCACTGACGCTGTGGTTTCAGAGCCCCTCGAGAGGCACGCATTCTTACCTGGATCTCAGCCCCATCTTAGGACTCTCCCCTCTTCCTCACTGCCCCTGACACGCTGGTCCTGGCTGTTTGGGTTGTGGGTTTTTTTTTTTTTTACCATTCCGGTTTCGTTCTGGAGCCAAATGAAATGTTTCTTCCTTAGAAGGCCCTCCCTACAGGGCCCTGCTTCCCTGCACCTCCACCCTCCCAGATTTCCAAATCTTGCTCTGTTTAATCATTCCCTCTCACTATTCAGTCCGTGGGGTCGCAAAGCATCGGACACGACTGAGCGACTGAACTGACTGACTGATCGCTATTCAAAACTTTCATCTGCTTTTTAATTTTTTGATGTATCATCGCCTTTCTCCTTAAGTTAGGTTTGACTGCCTTAGTCTCTTCTGAAATCTCAGAAAAGTGCTTTGTGCATATTTGGCATGAGATAAATAAAATGGTTTCACTGTAAGAAAGTTAGAATTTAAATTTAAGTTAAAGCGATCAAATAAAAGGAAAAAAAAAATCAGTCTGTAATTCATGTCTAAGAAACACACTCTTGTAACACTTTTCCGTGCCTCCTTTGGATTATGCATGTATAGGAATTTTGTTTGTAAACCAGATCATGTTGCAGTCTTATTTTGCGATTTAGTTTTATCACATATTTTTCGTATTGTCAAGTGTTCTACACCATTTTAATGCCTTCTTGGTATTTCATTGCCTGAGTGGGATGACTCACACCCAACTTCCTACTGCAGATGCTGTACTAAGAGGTTTCTCACCGTCTGCCGTTATTAACAAGGCTGCGGGGAACACCTGTCATCATGTTGTTCGGTTGCTCAGTCACGTCCGACTCTTTGAGACCCCAACTGCAGCACTCCAGGCTCCCCTGTCCTTCACCATCTCCCAGAGTTTGCTTGAACTCATGTCCACTGAGTCGGTGACGCCATCCAACCATCTCACCGTCTGTCGTCCCCTTCTCCTCCTGCCCTCAATCTTTCCCAGCATCAGGGTCTTTTTCAGTAAGTCAGCTCTTCACATCAGGTGGCCAAAATATTGGAGCTTCAACTTCAGGATCAGTTCTTCCAATGAATATTCAGGACTGATTTCCTTTAGGATTGACTGGTTTGATCTCCTCGTAGTCAAAGGGACTCTCAAGAGTCTTCTCTAGCATCACAATTCAAAGGCCTCAATTTTTTGACTCTCAGCCTTCTTTATAGTCCAACTGTCAGATCCAAACATGACTACTGGAAGCTGGAAGTGTTTCTTCAGGATTGATGTTTACATTCTTGGAGGTGAAGTACTGTGCATTGTATGTGAATATTTTATGTATTTTTTGCATATTGTTGGATGGTGAATAAAAGTTTGTTTGCTGCTGTTGGCTGTTTCTGAGGGCTCCTATTTTTCTCTTTCTTTCCCAACGGTGGGATTTTGCTTCGCTTCACGATTGCTTTGCTCCTCCTGTGCATGAGGACATGAGGACAACACAGGAAAACACCTCCAGTGTTCACGCGGGATGACTCGGGCGTCACGGGTTGCCAGTCACGGGGATGCCGCAGAGGGTCCCAGGTGTCTGCTTCAGGCTCGGGGGGGGGGGGGCGGGTGCTGAGTGCAGAGGCAGCCCTGGCTGCCCTGGTCCACCGCCTCCGTCTCCCAGCCTGCAGAGGGGACCACGGTGCCTCAGTCTCCCGACCTGCGGAAGGGACCACAGTGCCTCCATCTCCTGGCCTGCAGAGGGGACCAGGGAGCCTCTGTCTCCCGACCTGTGGAGGGGACCACAGCGCCTCCATCTCCCGGCCTGCAGAGGGGACCACAGAGACTCCGTCTCCCGACCTGCAGAGGGGACAACAGTGCCTCCATCTCCCAGCCTGCAGAGGGGACCAGGGCGCCTCTGTCTCCCAGCCTGCGGAGGGGACCACAGTGCCATGATGATGTACAGACCCATGTCTCCCAGAGCAATGTACCCTCCTGAAGACACAGAAGTGGAGCCCAGGCCTCTGATCTCAGGGCCTCCAAGGTGCGACCTGCCGCACGCATGTGCTTGCATGGCCGTGGGGAGAGGCCTGGCAGTGCGCTGGTGGTGCCCTCCACGCATGTGGTGCCAGGAAGGAGGGGTCCTGGGGGCTAGAGGGGGGAGACTTGCCTTGGGGAGGGGAGGAGAAGGCGCACTTCGAGGAGAACGGCTCTGGGGGCTGTAGACAGAGGTACTAATCCCCCAGGGAGCAGAGTGTGGAGGGGCTGGGAGGTGAGGGGTCTGGGGGGCTGTGACGGGCTGGGAAGGCCCCCGCCTGGATTCCGCTGCCCTGTGCCTCTGGGCCTGGGCTGGAGCGGGTCTCAGACTCCTGCCCTCAGTTTGGGGGCCATCACCACAGATGTTCCTGTCCTCCCCCTCCCCCTCTAGCTTTTGGACTGGTTTTCCCCCAGTTCCGCCTGGCACGGCCTGGCACAGTCCCCACACACATCCAGTGCTCGGGCCTGTGGGCCTGGCCTCCGGAGCCCCCAAGGCCTGGTCAGCTGCAGGGCTGTGGGCAGAGGCCCCTCCCCGTGAAGATGCACCTGCCGCTGTGTGTCCCGTGGAGGGGAGTTTAGGCTCACTCTCCTGAAGGACAGATCACTCCAGCGCCCTGCGGATGAAACACTTTGAACAGGATGCTTCTGAACGATTTTTTAAAATAAGATTAAAACCTGGGCCGAGACCTGATGGGAAAGCTCTGCTGTGTTTAAGAAGATGGGATGACCTGGGCTCCCCTGCACTTCACCCCATTGTCAGGGTCAGGGTCAAGGTCAAGGTTGACCCAGATGCAGCCTCCCTCAGGCTCCTTACAGACGAGGTCTCGGGAAGCACTTTCCCACTGGCATCCCAGGAGCAGAGGGGGACACAGAGGTGGGTCAGGGACCCCGCGGAACCCCAGGCCTCTGGCCCCACATGCCGCCTGCCCTCCCCTCGCTGCAGCCTGGGAGGTTCTGTCTCCTGCTCTGACCGCTGGGCTCCAGGGACATCCAGTGGACAGAGAACACCACTTGTCCAGGAGGGCACACTCCTCCCGGCCTGTGAGGCCTGCAGAGTCCAGGGTCACCTGTGCTGCAGACACGGGGTGCGTGGCTCTGTTCCTGGGAACGGGCTGCCCCAGCCCCCCCACGATGGTCCTCTGGGGGCCCCGCACCTCCGCCTTTGGGGCTGCCTGACACGGGGCTCTCACCCCCAGGCTCAGGAGGCCCCTTCTGGCCTCTCAGTGGAGTCCTACCAGGGTGCCAGCGCAGCAGGGCCAGGAGACTGGGGCTCCCGGTGCAGGATGGACGGTGAGCAGAGCGGCAGCGGACAGGCCACCTGCTGACGCCCGGCGAGCTCCTGACCCTGGAGGAGACCAGTGCTTCTGCCCCTGCAGGCCTCCCGGCCGGGGCAGAGCCACAGCTGCAGACGAGGCCCCTGGGCGGCCTCTCTCAGGAGGCTGGCTGGGGGCGGGAAGGGCCTGTTCAGCGAGTGAATGAGCCAGTGAACGAGTGACCAAGGGCAGGGCAGGCCCAGGTCTCCCCCGACCCCCCCCCCCCCCCCCGCAAGGGCCGTTCCCGCCGCAGAGGCAGCAGGGGAGCCTCTCGCTGCCCAGGGCACCCCCGCCCCCCTTCCTGGGGCCAAGGCTGGGCTCTCTGGAGTTTCCCAGGCCGCTCTCCCCGCCTCCAGGGCTCACAGTCCTGGGAAGTCCCGGGCGAGCCAGGCGCTTTGAAGTGGAGCCCCCGCCAGGCCCACGGGGCTCCCCACCTCCGCCTCAAAGGCCGGAGACGCAGCCATTCGGGGTGGTGGGCCTGCGGGGCTGGTGGGGGCAGGCGGAGGGGGTGAGCGGTCCGAGCCCCACGCTTGCCCGGCGGAGGGAGACGGAGGGAGCCGCCCCGACTTCAGCCCCGCCGCCCCGCGTCTCTGCACCCTCACGTCCCACTGCGCGCTGGAGGGCGCACTCACCCCGGGGTGTTTCCTGGGCACCTACTGTGTGCCGGCGGCCAGGCAGAAGCTTTCGAGCCAGCAGGGCCTCCCCCGCCCGCCCGCCCGGCGAGTCTCCCCAGCACCCCCTGATTCTCCGGCTTCCTGAGGTCTGCCCAGGCTGCGCTCAGGTGCGGAAGCTCGAGGCTCCGCTGGTTTAGCTCGTGCAGGAGGAGTAACATCGAGTCCCGGGGGCCCTGGGGAGGCCAGGCGCATGCAGCCCCCACCCCCCCGCCCTAGCTTCCAGTTCTGGGGGGCGCGTCACTGTCACGGCGCCTGGGTGCGGGGGTGAGGGGTTGTGCGGCTAGCTCAGGACAGAGGGGCACATGGGCCACTGCTGGTGCGTTTGCCGCCCCAGGCTCCGGAGGCGCTGGGCCTGCGCCGCTCCTCGCCCGCTCCGCTCTGCTCCTCGCCCGAGACCAGACCCGAGACCAGCAGGGACACAGCCCGGCTCACCCAGAAGCCTCGCGCCCCACCCCGGAAGAGCCAGCCTCTCTCTTTCCTGCACCTTCTGCAGCACTGCTTTTAAAACTGCGGGCTGAGAACCATTAGTGGATTTCGAAATCAATCTGGAAGGTCATGACCAGCATTTCTATAAAAAGTGAAATCAAAGAGGAAAGAAGATGGAGCGTGGCAGAGGACGCCTCCTCGGGGAAGGCAAACGTGGCTCGGGGAATCGCATCTTCCCGCAGGTGCACGCGCACCCCCTGGGGCCGGTCCCCAGCCCTGGGCGGCCCCTGGTGCTGCAGCGCAGGGGTGGCTGTGAACACTGGCTTCTAAAAGCTGAGCTCCGCTCCGCAGGAGCTGACGGACTAGTTACCCCACTGATGCGGAGCCTCCTTTCCTGCTGAGAAGGCGGGCATGTGCTTCCTTCCTTCATTCCACAAGTTTTTGTGCCGTGCAGGTTAGGAAGCTTACTTCCCTGTTTCAAACAAAAATAAAGGGAGTTTTTCTTTCTTTCTTGCAAATCCTGCAGCAAGCCTCCAGAGTCTCGATCCCCACTTACGTGCTAGTGCTTCGTTTTTAACTAAGAGGCATAGCTGTGTTTTCTCATTTTCTGAGGCCGGGTCAGCGCCGCTGCACATGTGCAGTGCCCCTCATCCCAGCTCATCGCTGAAGACCCAGCTTCTGCTCTCCCGTCGGCGAGGGACCCACCTGGGTGACCCCGGGGCACCTCACTTGTCTCCTCCCTTGTCAATCCTTCACACGGGGGCGGGTGGCAAGATCTTCCCTGGGGATCTTCCATTTCTCGCTGGTCAAGTCTTAGAATCATTTTCATTTCCAGATTCAATAAAAAAAAAAATTCACTGTTTCCATACACACTGCTTTCTGATCTTGAGTATCTGGTATCTGTTTCTGCCTTGATGATATGTGCAGCTCAAGGGTTCAGGTGGGCACCCAACTTTGGAAATGTGCCTGAAACCTGGGCCTCCACACGGGCCCTGTGTGTGCCTCTCCCTGAGTGAGCAGTGGCCAGTGGGGAGGGACGTCTCTGTGTCGCCCTGTAGGGAGCCCTCGGCAGGGGGGTGATCTGCAGAGGAAGGTGTGCCTATCGCCACCCGTGTGGGTAGCGGGGCCACAAGTGGAGGGTCGGAGGTCTCGCCCCCACCCCGTTCCAGCGCAGAAGTTTAGGGGTTCAGCCTTCCCTGTGGGGCCGGAGGTGTGGCCCCAGGTCATCCTGCCGTCTAGCGGGACGGGACCGCCACCCGCCGCAGCGGAACCAAGGCCCTTTAGCACAGACTCCTTCTTTAGACACAGCGGCCGCGGGCCCAGCAGGGCTTCCGCTCGGGCAGTGGTGGCCAGGGGACCAGAGGCGGCCTTTGAGCTGACACTGCGCTGACCACGTGCTCCCCGACCCTTCCCCCTCCCAGCGGCCCGTCCTCAGCTCAGACGCAGCCGGAGAGGCTCTAGCTGCGTCCGCCCTGGACTGGAGACCGGCTCCCTCTGCCCGGCTCCTGCCCGGGGTGGATGCCACAGGGCCTCTCCTGCCTTCTCTGGGAGCAGCTGCTTCTTGGAAGGATCAACATGAGCGACACGATGGACCCCGTTTCCTGTGTCGCCCGCAGCCTGCTCTCTGAGTAGCCTGTCCCCTCGGGAATGCAGCGCTTGCCACCTTCAGCTTTCCCACAAGCACCGCCAGTCCTGTCTGCACATCACAGGTTGCTACTGTTCCGTCACTTGCTGTGTCTGACCCTTTGCGACCCCATGGACGGCGGCACGCCAGGCCTCCCTGTCCTCCCCTATCTGCACCTCAGGCTCACATCATAAATCCACCAAAGCCATCCTGAAGTGAAGTGAAATGAAAGTCGCTCGATCATGTCTGACTCTTTGTGACCCCATGGACCATACAGTCCATGGAATTCTCCAGGCCAGAATACTGGAGTGGGTAGCCTTTCCCTTCTCCCGAGGATCCTCCCAACCCAGGGATCAAACCCAGGTCTCCCACACCACAGGCGGATTCTTTACCAGCTGAGCCACAAGGGAAGCCCAAGAATACTGGAGTGGGTGGCCTATCCCTTCTCCAGCAGATCTTCCCGACCCAGGAATTGAACCGGGGTCTCCTGCATTGAAGGCGGATTCTTTACCAACTGAGCTAATCCGGGAAGCCGTCCTAAACCTGATAACTCTGGAGGCATGGTGACTCACATCCACTCAGCACCCCCGCCCAGGCTCTGCCTCCAAGGTTGCTGTCTTCCTGCAGGCAGCCCTGCTTGTCGATCACAAGTGAATATTGACTGTTAGGCGTCTCTTCTGCAGGTGGCCTGATGCACTCACCCAGGAGACGTTCCTTAACCGTGGCCCCTCGCTTTCCCCCCTGTGCTGGGGACGCTGCTGACCCAGGGTCAGAGGCCCTCAGAAGCCTGGGCCACTCGGTGCAGGGCTGGGTGTGGGAACACAGCCCCAAAACCCGATTTTACAAGAAACATTGTAGATTTTCACAGCAGTGAAATCATATGAAGCAGTGATTTCTGGATCTAAGTTCCCGCATGAGCCAACATCATCTAGAGCTCAGTTTGGGAGGCTTGGATTAAAGAGGGGACTTCAGCTAGCACATTTTACAGGTGGGTAAATGGAGGCACAGGGCTTCTGAGTGAGCCTGCAAGTGCCCACCCAGCTTGTAAGCCTCAGGACTGGGACCTTCACACCACAGGGCAGAGGGTGCTCTTTGCCACCTTACTATATACAGCCTCTGGGCCGGCAGAAAATTCAACCTAGACCTGTCTAGACCTAGACTGTGGTCTAGACCTAGACCACGCTGTGGGTGGACCGGGCTGGGGGGTCCCTGGGTCCCCCGCTTCCTCCCTCGACAGGCGGGCTTGCTTCCCACCCCCTTGGGGTCCCCAGGTTGCAGGGAGGGAGGCACAGGATCACCCAGTGTTCGGTTGCCTCCCCGAGCTCAGAAGGTGGGAGGAGGGAAAACCAAGCCACCACAGATGAAATTAAGTCAGTGTTTCATATGTGAATCCAGTCATGGGAGGAGCCCTGTGGTGTTTCGAAGTGTTGAGAGGGTCTGGGGGGGGACTGGCCACACCCCGCCTCCAGGGTGTGGTGGGCTGGACTTGGCAGTGTCCCCCCACGCAGGCCACAGGTTCTCACAGGAGGAGACTGTGGGAGGCAAGGGTCCAGGTGTTCGGCCGCTCAGAACAGACTTCCTGGGTTTGTGCAGCAGAAGAGAAGAGATGCTCCACTCTCTGCCTGGGAGAGGTGAGGACGGGGCAGGGGACCAGGTGTCCCTGGGGGGCTGTGAGGGGGCCCCGGCCATAGGGGTGTCTCGGGTCGCCTGCAGGAGCTGCACCCCCAATGCTGGAGGCTGAGTGCTGAAATTCAAGAAACGAGATCCTGCCCAGCCGGGAGCCAGGGCGGCCCAGAGACCTTCCACTTACGAAAGTGATGAACTGCCTTTGTGTTTGGTTGGGGGGCGCAGTCACTTACAGCGCCAGGCCTGGGCAGAGACCTCCAGGTTCCACTCTAATTGGCCCCACACCCGCCAGAGCCCGGCTCTGACATCTGTGACTCCACGGACAGCCCTGCCCGCCTGAAAGCTGAGCTTCCCAGCCTTCCCGTCCAAACACTCTGAGTCTGTTTCCATCAAAGTTGATGCTTGGGTTCAGCACCATGCATGAGCCAGGTGAAGGAGGCAAAAGGTGGGGAAATGATGGCTGTCTTTCTCTCTGTGAAATCAGTGTAAAGCAATTTAAAAAAATTTAACAAGAATTAGGAATGTTAAAAACCAACTGAAACTCACCAAGCCAACCAACATGCATGTCAGCAAAACCAAGGCATGCAGCCCGTATTTTTGCTGGGAAATGAACAATTCTTCCTTAACAGCTCAGGTAATTACTAACCAGATTTTTGTTGTTGTTGTTGTTGTTCTGGTTTGCTCTGTTTTCAACGTCTGATTCCTTGCATTTTGCTGACTTACTACCAAAAGTTTTAGGAGAAGGAGACGACAGAGGATAAGATGGTTGGATGGCATCACAGACGCAATGGACATGAGTTTGAGTAAGCTCCGGGAGTTGGTGATGGACAGGGAGGCCTGGCATGCTGCGATTCATGGGGTTGCAAAGAGTTGGACGTGACTGAGCGACTGAACTGAACTGGACTACTGAAATATTTATTTCTGTTTTGGACACATATAGCTGCACGGGAAAGCAGTCGGGCGATTACTGACAGATGTGTGGGGCCTGTCTCCTGGGAAGCGTGCTCTGTGGAGTCCGCGCTTGGCACAGCCCAGGGGGCACACGCCCTCATGCCCACGGAAGCCAATTTCTCTTCCCAAGGAGTCTCACCAGCCTTCAGGGTTTCTATCAGGCCTGGACAGCAAGGCTCTGGTCCTGACCAAGGCCTCTGAGCCTCCAACAGCGGCTAATTAAAGTGCCGGCATCACTCAATGACTAATTAGGGCACAGCCACCTCGGAAAGCCGGACTTGCACCCCAGATGCGTGGTACCCCCTCCTCGGGTGCTTAGCAGTGGTCCTGGGAGGCCTGCTTCTCCTCTCGATTCTTCTCAGGGCCCAGGTGACTGAGTCCTGTTGGTTCCTGTTGAGTTGGGAGCTTTGGCTCTTGGGAGCAAAGGGCTGGTGGGGGTGGGAAGGGAAACAGGGTGATCCTTCTGGCAGTGACGACTTTTACTTAAAGTCCGTGCCCAGTACAAACCAACTTCCTTGAACACCAGTACACGACAAACCTCCCAGCTCTTCACAATGACACCCGGCTCAAGCGCATCTAATTATTCCTGTTATGATGCTTGCCATCAATCAGTTTTTACACGAACCCAATGACCCTTTTCAGAGACATCATTTCAAGACTTTTCTACATGTTCCACTCCTAATTGAGAAAATAAAGGGGTTGCTAAGTGGAAGCAGGTACGGTATATTTTAAGCAATCAGCAACTTGTTTCTTTCATACGAATTCAAGTCAACCTTGGCAAAAGGTGAAAGGGGAGCATCAGTACTCCAGCTAGTGATGTTTTTCCTTCCTTATTAAATCAGTTACAAATGGTCTTTGTTCTTCTAAGACAGGCTCTGAAGGGTCTATTAGGGCGTCCGCGGCATGGCATCCCTCACCTGCGCTCTCAGGGAAGGCAGAGATAATTAGGCACTGTAATTGTATCACATCTTAGAGTAGGAAGAGGCCTTGCAGAGCTTGTGGAATTTGGTTCAGGCTTTTTGAAATCAGAGATATGAAAGTGGGGGTCCCACGAGGGGCAGAGGCCAGAGCTGGAGCCCTCTGCCCACTGGCTTCTCTCAAGGCAGGTTCCAGGGCCCAGTCTGGGGGGGGCAGGCTTGGAATTTCCCAACTGGTATCTCCCAATCCCACACAGAGCCCCCCCACCCCTGCCACCACCACCCACTGCCCCTCCTCGGTTCCTCCTTTTTATTAATGAAACAAGGTGACTGCAGTTGCCACTGTCAGCAGAGCACCGATGTGTTCCAGGCGCTGTCTTGACCCTCAACTCCTGCAGTCCCTCCTTCAGTTCTGCAAGGCCGTGAGGTCGTGCCCACTTTACAGACGAGGAAACTGAGGTGGGCGGAGGCCTGATGAGTTGGCTGAGTGGGTCAAGAGTGAGCTGGCTTCACTCGGGGGGAGGGTCTGGGTCTGATGGACTCCAGGCCGCTGCCCACAGCTTCCTCCTGTCCAGACCACCCACCTCCTGCCTCCCAGGCCCCCGAACCCCCGAAGCCTGGGTTTCCTGGACGACTGAAGCAGAGGGGGCTCACCATTCCCTGAGTGTTGGCCCGTCCGGGGACCACACTGCTTCCCTCGAAGCTGTCCCGGCTGCTGGGCCTGCTCAGGTTTATATTCGAGACTCTCAGACCCGGAGGGGCTGTGAGGATCCTGGCAGCCATAGGACCTGAGCACAGCCCCACCCGGCGCATCTCACCCTGCTTGTGTGGCCGGCCTCGTCCTGTGTGTGCTCGGGGTGCATCTGAGACGCCCGTTCTCTGACTCTTGTGTGCGACCCAGTGCCCCTCGGTCAGTTGTCGGGGCGGGTCGTGGTGCTGTGTGGGTGTGCACACAGAAAGTGTGTGTGCTGCTGTGTCTGTGTGTGCAGGCGTGCGTGTATGCATGTGTACCGTGCGCAGGTCTGCATGTAGCTGTACATGTATGTACACGTATACGTGCACACACATGCACATGTATGTCCATGTACACATACTTCTGTGTACGTGTGTCCGTGTACACATGCGTCTGTGTACATGTGTGTCAGTGTACACATGTGTCCGTGTATGCACATGTGTGCATGTGCATCTGTGTGTGTGTTTGGGGGTCCCCAGACATGGACTGGGGTGGAGACCAGGCAGGCATTCTGGGCTGAGCTGGGGACTTTCTACGGGCCCCTGAGTGTGAAGGTGGGGCCTGGTCCCCTCCCATCCCCCTCCGCCTGGAAAGAGAAGGCTGCCACGTCCCTCCCGGCCACTGCGGGGAAGCTGGGCTGGGTGCCCTCAGTGGGCAGGGTAGGGACCTGCGTGGAAGAGAGGCAGGACCGTGGAGGTCGGTCTCCTAGGCCAGACCACCAGCACGTGTGGGATCCTGGGCAGGAAACGGGGCTCATCTCCCACGACCTTTCCCAGCAGCACGATGTCACCTCCTGCTTCCGTCCCTTCCAGGCCCTCCCTGTCCCACAAGGCTCCTCCACGGGCGTCCTGACGCCCCTCCAGGTCTTCCAGGCGGTAGTTGCTTTGGCTGCTCCCCTCTGCATCTCCCTGACCTCAATGCCCATGGCTCTAGGCACCTCTGCTGTCCAGGCCTGGCTTCCCTGTGGCTCTGGGCACCTCTGCTGTGTGGGCCTGGCTTCCCTGTGGCCCTGGGCACCTCTGCTGTCTGGGCCGGGCTTCCCTGTGGCCCTGGGCACCTCCGCTGTGCGGGCCTGGCTTCCCCGTGGCCCTGGGCATGTCCACTGTCCAGGCCTGGCTTCTCCGTGGCCCTGGGCACCTCTGCTGTGTGGGCCTGACCTCCCCGTGGCCCTGGGCACCTCCGCTGTGCGGGCCTGGCTTCCCCATGGCCCTGGGCACCTCCGCTGTGCGGGCCTGGCTTCCCCGTGGCCCTGGGCACGTCCACTGTCCAGGCCTGGCTTCCCCGTGGCCCTGGGCACGTCCACTGTCCAGGCCTGGCTTCCCCGTGGCCCTGGGCACCTCTGCTATCCAGGCCTGACCTCCCCGTGGCCCTGGGCACCTCCACTGTGTGGGCCTGGCTTCCCCATGGCCCTGGGCACCCCGGCTGTCCAGGCCTGGCTTCCCCGTGGCCCTGGGCACCTCGGCTGTGCGGGCCTGGCTTCCCTCTGCCACTCCTTCCCAGTCTTGCCACCCCCCTGCCACCTGTTTCAGGTGCACTCACCCCGTCCTGGCCTGGGGCCCGGGGACTCCTGCCTCCTCCCCACGAGAGCACAGTGCTGTGGCATCAGCAGGGCTGCCCGCTCCTGCTCGCGGGCCTGTTGACCTGGACACAGCAGGGATGGGGAGGCACAGCAGCTCTGAATCCTGAGTCACCTTCTTCCAAACGCACCTGGGTTGCCGCATCTTCTGGGGCTGGGCGGTGACCTCAGCCCTTTGGCACCGTCCAGAGAAGGGCCGCGTGTTCTGCCCATGGGTCCGAGCGGCGGTGCTGGCGTGGGGCGGGGCCACGCGGGTGCCCCGTGGGCTGCGGCACCAGCCCCGTGCTCGCTCACCGGTCCCTGTGGGCTGGAGACAGCCCAGAGGTTTGTAACAGTTTCTGCAGAGGTGGCTCGGGGTCCGTGGAAGAGAGAGCGTTACGTACGTAGCACCGTGAAAGTCCTGCTGTGGAAAGCTTCCCTGGTCCCTCCTTGTAGAATTCAAATCTCAAAGTCCCCGCAAAGGCGACCCAGTTTCAGGGCTGACATCCTGTGCTATTTTCCCCACTTAAAGATGGATTACTTCTTTGCCCCTCGGAATTGACGATAATAGGGTTTTGCCGTACGTATTCATAGTTCTCTGGGCAAGACGCTCGGCCATGTGGGTTTGGTAGAGCCACAGTTCTCAGACATTAATGTGTGTGACGATCACCAGGGAATTCTGTTACAATGAAAACAAGGGCCCTGCCAGTCCTGGGTGGGGCCCGAGGGGCTACGTTTCTAGCAAACGTCTGGGCGATGCTTGTGCCTCAGTCCAGGGACCCCACGTGGACAGTGAGACCCAGAGTCCTGTCATTTTAAGCTTTGGATAATTTTTCTTCTCAATTGCTTTAGTATGCTCCTTCTCTCCAAAACATGAGAAATGAATCCATTTGCACTGTAAAATGGGTGCACGCCAGGCCAGTTTCCACTGGACTCTAAACTCTGCTCGCAAGCCCCCTGCATCTCTCAGAGGCTGGGGCTGGCTCCCCAGGGGGTGATTGAGAAATCGGTGCTTCCTGATTTGATCAGTTTCTGGATTCCATAATTTTAATTATAGCACCTCTCTTACCTCTAAGCCAGTCACTGTCAGTCTTGGCTGTACCTTAGGGTTCCCCGAGTAGCGTTTTAAATATCTTAATGTCCGGGACCCAGCAGAATATCTGCTGAAAGTCAAGGTAGGGTTCTGCTTTCTTTTTTTTTTTTTTTTTTCAAATTTCTACCCCCCCCAACCCCCACCCACTCCCATCACCTCCGCTTGGAAACTGCAGCCAAGATTAAAATCCACAATGGAGACAAGGCTTGACTTGCTGGGAGAGAAAGAATTTTAAAATTTGAAGGCTGCAAAAAAGTCTTAGAACCTGTCTAGTTTCACCCTTTCATTTTATGGGCAGAGGAACTTGCCAAAAGCCGCATAGTTTGTGGCGAGTCTAGAACTCGAGGCACCACCGCCCCACTCCGCGTTCTTTTTCTAACACCTGATTTCATCCTTGTTGAAAGGGAGGCCAACCACCACAAGGCAACACAGCCCAGGGCACAGAAAGCTCCCTGGCAAACCTGAAAAGGAAGGGGAGATACTTTGAAAATATTAAAGGTTATTACCAGATGTCAAATGAATGTCATGGAAATCGCTTCAAGTTTTTCAACACGCTGGGACTAATTGAATTTATTTAAATGTCTTTGTCAGCTTGAGGGATTCTCGAGACTGCTCCTTGTCATTTTATCCCACTGTTAATCACCTGCAAGCCGACTTGAACTGGAAATAACTGTAAAATTTGTTATACTTCCACTGATCAGGATTCAAGACATTTGATTCTTAACAGTTTGTGTAGGATCAAAGATATGGCTGTCCTCCAAAAGGCTGGGGTGTTCACATCAAAGTTGAGGTTGATTCCTTTCAACCTGCTCCTCTCTCAGTGCTCAGGTTTAAGTTCTCGTTGAAGACTTTTAAACAGAGCCGTGCGTGTGTGCGCGTGCATGTGTGGGTGTGAATGTCAGCTATCGCCCAGACCCCTGAGTCCAGCTTCTCGGAGGTGATTTCTGAGCTCTCCCGGCTCTTGCCGAGTGGACTTGGTAAGCGGCCCTACAAATGTCCTTTTGATAACTGGCCCAGGGACCTTTCTGATGGCGCTGATTCGTCCAGTCACAGTTGTGTTGTCATGGAAAAGGTGTTTGACAGAGCAAATGCTGACCACCTGGCCTCCGGTGTGAAAAATGCTGAGACCCAGTCTGTCTTCTCATCAGGAAAAAACAGCATCTGATCCATGTCTGTCTCTCCTGTGCGGTGCCCAGCCTCAGGATGCGCTGGTTCAAGTCTTTCACTGCCTCCTTTTTCCTTGTTTCTCTTCCCCACCCCTGTCCCCTCTCTGGGCGACTTTTGGAAGGGCCTGTCTGTGGGCGACAGTAAAGGAATTGCTTTTGCTTGTTTCAGGTGCTGGCAGCTCGGAGAGGTTTGTTATGCTGGGAGCTTAAGACAACAAACGTGTAGGGAGCCTGGATGCTGTCTAAAAGCGTGGACACAAGAATTTCTAATTGAGATAATATCCTTGTGTCTACTGAGAGCAATAGACACTTGCCTTCTTAAAAAAAAGCATCTAAAGCTAATAGAATAGCAGTCATAAATACTTTCATGTCTGACTCACTTAAGCTAGAGTTGTAACTTAACATTACCATGTGCCTTTATATTATTGAAGTTTAAAGGCATTCCTTTCAAAGCCCGATGTTTGGCTCACGATGAAAGAGAATCAAACAGCTTATTCTAAGTTACGTTCAGTAATTACATAAGTAACCCTTTAAATACTAGATATGCAAATAATGCACTATTCTTTCTGTAATTACTTTGTGTACACGGTTTGATAGAATCCCAAGACGGTAATACATGTTTGTGGGGAAGATCAGCAAATACGATTTCTCTATGAACGGGAGACATGAACTAGGAATTGAGAGATTTGCAGTTGCTCTGAGTTATGGCCTGGAGCCACTTGGTAGGAAAATGCCTGGAAGATCTGGGTGGGGGTCCTAGGTAAAGTGGAGGGCTTGCTTAGAGCCGGACAGAGCTCTCTTTGCTCTGAGCTCTCTGAGACTCCCCGATTTTGTGGGTTTCCAGTCTTGAAAGAACCAATCCCCTCAAGAGGTTTTTGGCACTTTTGTCTGGTTGGGCTGGAAATACCTCCGTAGGTGTTTCAGAGGCTTCATGCTTCCCTCAACTTAATCCAGGAGAAGGGGGTGACCTGGGCATACGCCCCACTTCCACACACCCCCACCCTTTGAAGGAGGAAATGGGGGGATTTGGACTTAGATCAGTGGCTTTCAGCCCTCCTCCCAAGAATATGCTTTTAAAAACAAGTTCTTTTCGGTGTGATTCCTGCTCCTTGTAAGTTCACCAGAATCAGAGGCTGGAGGCTGCATCCCATCCCCTCTCCCCACCCCACGTCCCAGACAGAGCTGCTGTTGACAGCGCTGTAAGCTTCCCTCCAGACGCGTGCCCACTGGCTCTGGGGCTCTCAGGGCACCCGTCCCGCTTGCCTACAGGATGCGTGCTCACTGCAAAGGCAAATGAGGCTCTCAGGGCACCCGCCCCGCTTGCCCACAGGACGTGTCCCTACTGCAAAGGCAAACGAGGCTCTCAGGGCACCCGCCCGCTTGCATTGCCTCCGTGAACGCTCTGTCCTCCCCCCTGGGTGAGGTCTCCCTTCTCACCCGCACACCCCGTCAGAGGGGCAGGTTGGCCCTCATTCTCCTCCAGGCTGAGATAATCTGCCATCTGTCCTGCTGGCCACAGAAGTCAGCTCGTGGACGGCACGAGGCTCACTCACTCACAAAGATACTTTGTACCTGCCAGCCCCCTGCAGAGTGTCCCGGGGACGTGGGGCTGTCCAGCAAAGGCTCTGGCTCTTCAGGAAGTGATGTTCCAAGGAGGGCGGGGATGGAGCAGACGTAGGTCAGTGCCCATTAAACATGAGCAGGTCATTAACATCTGTATGTCGGGTGGATGGGGGTGCTGGGGTCCAGTGAAGGCTGCGTGCTCAGTCACTTCAGCCATATCTGACTCTTTTGTGAGCCCGCGGACTGTAAGCCGCCAGGCTTCTCTGTCCCTGGGATTCTCCAGGCAAGTGTACTGGAGTGGGGTGCCATTCCCAGGGAAGGTTAGAGGTTGTCTATTTCAAAGGAGGAACTAGGCATGGCCTGTGAAGAATGCAGCCTCAGCTCTTGGTGGCCACGTTTGATGCTGAAGCTTCGGCCTCTCCCTGGGCCCTGAAGCCCCTGGTGACCTTGTTCCTCCGGCTCGTTTTGGGATGTCCGTCAGGTGGATGTTGGGCTTCCCAATTTGCTCTCTGTGTCTCTAAGTTTTCTTTTGTATTTTCCATCTTGTTCTTCCTTCCCCCCGTCAACGTTCTGGGAGATGTTCCTCTCCTGCTGAGTACATTTACTCTCCCGCCATACTCAGATGTTCAGGCTGTCTGCAGAATGCCTCCTTCCGGTAAAATGATTTCCGCTTCTTTCTCACAGGAGCCTGGTGCTTTAGGGACACTGGCTGTTCTCTCATCGCCCTAGGAATGCAGATTCCCAGGGAGCTTGCTAAAGTGCTTTAGCATCTGCCTTACCTCTGTCTTCTCCCGGTGAGTTCTGGGGATCCATCTTGCTCCTCTTGGTTCTGGGGTGCACCCCTGTGGGGGAAGGGTTCTTGCCTTCCGTCCAGGGGGCAGCTTGGGGCTCTTTTACGTGTGTGGGTCCCCGGCCCAGCGGCCTCTTCACCCCATGACGGGCTGTGCTTTCTGTGAAAACGTGACTGTGTCACCGCCTTCCTGCCAGGCCTGGGGATGTCACGTCTGCTCTGGTTCCCTGGCAGTCCCTTTCTCCCCCAGACCTCACCTTTCCTCTGGGAGCTGGCCTGGACCCGAGAAAAAGGGAACAGCATCCCACTGAATTCCAGGGGGCCCTGATGCTGCTCCAGGGTGGCCTCAGGGCAAGCGGCCACGGCGGTTCTGGGCCTGCCCTCTCTGCCCTCAGGACAGGGCTCCCTTTGGGCGGGTGCCCCGTGGTTTCCCCTCTCCTCTCTTTGTCAGGCTGGCTGTTCGTGTGTCCTGTATTTCCAGGGACTGACCAGCAATGCCTGGGAAAGAGGGTGCGGTGTGGGCTCAGGGGGCCTCATTCACCCCCACTCTAGAAGGTGGAAGCCCGGCACGTCCCTGGGACACGCGTCCGCTTTGAGATGTGGCAGGGAGAGTGGGCCTCGACCTGATGACCTGGCAGGTCCTCGCTGCTCAAGTCAGAGCCGGGTGACCTTGGGTGAGTCGCTGGGATGCTCCGAACCCGGGTTTACGCATGTGTGTCCTGGCCTCCGACTCCTGTGATTGGAAGGGGCTGACTCAGCTCTTCGTCCCAGCCCCTTCCAAGTGCGCACCACGTGGCTGGTGCCCCCTAGCCGCCAAGAGGAAGGCACACTGGGCCGTGATGCTCAAACACTGAGCACTAACAATTATGCCAGGAATTCGGTCCCTCTGGTCCTCGAATCACGAAAAATGTGGCCCCAGTGCCGGGTGAATAGCTGGGCGGGAGGCCTCAGGCCGGAGCGCCGCTCCCGTCAACACCGGCGAGGCCGCAGCGCGGCGTGTTTGCCGCATGCCTGGCCTCTGTGTCGGCGGAGCGTTTCAGGGGCAATGAACCGGAGCCGCGGGCCCAGCCCACCGAGGGGGAGAGGGGCCGTCTCCCGGGCCTTTGTTAGCGGCTCACCTTTCAGGTCCTGGGGGCTCCTCCCCCACCTCCCTGCAGACAAAACAACCTCCACTGACAGAGCGACTTCAGGAGACGAAGGCCTCCGGCCAAGCTCTTCAAGCGTGCGGCATCTGGTTTGCCATTTCAACAAGCGGTCTGGGCCCCGTGAGTGTGCCCACGTTTGGGGGACCTGAGAAGGTGACCAGTCACTGCCCCAAAGACAGGGGGCACCAGCGATGTGACAGCAGATTCTGGTGGAAATAAACTCCCACGGGGCCACTTGGGGACTTAAAACCCCACTATCACTCGTCATATCCACATTCCAAGCGGACGCCAATCTATGGGTCCTCTCGAGTCCTTATCACTCATCAGTCCAGTAGAGTTTTCTTTTCATAAAAAAAATTAATTTATTTTAATTGGAGGCTAATTACTTTACAATGGGCTTCCCTTCTGGCTCAACTGGTAAAGAATCCACCTGCAATGCAGAAGACCTGGGTTCGATCCCTGGCTTGGGAAGATCCCCTGGAGAAGGGAAAGGCTACCCACTCCGGTATTCTGGCCTGGAGAATTCCATGGACTGTATAGTCCATGGGGTTGCAAAGAGTCAGACACGACTGAGCGACTTTCATTTCCTTTCCTTTCCTTTCCAATATTGTAGTGTTTTTGTCATACATTGACATGAATCAGCCATGGGTGTACATGTGTTCCCCATCCTGAACCCCCCTCCCACCTCCCTCCCCACCCCATCTGTCAGGGTCCTCCCAGTGCACCGGCCCTGAGAGCTCTGTCTGATGCATTGAACCTCTAGTAGCATTTTCTGTGGTGATGGAAATGTCCTGTGTCTCTCCAGAATGGTAGCCACTGGCCACACGACTGTTCAGATGCGGCTGGAATGACTGAGAAACTCAAATTCTAACTTGTATTTCATTTAAATGAATTTTTTTTGACTGGGCCATGTGGCAGAGGATCTTCGTTCGCCAACCAGGGGTTGAACCCCGGCTCACGGTGGTGAAAGCGTGGAGTCCTAACCACGGGGCAGCCAGGAGAGGCCCTCGCTTACATGAACTTAAATAGGAGTTTAAACAGTCGCAGACCTCAGTGCCGCCTGTCTGGGGCAGTGCACCTCTGGAACACTTAGTTACTTGGCTGGGTTGCAGGGCTAGATGCCCGGGCAATGGACACAGTGAGCGAGCGTCCCCCACCTAAAATAGCCCTGCCGCTGCCCTGCCTGTAGTCTCGTGGTTAGAGAGATGCTGGTCCCTCTCACAGCATCCCGAGAGAGGTGGACAGAGAAGGATAAGGCCCGCGAAGCTGTCAGTTAGCTCACATAGCGCTGACTCCACCGTCAGAGGTACGTCCCTTAAGGCAGCCCCCAGGAAGACAGCAGGGGAGGACTCGGGCTCCTGCGGGCAGGGCCAGAGGTTGAAGCTGAGATCTGAATTCCTCTCTGGGAAGGAACAGCAGTGAAGACAGGGCCCAGTGCCAAGGGGCTCCGGGTCCCCGACTTGAGAAGGGAGCTGGTTGCAGAAAGGAGGCCAGGAGGAGGAAGGGCGATGGGCCCGTTTAGCTGTGGGTCAGCCGTGCCCTTCCTGCACCACGGAGGCTGCTCAGCGTCCACAACCAGCAGGGGGATTCCAGCTCCGAAGGCTGGCAGAGGCGGCAGAGAGGGCATGAAAGCCCTTTCCCTGTGAATTCAGCTCATACCTCACTTCCGGAGAAGGGAACGGCAACCCACTCCAGGATTCTGGCCTGGACAGTCCCACGGACAGAAAAGCCTGATGGGCTACAGTCCATGGGGTCACAAAGTCAGACATGACTGAGCGACTCTCTCACACACACACATGCACACACACACCTAGTTCACCCACCTGTTCTATTCTCCAGTATTAGAGACACAAATCCTTGGTCATCTCTAAGTCTGACTGCGCGTTCCTGAAACACAAGCTGTTCTCTTGTTCAGCTTCCCTGGCAGATGGGGTCATGGACATCTCCACGCCAGGATGTCAGCGGAATTCCTGAGGCTGCTCTTTTGTGGAAACACCACCCCAACGTGGATTCTCGTCATCTCTCATGTCTCTGAAGACCAGGAGACCTAAGGTGGAGCAGACCCGTGTGCTTCCTGCAGCAGCTTCTTCCTGTGGAGGCTCCTGGCCCCAGGGTCCCCTCCAGGGGGCTTCCTCCTGCCCTGAGCCGCATCAGCCTTCCATCAGCTCTGCTTCCGTTCCCGGGCACCACCAGGCTCCATCCTAAGGGCCTTTACAGTTTGAAACCTGCCCTCTCCAGAATCTAGGAGGGAAGGCAACCTGAGGACAGGACAGGGCCCCGCAGGGCCATCGCAAGCGGTGGAGGAGGGTGGCACTTGGCATCAGCCTGATGGCACTCAAAGCCCTCTGCCCACCCGGTGGCCTGTGCTCACGTGGAAAGTGACCGGGATCTAATGGAGAAAACATGCCTTGTACAATTTTCTAAGACTGTGACCTGTTCCTACCTGGCCTGCCCCTTGGGGATAATGTGCTCTAGGCTTTGTGAAAACTGAAGTTATTCCATCCCATGGAGATCCAGGGAGAAAAGCCTCCAGCGTTTCTTCCTGAGTTGGGAGTTTTACGAGACCCTGACAGCTGTCGTCATCTCTTAGTCAATGCTTCATACCAGCCAGGATGCAGGTCCAGGCAGCAGGGTTGTGGCTGCTCCCAAGAGACATAGAGGTTAGGGCGGGCGAGCCAGTCATCAGGGCCTGAGGAGTGTTCGGTACCTGGTCTGTTTCATCTGAGGTCCCCTGGGCCCAGAGAGGAGACAGCGGGCTCAAGCTGGGAGTCCTTCCTTCGGTCCTAGTATTGATGCTAACTTGCTCTGCGACTTGGGCAAGGCACATCATTTTTTGAGGCCGTCTGTTGAACGGGCTGACACCCGTAGATGTCTAGAACACCAAACCATTCACCAGGGGCTTCCTGGTGCCTCACATGGTAAAGAGTCTGCCTGTGACGTGGCAGACCTAGGTTCGATTCCTGGGCTGGAAGAGCCCCTGGAAAAGGGACTGGCTACCCATTCTTGCCTGGAGAATTCCGTGGACAGAAGAGCCTGGTGGGCTACAGTCCATGGGGTCGCAACAAGTTGGACACGACTAAGCGTGTAGCACTTCTTCTAAACCATTCACCGTGTAATTCTGGACACAAACCAGACTGACACATGTATTTAAGTTCTCAATTAAAAAAGAAAAAGACGGTCTGTGTTACACTAGAGCTAGTTTTGTGATGCTGGAACACGCGGATGGAGAGAGCAAGAGAAATAGTCCGGCTGTCCCTTCGCAGTTCTTTCTGTGGCTGGTGATTCAGGGCCCCTTTGAGCAGCATTTATGTCATTTGCAACTTGTTTGGGTGTGAATGGGATCCTGGACAGAGGAGCAGACCCGCCTCAGAGATTCTTACCTGTCCACTCACCGAGATGGACACCCTGTCCTTTTGACATTTGTCAGGGAGCTCCAGTGCGTTCAAAGCCGAATGGTGTGCCCACCAAAAACATTTTCCTTATTATGTTGGTGCTGAGGTTCTAAATCAGTTAGGGTACATTAGGTGTTCCTTCTTTAGAATGGTTTTGGTCTATGACTATGGAGGTTCTGTTATCCCTGCAGTCGAAACTATTGATCATCTGCCACCGACGCTGACTGAAAACAGCATGTGTTGTCTCCGGAGGAGTCTGCAGACAGGAAGCAGGTGTACTCACATGGTTCAACACCGAACCAGGGGTCTCCTGATCAGGGTTTTCAGCAGAGACAGTGAGCAGACACCCAGGAGACCTTAACTTTGTATACCCCTGTGAATCCAAGCCCAGGATTTGCAGTGCATTTTATTTGCATTTATTGTAAATGTATTTATTTTTAAATGAAGGATACTTGCTTTACAGTATTGCATTGGTTTCTACCAAACACCAGCATGAATCAGCCATTTTAAAAGAATATCTAAGGTATGTATGTCTGAGGTTGTGTTTCTGAAATCTAAGCCTGAAAATACAGGGAGTAATTGAAAGCCCAAATCTCTTTGCTTTTCTAAAATCACCAGGTTGAAGCCAAAGTCAAATATCTGTGACCTATAGGAGCTGCTCTCATTTTGAGTTCATGGTCTTAGGGTAGACGTGAATATCTGAAAGAAGTTAGGGAAGGTGGTCAAAGAGTGTGGGTGAAGGTCCTGGTTATGTTCTGTCCCTGGGGTCAGAGTAACCACAGGCCCCTCTGGCCTTCGGAACCCCCATGGTTGAAGGTGAGGGGTGGAAGGTCTCCTGGGGGTTATTTCTACCTCTCACTGACCTGAGCGTGGGTCTCTTCTATAACTAAACTCTGTCGCTACAGGTTGAATATTTCTCTGCACTATCCTTCTGTGAAGATGGGGAACAGCCAGGCCATATTTACACTTGCCCTTTATATGTTTTGTGACTATACATTTACTCTGTAATGAATTTTATTTTCTTGGACTCCAAAATCACTGTGGATGGGGACTGCAGCCACAAAATTATAAGACACTTGCTCCTCGGAAGGAAAGCTGTGACAAAACTAGACAGCATGTTAAAAAGCAGAGATATCACTTTGCTGACAAATGTCCATCTAGTCAACGCTATGGTTTTTCCAGTAGTCATGTATGGATGTGAGAGTTGGACTATACAGAGTGCCAAAGAATTGATACTTTTGAACTGTGGTGTTGGAGAAGACTCTTGAGAGTCCCTTGGACTGCAAGGAGATCCAACCAGTCCATCCTAAAGGAGATCAGTCCTGGGTGTTCATTGAAAGGACTGATGCTGAAGCTCCAATACTTTGGCCACCTGATGCGAAGAGCTGACTCATTGGAAGAGACTGTGAAGCTGAGAAAGATTGAAGGCAGGAGGAGAAGGGGACGACAGAAGATGAGATGTTTGGATGGCATCACCGACTCAATGGACATGAGTTTGAGTAAACTCCAGGAGTCGGTGAAGGACAGGGAAGCCTGGTGTGCTGCAGTCCATGGGGTCACAAAGATCTGGACATGACATAGTGAGTGAACAACAACAACAACAGAATATTTACTTCTTGAGCTGGCTTTTCTGCCAAGAAAAAGTTCCAGACCTCTGGAGCAAGGCTTTGCCTGCCCTTGAGTCCTGCTTGTGGGGGCTGTTTTCAAGACCCTCATCATTACTCCAAGGACCAAGACTGACAACAGTGGGAAGGCTGCTTTCTCCTCGTGCAGTCCCAGCTCCAGCAAAAATCGCCCATTACTTTGTTTTTGGTTTTTGGAAAAACAGACTTCTGCCATACTGTTTGCTCAGCTTCTGAGCTTCTCTCTAATTCTCCAGTTCACTTCCCTGGTCAGTGTTTATGCCTTGCGGTCTCTGTTCAGCTTTGTGTCTGTGAGTTGTTTAGAGCCCTTCTGTTTGACTGTGAGATGGTAGAACTAGTGGTTAGGACCTGCTAACCAAAGGAACCGCAGAACCGTTAAGATACTAGAACCCAGTCTCAGAAGAGACTGGCCCTTCTCTCCCGCATCTCAGCCTCCCCAGCGGAGGTCCCTGGCTGGGCAGCCCTGCTGGAATGTCTCCTGAAGTTGAAGAATTGATTCACCGTGTCATGAAGCCGCAGATTCCACAGCCAGGCAGCTCTAAGAGTCAGGAGCCTCTGCTTCCCTGAACCTTCCTCCCATCCTTTCTGGTCCCACTTACAGCCTCTCGCTCACAAGAGGAGACCGGCAGGAGAGCAGCAGTGAAAACCCTTCCCCAGCTGAGCAGAGGCTGGCAACTCGTGTGAGTTCTGACGGTGAATGCCAGGAGACAAAATGAATTCTGTGTTTGTCTGTGACAGGTGTTAAGTGAAAGGAAGCATGAAATTCTCCACGAGGGTCTGAAACATACCTGCACAGTCTCAACCTTTGAAAGCATCTTTCATCAAAGCCTTATCTATCCATCTATCTATCATCTATCTATCCATCAATCTATCCGCCTATTTATTATCTGTCTACCCATCTCTGTCTATCCCACTATCTATCTACCTATCCACCTATCATCTAGCTACCCATTTCTCTACTGTCTCTATCTAGTCCACTATTTATCTACCCTTCCCTCTCTTTATCTATCCATTTATCTTGTCTATCTATCCATCTACCCATCATATCTATATATTTATCCATCCATCCATTTATCATCTATGTATCTATCTAGAAATGTCTAGATGTATTTCTCTCTCTCTCTCTCTCTATATATATATATATATGTACATATGTTTATATTGGGGGGAGTGGGGAGGAATTGTGGCTAAAAATGGAGGTGACCCCCGGCAAAACCGAAAAGCAGAAGACATTGGGGATGAGCCCCGTCCCCCTTGCATCACTCCCCTTCTCACCTGCTGAATTCGGTTGCCCTGTCTCCTAGCATCAGAGTTGCTATAGAAACGTTATTGGCTATAAGACGAAAGCGGCTGATAGCAAAGAATCCCTAGAGCAGTGGCCTGTTAGAGCTGGAGGAACAATAGTTCACGCCCTGTTTTATGAGACCTGGGTACCACGGTCCTGCTCGCTGGGTCACCAGAGCTTTGCTGACGCACCTGGACGGGGAGCCCGCAGCATCCGCTCCCCACACCTGCGTCTGCTCCTCTCTAGCAGGTTGCCGCTCCTCCTCCAGAAGAATTCACATTTTAACAATGAGGGCCCACTGTATAGCACAGGGAACTATACTCAGTATGCTGTAAGAAATCATAATGGGAAAGAATTCAGTTATACATATGACTGGATCACTTCGTTGTACAGCAGAAACTAATATAGCATTGTAAATCAACTATACTTCAATTAAAAAATTCACATTTTAATTTGCATCCATTAGGTTAAGGGATGGAGCTTCTAGGAGTGGCTCAGTCCCTCAGGGAGAAGGACCCTCTGGCCTGGGAACCCAGCCAGAAGTAACAATTTGGAGACAGTCCTCACTCACGGGGTGAGGTGGTGTTTAGAAAATGCTTTTCATTTCAGCTTTGGGGACACCAGGGAGTGTTGGGGCTTAGTTTTCCAGGCATGGGATGGCCTGATCCAATCCCTCGCCCAGGTTAAGAAAGAGGGTTTCTGTTCCCTGGAACGACAGTTTTTCTCGAAGCAATCAGCTGGCCTGTGTCCCGAATCAGAACATGATGCTTTTGAAGCCACCATGGAAGCCGCCAGGGAATAAACTCCATGGTCTGTGCCGGGGCCTCCTCTTATGCAGTGTGGATTTTCAAGAAGCCTTCAAACCTCCACGCAAAGGCAGCGCCTGCGGGCTCTAGAGGACTGCGAGCTTGTCTTCAGGCAGAAATAAAGTAACTGCATCAGTTCCACAGCGAAGTCTAGCCACCGAGGCATCTGAGCCATTTCTGACATTTATTAGAGATGAGAGGAACGTTTTATACATTTTAATTTTCATGTAATATTCCAGGCTGTCATTATCTGTGACTGACACAGGGATCTATTTCACCCCGGGCAAAAATAGAGCCGGCAGATTCCATGATGGCGTGGTTCTCACGTCGCCTCTCGGAGCGTCTTCCTCCCTGGAAGCGGAATGGGTTTTGAGTGAAAGGCCGGGGATGCTCGTGTCTGTCTGCAGCACATGCTGGAGGTGAAGAATGTTTGGAAAGGCTTAATCGTTTGCTGCAGGAACTCCGAATGAAAACCAGGAGCACCGTGCTCAGCGGAGAGCCTGCTGTTGACACTGGCCCCAAGCCCGCGTCACTTCTCTTTGCGGTTGTTTGTGTGGACCCTGATTTCCATACCCACCCGCCCAGCACAGGGCAGGCTGAACCCCTGATTTCCTTACCCACCCGCCCAGCACAGGGCAGGCTGAACCCCTGATTTCCTTACCCACCCGCCCAGCACAGGGCTGGCTGACCCTGGGTGCAGCACGCGTTATTCTCACAGTTCACGGCCGGGACACGCGGGTACATCCTCTCCCGCCCAGGCTCCCCTCCTCCTGTCTGCTCTCACCCCGCCCCCATGGGAGGGCGGGGCCTTGACAAGCAGCACGCCCCCTTTCTCCGCTGTGCGTGAGCACGTGACCTCAGCTGCCCCCGGAACCGGTGCCCGCCTGTGCCACCTCGGAAGGCTGAGGTCTACCCACTGGTGCACTGTGCTGGCTTCACCTGAACTCCGCCGTTAGTTAGGCTCCTCCAGACTTTATTATCTTTATAGTAAAGGCCCCTGCATACCAACCTTCAAGCTGCGGACTTTCAAAGCTGCGCACGTGCACCATCAGCGCCAGGCGTGAGAGACCCTGCAGCTGGCCCTCCGTCTCCCATCGCTGGCCATCCTTCGGCTCCACCACCTCCCACCGCCCCCACCGCGACCCACCCCCGGTCAGTCACTCTTCCTGCCTGTTCACAGATGCCGGCCCCTGAGAGCCAGCTGTTGTGCTGGACTGCTGTGCTTTTCAATCCTGTGAGATTAAAAGTGTTTTCTTAATTTTTTCTGTTTTTTATGCATTATTTAGAAGAGAAGTATTACAAGCCTGTTACAGTACAGGACTACACAGCCAATTGTGTTAGCTGGGAACCGGCTGACCTTGTTGGACTTAACAAACCTGCTGTCAGAATGGAACTCCATTCATATGTAGGGGAGTTCTGTACTTGTTTATGTTCAATGAGAGGGCATTGAACTGGTCACTCAGATTGATAAGGCTCCCTTGTTGGTTCCCAGGGGAGAGGGAGGTCACATGGTGGAGCGGCCGCCATGGGCGGGGCCAGGCTGCAGGCACGCTGTCCTCCAGGATGTCTTAAATAGGTCTAGGGGGTCGATTACCAAAAAACCAAAATCATGGCATCCGGCCCCATCACTTCATGGCAAATAGATGGGGGAAACGATGGAAACAGTGGCTGACTTTATATTCTTGGGCTCCAAAAGCAGTGCAGATGGTGATTGCAGCCGTGACATTAAGACACTTGCTCCTTAGAAGAAAAGCTGTGACCAACCTAGACAGCATATTTATAAAAAGTAGAGACATTACTTTGCCAACAAAGGTCCGTCAAGTCAAAGATATGGTTTTTCCAATAGTCATGTATGGATGTGAGATTTGGACCATAAAGAAAGCTGAGTGCCAAAAAATTGATGCTTTTGAACTGTGGTGTTGGAGAAGACTTTTGAGAGTCCCTTGGGCTTCAAGGAGGTCCAGCCAGTCCATCCTAAAGGAGATCAGTCCTAAATATTCATTGGAAGGACTGATGCTAAAGCTGAAGCTACAGTATTTTGGCCACTTGATGGGAAGAACTGACTCATTGGGAAAGACTCTGATGCTGGAAAGATTGAAGGCAGGAGGAGAAGGGGACGACAGAGGATGAGATGGTTGGATGGCATCACCGACTCGAAGGACATGAGTTTGAGCAAGCTCCAGAAGTTGGTGAAGGACAGGGAGGCCTGGTGTGCTGCAGTCCATGGGGTGGCAGAGAGTCGGATGTGACTGAGCGACTGAATAACAACAACAGGGGGAGCTTCTACATTTGAAGCCTGGTTAGCATGTGTGTGTGCATGCATGTGGACACGTGTGTCCACAGTGAACATGACAGAGACTCAAAAAAAATCCATACGTATCTCCTTCCTGCCCCACCATATAGGCATTCCCCCCTCCCAGCCTGCTCCTCTCCCCTGGCTCCTCAAGATCCAGCTGCTCACCTGCTCGCTTGGCCTCGGCCACCCTCCATGGGACCCCACTGGCCCATCTGAGGACCCCTTTTGGGCTCCGTGCAAGCATCACTAGCCTTCCTGCCCGCCTCCTCCACCGTCCATCCACTCCGTAAGATTGGGCGGTCCCCCCTGGCTTCTCCCCCAGCTCTAGGTACCATCCTAACACCAGCATGTAGGAACCAGCTATTGACTTGTCTGACCCCCCACTGGACCTGTGATTCTCTACTGGGGCACCTCAGCCTTTCAGGGGACCTCTGGAATGCCTGGAGACATGTCACACCTGGCCACTGGGCCACTGGCCTGCAGCGGGGGGAGCCGGGGATGCTCTCAACCTTGTACAATGCACATGACAGCCCTGCCCCTGCCCCACAACGAGGGAGTCCCCCCAAGATGGTATGTAGACCCCCAAGATGGCAGGGAGACCCCCCAGATGTCAGGGAGCCGCCCTAAGATGTCAGGAGGGCCGAGGCTCAGAAAGCCTGCTGCCCTGGACGGGTCCCCTGACCTACTCATCTCTGTAGTTGATGCACTCCATGAAGGTCCGTTGAATGTTGTTGGATAAAGACCCCATTAACCTAGACGATCGAGGTGTGTGAGTGGAAGGAAGTCACTGTGCTCATCACGTCATTTTGTGTGCCTGATTTGTCACACTTGTCACCATCACGTTGAACATCGTCATGAGGCCGCCCCTCTGCACTGTGAAAGTCTCGTCTATGTTGAGTGAACGAGTTTGGTGTTTAGGCCCAACTCTTTGGCCAAAGCTTGGACCTTTTCCAGTTGCTTGTTAGCTGAAGCTGTACTTTATTTCATTTAATTTCCCCCCTGAATAGGTCAGTAGAACTGCCCAGAATTACAGGCAAACCAGTCTATTCTTCAGACAGGTAATAAGTGGCCTCGATGTAGGAATCATTCCATAAAGATCATTTTTATTACAACTTCCATCAAATTATTCTATTATTGGTCATTCAAAGCCTATTGAGTTGAAAAAAAGAAAACACTTAAATCAACAGCATGAAGTCTTCTGGTGGTGGATGGGAGGACAAGTGTGCCGACGGCAGAGAGGAGTCGCTTGAATAAGACAAGGTTCTTTCTAAACCAGCAGAGCGGCTACAGCATAGAAAACAGCACAAGGTACGTTTAGCTAGAAGGATGCCAAGCAGGAATGGAGAAATCCCTGCAGACACCAGATATATGTGCACAACCTGGTCAATCTTCTTCATCCCCCTGGATGATCTTAAGGATCTCTAACCATCATTTTCCATCTGCATGACTAGTGGGGAATCTTATCATTTCTCAGAAATAAAATTTACAAACTACATCATATTCAGCATGCTTAATAGGTACTCACAGTTTCACTTTTTGGGTGATACTGAAATGGAATCAATTAATTAAAATCCTGACTCATTCCAAAAAGGATTCAAGGCAGCTGAAATGAAGCGTACGTAATGTAAAATCAGTGATGAGATTCAGTCGGCTGTGAGACAAAGGTAAATGGAAGTCAGTGGTCGCATCAACACACAAAAATGTACAGAAAAGTCTTTTGTGGCTGCTAAAGGTGGCCAGTGAAAGTAATCAATAGTATCAGAAGGCCTTATGTCAACCATCTCCAAAAAGGATGAAAATAAGGCAATCCTAAAGGAAATCAACCCTGAATATTCATTGGAAGGACTGATGCTGAAGTTGAAGCTGGAGTTCCCATACTTTGGCCACCTGGTGTGAAGAACTGACTCATTGGAAAAACCCTGATGCTGGGAAAGATTGAAGGCAGGAGCAGAAGGGGATGACAGAGGAGGAGATGGTTGGATGGCATGAATTTGAGTAAACTCCAGGAAATAGTGGAGGACAGGGAAGCCTGGTATGCTGCAGTCCATGGGGTCACAAAGAGTCGGACACGACTGAGCGAGTGAACAACAAGCTGTGCTAAGTTAAGAAAAGAACAACTTCCATGAACCTAATTATAAGATACATTAAATTAATTTTAACTTAAGTGTGGCTTTCCTGTTGCAGAATTCACAAAATCGCTAACTTGTTAATATCTTCCAAATCTAACACAACAGTGGCAGTCATTAAATATCCCAGAAAAGCCATTCAAGTTAACACCTTCAGAGCCCCCCAGGTGGCCAAACATCTAAGATATAGCAGCTCACCCTCACTTCTACGCCTGGTACAGACAAAATAGAAAATGGCATTTTCATCTGTAAACATTTGGTGACTAAGTTCAACAAAGCATGTCTTCCTCATCCTGCTGCAAGGTAGCTGAGACTCAGCGTCTAAGCTGCAGGTCACAGAGCTCTCCTTGACCACCGAGGAGTTGCCTGTGAAGACACAGGGCTCTCTTATGATGGGGGCTCCTGTTCGGGGGCCCCGGACCGCGACCCTGAGGGGGAAGGCACAGGTATTGCGTTTCAGGGGCAGGTGTCCCGGACGGCCACCACCGGCCACAGGCGGCCACTGAACACTTGGCTGTCAGTCAGTCTGCCCGCCCGGACATGTGCTGTCAGGATCAGATGCCCTCAAGAGCTCTAAGATTCCTTTCCAAAGTCTCTGATGAAATTAATTTCACCCGCTTCCGTTTCCTTTTGTTAGTGTGTCTACTGACAAAAGTAGAAAATTTTGAGGTTCAGGTATGGCCCACACTGTTTTGTGACCACACTGGTCCAGGGCTAAAACCTGGCTTCCACTCAGGACATAAGGATTGCTGGCCCACGACTGTAATAACTGGCATACTGATAACGAGGTTTTGCAAAGAAGACACATGTCACCCCAAATCTCCAGTCCCGAGATGGAGAACATTATTAGCATAATTTTGATAATCCCTCCTCTCCTGTGTGCCTTCCAGTGTATGTTTAAATAAGTGGGATAAAAAGGCATATATCTTTGTATCTTTTAAAAAACTTAAATTGTATCATGAATTCTATCCCCCCAGTACCACAGGTTTAAAAGCAATATTGATAATGGCAGTCACCCCCAACCATGTAAAAAACATAATTTATTCAAGTGTATTTCTATTGTTTGACATTTATTGTAAATCATGTGCTTTTACGAGTAATATTACAGTAAACATCTTTCTACACAGATGTTTGTATAGCTTAATTTTTTCTTTAGTATAGACTCCTCATTACTGCATTAAGGGGGTTAAAATGACACTTTAAAGCTTTGTGATGTTTATTATCAAACTGCTTAGCGGATTTTTTTCTATCAGCAATATCTGAGCCTCAATTTAATTACATTTACACCAGTGCTGAATACCACAATTTTAAAATAGCTTCTCTTGGATTAGAAAAATGGCATGTCATCATTGTTTCATTTTCATTTCTTTGATTGTTGCTGAAATTGAGTTTTTTAGTATTTATTATATATTTTCCATTTGGGGGGAAATTTACCTTTCCTTGTCCCTTTATTTTTCTGGTGGGATATTGTATATTACTTATTGATATAAAAAGCCTTTCTATATTAGAGGATTAATTATCTGTTGTTATATATAAATATTTCCCCAATTTGTCTTTTTAAAATTTAGTCCTTTATTTCTTATGTCTATATATCATTAATTTCCTTGTTTTAAAAGCCTATGGGTCCTCTACTCTGAATTTCCTCTCACGGGTTTCATACAGGGTTGGTTAAATACTCATGTATATTTTTCTATCTTGTTAAAACTTTCTTTTTCCATTTAAATTTCACTTTCACTTGGTTTGGAGTTAATGGTGTGTGATAGAAGGCCGAGCTACCAGAGGTTAGTCACTGTCCTTCAGTGGAAAAGCCTTGGTTATTAATGTTTGTCAGTTTCTGTGGTGTGAATCCTCCCATTTGGCCAACCTCAAGCCATCACTGGGGCAGGGAAGGGGTGTGTGCAATTGGCCCTGGTTCCAGCACACCACGGACAGAGAAGAATTTCCCCCAGTAGTGACGTTCTCTTTCCCCTTACTACAGAATGTATTCTGAGATATTTCGTGGAGTGATTTAGTTCCATTTATTTTGCGCCTTGAACACATTAATAGCTCAGTTAATAGTTGTGAATGACCAGTCGGTTGACCTATCTTTGGGTCCGATATGGCAAGTATTTTGTTCTAGTTATGTTGACTAAAGAGATTTTGGTGGAATTAACATCCCAACCCCTTCACTCACCAGACTGAGTTTTTGAAATATGTTTATTACCATTGCTTGTTCTTTTTTGTGGTGATTGTCAGAATCACTTTCCAAAGTTTCAAAACAAGTCTTCCTGAAATTATGCTAAATCTATAATCATTTGGTTTGGCACCTTTACAAAACTCAGCTATAGCTATCCCTGTTCACCTCTTCCTACAGTTTTGTGAATCCTCTTCACTTTGCAAATGTCTAATATAGTTTTTTTTCCCAGTGGAAACAGTAAAAATCAAAAGGAGGGAGCAAGAAAGAGAGAGTGTGAAGGGAATGCAGTGCGGAGATGAAGTATGTTTTGCAGGGCTGGAGCTGCAGGAAGGGGGAGACGCCCGCCCTGCAGGGCGCTCTCTGGGGGAGTCTGTCCTGAGACCCTGGGGGAGGGCCCCTGGCAGTGAGTGTGTTCACTGAGGATACCTTCAGAAAGGAAGATGTCTCGGTCATGACTGGTTAGAACTGCTGTCTTTTTCTACGGCCTCCCCCTCTTCATCACACATCCCCTTGTGTTCTGTGGGGTCAGGGTGGCGCCATAGACTTTTAGGGGTCCCCTAAGGCAAAGCTGGGCTGGATTCCTGGGGTAGAAACTGTGTTTCGCCACCACCCTGGTGGAAGGGACCGTAGGGTGACTACTGGCCGTCCAGCTGAAGAAATGGCTTCTGAGATTACTTCCACCCATGGTGCCAATGTGCAGAGTATCCTGGGATAGCATGGTGCCCCATGGCGTAGAGGTCCCGAGATGGGGTGCCCTGTGCCCCGAGGGGCAAAGATCCAGAGCTCGGGGCTGTGTGTGCCCCAGACACCTGCACCAGGACAGCTGGGTGGTAGAGAGAAGCCAGGTTTAGAAGCCAGGTTTAGCTTCTGGCTCTCGCGTGGAGTCAGAAGCTAGTTTACAGAAATGTCTTCCAGCCATCAGATATGTAAACCTGGGATGAGCATGGAGCATGTATGTTTCTTTTGAGGCGTGATCAAAATGTGACTTCCTTCATGATGCTTTCCAATGCAGCATCGATGAACTTAAATGCAGTATACATCCTTTGGACTACCTTGCTGTAAACTGCATGAAGTAATATATTAGAACGTTTATAGGGCTTGTGTGGAACTGTGTGTTTTTGGCATTCCAACTTACCGTATCTCATCGTAGCATATCTGACACATCTCATTGACTTATTCCACCTGTTCCCAATAAAATGTCATAAACAATTGCCATCAACACAGTGGAACAGTGTAAAGAAATAAGTGTTCCAATGACAAAAATCATAAACACGCTCATAAATAACTCAATAAGAAATTTAATTACTCAATTAAACAGCCCAGTGGAGCACAGAAGCACTTTTAAAGTGCATTAGGATTGCTCTTGTGTGCGATTTAATTCCCTATAAATTTTGTATTTTTTTCATGTTGACCATAATAAAATAGAATTTAATGGGAAGGGATGATCCCAGTGGAAGATATAAACAAACTGAAAAAGAGAAAACTGTCAATGCTTCAAAATGTCAAAAGCTCTCATTCTATCCCCAAGCAAATACAGACTCTGAGGGGCCTTCCCTGGTGGTCCAGCAGGAATCTGCCTGCCAATGCAGGGGGCACGGGTTTGATCCCTGGTGAGGCAGCTAAGACCCCACATGCCACAGTGCAGCTAAGCCCAACTACTGAGCCCGCCCAGCCAAAAATTAAAAAATTAAAATTAAAAAAAAAAAAGATTCTGCAGTCACAGCGATGAAACATCTCGACATCCAAAAATAAAGACAATAAAAAATCACAACAGAAGAGCTAGAAAAAGAATCTTCCTAAACAGGAAACAAAAAGGCAGAAGATGAAAGCAACCTAAAGAAAGACAATCTGTACAAACACAGTCAGACAATTTGTACAAACGCAGGGCAGCTGCCACGCCCGTGTTTTAAGAGGTGACCCCAAAGCGTGCAGCCGAAAGTTGTGGGAAAAGCTGTTATAAAGGTGTGTGGCCAAGTTAACAGAGGAAAACCTCATGTTGTTTTTAAATTTCATGGTGTCTGTCGTATTTGTTAACATCTAAAAACTTGCAATTGATTGTGACTCTTCTCTCATTCTAAAGACCTACATTCATACTGAACTTTGTATTTAGAGTTTGCATTATTTTTTAAAGGACACCACAAACTCCATAAGTCTTAGCCCCCTTGAAGCTGGGGTGTTCCCCAGTTAGGAGGGTGTAAAGGTTTAGAAGCCTGGACTGGACTTGTTTGCTAAGGATAATCTTTGCCAGTGAACAGGGCCCCTGAGACCAGCTCTGGTGAGGTTCTGCCTCCCCACCCGGCCTGCCCTCTCCAGCCCTCGAGTGATGTCTCCATCTTTTTGGTCTGCTGAGGTTGCTCGGTTGTCCTCTGGGAGGCTGGAGAGAATGAGGCTGGGAAGATGCTAGACAGATCGTCCTAAGGCCTTAAAACCTTTCTCCATCTTCTGCCTTGATATCCCTTTCCGTCCCTTGTGACTTGTTTTCTCCTAGTACCACCTCGAACTGCCCTCCAGCCTATTTGCAGCAGGCTTCCTTGGTGGTTCAGACTGTAGAGAATCCGCCTGCAATACAGGAGACCCAGGTTTGATCCCTGGGTCGGGAAGATCTCTTGGAGAAGAGAATGGCTACCCACTCCACTATTCTTGGGCTTCCCTGGTGGCTCAGCTGGTAAAGAATCCGCCTGCAATGTGGGAGACCTGAGTTTGATCCCTGGGTTGGGAAGATTCCCCTGGAAGAGGGCATGGCAACCCATTCCAGTATTCTTGCCTGGAGAATCCCCATGGACAGAGGAGCCTGGTGGGCTACAGTCTATGGGGTCCCAAAGAGTTGGACACGCCTGAGTGACTAACACTACTTGCAATACATCACACAGTCCAGACTGAAGCAACTGAAGTGCCAGACTGTTTCTAACCCGGGCAATAAGACTAACTGGGGCAGAGAGGATGGTCCCTGGGCTCTTGAGGACCATGTCCCCTCCCCCTGGGTGTCCCAGCAAGTGGCTGAGAACAGAATCCGATTCTTTTCCTTGAGCATCCAAGCCCTTAGGTCATCCATCATACGCCAGTGGCCAGGACCCCACCCCTCCTCCCTCCATCCACACACTCTCTGTTGTCGCTTTTGTTCCCTTTCTAGGCTCCTCTCCGAGGAAGCCCTACTTGTGTCAGTGTGTTGGCTAGGAGGCTGGGATGAGCCCTGAGCAAGCCAACACTTGGATGGCCACCAAGCAACAGTGGCCCACTGCCCAGGACTGCAGCAGGAGCCCCACCCAGTCTGCCCCTGGGGCCACCCCTCCTTCGGGCGGCCCGACAGACCCCACACGGATGACAAAGAAAGCCCGTGGACCACCACCAAGACTGTACTCCAGACAGCAGCCTCACATGAGTCCAGCTCACAAGACAATGTGGAGGAACCTCAAAAGTGTTGTCAGGCTCTGGGAAACACGTTGGACCCTTAAGCCATGTGTTATAATTCCATGGATAAGAAGCGTCCAGAACAGGCGGATCCACAGAGGCAGGCGGAGATGAAAGTGTGGAGATGAAAGGGCGGCGGGGGCAAGTGGGGCGATGCTCACGGTGCCAGGGTTTCTTTTCTGAGGGATGGCCATGTCCTCAGTTTGCTCGTGGTGATGGCCGCACAGCCGTGAGTATTCTAAAACCACTGGATTGGACACTTTAAATGCAGAAAATGGATGGTATGCAGATTACATCTCAGCAGAGCTGCTTTAAAAAAAATCAAGGCAGCCTTGGCTCAAATGAGACTCGGAGTGGAGTGACGAAAACCAGCAGAAAAAGACCCCTGGGCACCCAGAGCTCAGCCTTCAATGGGCGGGAGCGGCCAGAGCAAAGGGTCGCTCCCTCTGCAAAGCCAGTGCTCCAGGGCCGGCCAGTGACCTCGGGTCCTAGAGGAGAGACCTCTCTTCCACTGTCCCCCGCACTGTGTTGCCAGCACCTCCAGCCTGCCTGGACTCCACTCCTAGAGAAGGAACCCACCTGTGAAGGTATGGGTGCTCCAGCCAAGGGGCAGACGGTCAGGGGCTTCGAGGCTGAGTAAGTTGAGGTTTCCGGGACACACAAGGACTCTGGGCTCTGGGACACGGCATCCTGTCACCCACTGCGTGCAGCCGGCTTGGCCAGGAGTCTGGAGGACAGAGGAGAGGCTGGGGGGAGGGGGGCGGACCCACACTCCCCCTCCCTGCTCGATCACACGCCTCAACAGGGCCGCAGGGGCCCCACACCCTCCCCTGCTCCGATTCTCCATTCAGGGTGCAGGGGCCGCGGTTTCCCAATGTGTCTGGACCCTGAGCGCTCTCAGCTCTGCTGCCTGGGAGGCTGTCCTCTGGGAGGGATTGGACAAACGGGGGAGCGACCAGGGCCAGATGCTGGCTGTCACCATCATGGTGGGGACCAGGCAGTGTGTAATCTCCAGCCTCACCTCTGGGCTGTCCTCCCGGCACTGAGGGACCCCAGGGGCAGGCATGGGTGGGTACCCAAGGCAGGCAGCCCACGCAGCTTCCTGTCCCAGGGGCTCGTTCAGGGCCAGTCCACAGGGAAGGGGGTGCGCAGATGAACAGACGAGAGGGGTGTGTCTGTTGACTTTTGCTGAAGATGGGAGCGGGGCGGGGAGGCGGAGGCGAGGCCAGGCCCCGCTGCGTGGCCCGTGGTCCGTGGTCCTCCGCGCTGAGTCTGCAGGTGTGGCCTCGAGCAGGGCCGACTGTCCCTCCTGCGTCACCACAAACGGTTGAGCAAATAAAGTTGCCAGGCCCTTGTAAGCCGGGCCTTGAAAAGACCTCCAAAAACAAGCGGCTTTCACTCCCACGGGCCTTTGAAATCGTCACCGCTTTGTGCAAACAGCCTTTGAAGCCACTGCTGTACCTGGCTTGTCTGTAAATTAGCTGTTGTTTTGGTTTCTCCGGCGCTCTGACCGGGAAGGCTCCCCTGACAAAGCCAGAGCGGCTTTCAATGCGCCCCCCTTTAAACGGGCCCTGCGCAAAGCAAACAGCGGAAGCGCGGGGCGCTGGCTCCTCCGCGCCGGGACTCCATTGTTGTGTCTGTGAAACGCAACGACTTCTTTGGAACGTCTCACACTTCCAAACTGCAACAAAAACAAACTCTGCTCACCAGAAGGCCTGGGTCCAGGCCCGGTTGTCCCACAAAGCGCTTATGAGTTAATTACCTGTACCTTCCAAAGGGCCCTTTTGTCATCCTGAGTTGCACGCGGCCCCGATTTAGGGCAAAATGGAGCGTTCAATTTTCTGATGAGTCAGCTTCCTGGTCTTTCCTCCGTGCGGTTTTCTAAGTGAGGCCTGTTTGTTTTTTTTTTTTTTTGGTGGGGGGGGGGGCACCCCAAAGACAGAGAGGTTTATGGGGGCCTCGGCCGGGCCAGGTACGCTTGGACTTGGCTGCCCTGCCCCAGCTTGTCCGTCTTGATGGCGCGGGGGTGGCGGAGCCCATGTCCTCGGGGGTGCGGGGGGGTGGGTGGTGCCTGGTGGCCGTGCCCACGAACGGCACGTGGCTCGAGGCTGGAGCAGCAGGAAGCCCTTCCTGGGCTCTTGCAGTTGGAGGGACAAGGGTTGAGGGCGCCTGCGGGGCGACGGCCGGAAGACCCAGGTCACCCCCGCAGGTGAGGTGTTTGGAGAAACACGGCTGGAGAGCGAGGGGCTTTGATAGACTTTGACTCTTGAGCAGAGTTACTTATTTTGTACTCTGTCACTTAGCGGAACCCTGCGGAAGGGGATCCCTGCCATTTAATTATTTATATTGCTTCTCCCTGGTGGCTCAGATGATAAAGAATCTGCCTGTAATGCAGGAGACCTGGGTTCAGTCCCAGGCTTGGGAAGTTCTCCTGGAGAAGGAAATGGCAATCCACTCCAGTGTTCTTGCCTGGAGAATCCCATGGACAGAGGAGCCTGGTGAGCTACCATCCATGGGGTCGCAAAGAGTCAGACACGATTGAGCAACTCACACTATACTACTAGTACTATTGCTTTTCCTAAGAGTCCATCCCTGGGGCCAGCAAGCCTATGGGCGTCCCTGGTGTGTCCAGCGCCCCTCCGGATGCTTGGGGACATCCTGGGATAGAGCAGAACAGTGTCCCTCAGAGCATCAGCATTTTACTGAGTCCAGACCCGCAGTTAAATTAGACAAGACCGTAGATGACAAGGGCCTGGACAGACTGGGTGGACACAGGCCATCGGAACGCCATGGGGGAGGGGCTGCTGGTCCGAGTGGTCAGTGTGGGGCTGTGACACCTGACCCTAGGGACCACAGTGACACGTCCCAGGCCAAGGAGTCGTGAGGAGGCCCGTGCATGGGGAGGTGAGGATTATGGGAAGTAGGTCAAGGTTCTCTGTCCTCTGGAGACCTCGGGGCCCCTCCATGGCCTGTGGGCATGGCCTCCACCAAACCTCAAAGGAAACTCTATTCACAGCCAGGTGAAGATAGCTGTTAGTAGATTTCAAAGTGAGCTATCCACCATCTCCTCCTCCAAAGGTGTTGGCACGGTAATAGGATGGAAGCCTTGGGATGGAGCGCTGAGCCCCAAGATAGGGTTTCTGAGACCCCATGCTGGCTGAGGAGGCGGCTCAGGCATCGGACGGAGGAATTTCCTTGTTGCCAAAAGTTGCCTCATACAGGCTGTTGTCTCCTTGTCTACCACCAAGACCAACCCTGAAGGGAAAACAACAACGAATATTTGTTCTAGAAGTTGTCTTTGGCAAAACTCCACTCGCCCTTGTGACTGGCACCCACTAACTACAGCGTCAGCTTCACTCTCCCTGGCTGGCTGTCGTTGCGTTAGAAGCACTGCTGTGCTGTCTTCCCAGGATGAGCCAGGAAAGTTCCAGCTTGGAAGGAAATTTGGGAGCGGCCTCTGGTCCCAGCCCCACTTTGCAGATAAGGAAACTGAGGCCGGAGGAGGACTAGAGGACTTGCGGCCTTGGATGTGGCAGAAAAAGGACCAGGGTCTTCGGATTCCTCATCCAATTCTCTTTTTATGATAGCAGTTTTAATTCGGGGACATTTTCTGTTTCTACTGGGAGGAATGTACAACTTCTTCATCCTGAGAGCCACTCTGGATTTTTCACTGGGAGAAATATAAGGAAAAATCAGGACATTTCGGAGCTCAAGAGACCCCAGGACTGACATGGGCTCTGGGTGTTCTACCGGTACAGCCGTGCCGTCACCTTGCTGGTGGGGGAGCCGGGGCACGGAGAACGTCAGCGTGGCAAGGGTCTGCGGGCTGCTTATCAGAAGACTGAGTTGGAAACGGAGCACCTCCATCACCTACTTCTGTGCAGCCTCCCGCCTGTTCCACACAGCCTTTCGGGAAACCGAGGGCGTCGGCCATCATGACGGGCCGCGGGGAAGGCTGGGACGCTGCGTCTCGCTTTGTTGTGTATTTTGTGGGCTTGTCTCTACCCAGTGAGTAGGAAGAAAGGCAAGATGCCGGTGCCTCCGAACATCACTTAATAGATGCTTGAGAGGCTCTGGTCTTAGCACAAAGCCGGGCTCCTCGGCAGACAACCACAAGAAAGAGGTGGCAGGCACCGCGCTGCCCTTAATTCTGGAGCAAACACAATGGTATTTTTTTAAGGATAATGTTGGGGTAGAGAATGAGACTGCTAATTTCTTTTGGGAGACACGGGAGGAAAAGAAGAATAGAGAAGAATTTATTTTGGCAACAGTTCTTGATCTTCTTTTTACAAAGAAAGTTAAAGCCGTAATTCCCCCAGGTGCAAATGCTGTCGCCTGAAAAAAAAACCTTCCTTAAAATATATTGAGTCAGAGAGAAAGATAAGCAAAGAGGAAATGGACCTGTGGCTGGATCTAATGGCTTTTGGGTTTTATCTTTTTAATGAGATCTGAAAATAGGATGGTTTTAAGGAAACATTTCAATTTCAAAAATCTAAATATTGTGTGAATGTGGAAGACGTGGGCAGTAAGTCATCTTTCTGAAAGCGAAGTTGACATGGGACCAGTCTTTTCATTTTAGTGCTGGGAAGGAGTCCCGGGGGGAGGCTGGGGGGTGGACAGAGGCCTGGGCTCTGGTCTCAGCTGCTTCTTCCTGCTCTAGGTTGGAGGGCATCCTATCCTAAATTACCTTAGGCTACCTGCAGATGAGAATTGGACTATAAAGAAAGCTGAGCACTGAAGAATTGATGCTTTTGAACTGTGGTGTTGGAGAAGACTCTTGAGAGTCCCTTGGACTGCAAGGAGATCCAACCAGTCAATCCTAAAGGAAATCAGTCCTGAATATTCATTGGAAGGACTGATGGTGAAGCTGAAACTCCAATGCTTTGGCCACCTGATGCAAAGAACTGACTCATTTGAAAATACCCTGATTCTGGGAAAGATTGAAGGTGGGAGGAAAAGGGGACGACAGAGGATGAGATGGTTGGATGGCGTCACTGACTCGATGGACATGAGTTTGAGTAAGCTCTGGGAGTCGGTGAAGAACAGGGAAGCCTGGCGTGCTGCAGTCCGTGGGGTTGTGAAGAGTTAGACATGACTGAACGACTGAACAGAACCTACGTGCTAGCTGGTAAACGATGATGCTGGGGATTGTTCCCTGGCGATGCGGAGGATTCTGAGGTGTCCTGCCTGCCGGCACGCCTCTGAGAATGAATGCTGGACCCAGGTGCTCACAACCCCGTCCTTCCTTTGGGCCCACCACCGTTAGCCCCCATCACCTATGAGCTGGAAGGTGGAGTGAGGCTTCCTTGTCAGGGTGCCACTTCTGTGATGAACTTGACCTGCTTGGGATGTAGCAAGCGGTGGCCTTGGCTAATTGATGAGACCCCCCTGGTGCCAGCACTTGCCTTGGCTGTGCTCCCTGCCCTCACCCAGGAGGGTTGCCCGCAAGGTGGGCTCTTCCCAAAGGCATTGTGGAACTGGCCCGAGTCCTGGAATTCCACACACAATTCCAAACAGAAGGAGATGCTGACCTGTGTCATCCCAGCAGGCGTACCGCTCCCCCAGCTCGTCTCATACCTCTGACTTAAAGAACTCGGGTCTCCCCAAGGCCTCTGCTGCACCCTTGACTCGAGTTCGAAGACTCAGGAGATTGGTCGGTGCGCCGCTGGCCCCCTCCCCTCTTCCAAGCCCCCCACTCTTTCACCTGCGCCTGAGGATGGGCTCCAGCGGCCTCAGCACTTGTCACAGGATGAGACGGGCCATGGCTGGCCACGGCTTGGGCCACCTTGGATCGCGTTTTTGGTGATTCAGCAACCAAGAAATGAGGCGTCCAGAGCTGGCACCCCGTCTGCCAAATGCATTTTGGAGAATTTCAGAGAATTTTAATTTCAGATGCTGAGCTAGGACTTCCAGCTAAAGAACAGCCGTGTCTTATTTTAGGCAAATAAACCAGAACCAATAATGATGAAAACTCAGGGAACTGTACGTCTAGGGGGTGAGTTCTCTGTTCCGGCTGCTTTCTGCTGTGGATGGAGAGTTTCTTTTTCCACTGTTAGAAAATGCTGAGCCCATTGAGTAGAAATGTTTCTGCTGTAAGTTTAGAAGCCAGATGACCAGCTCCTGACACTGGCATGGACAGTCACAGGAAGTCAGGGCATCATCTGAGCGAAAGAGGCGATGGCATCATGGATGGCAGTGGGGGACCCTCTCCAGGCTCAGGGTGTCTGCCTCGGGAGCTGTCCCCATCACGACGCCAGCTAGAACCCCACAGGCTGAGGCCTGTGCTTCCTTCTTCCTAAATCCTTCACTCACCCACCGTGCGGTCTTCTTCCTGTCCTTGGAGTGTTGCTCCAGCTGATTCACACACCTCTTCCCTTCCACCACCTCCCCTACCCGCCAGACAGCTGCTGGCCGGACCTTCCCACTGAAACCGGAGAATGTTTCAGTGGGTAACACCAGCTCTGGAGTTTGGGGACTAGGGCCCCAAGCCTTCGCCTGTCTGTCCACAGCTCACCCTCTTTCTAGGACCTGCTTTTTCCAGTAGTCCTGTATTTCCAGTAGTCGTGTACGGATGTGAGAGTTGGATCATAAAGAAAGCTGAGTGCTGAAGAATTGATGCTTTCAAATTGTGGTGCTAGAGAAGACTCTTCAGAGTCCCTTGGACTGCAAGAACATCAAAGCAATCAATCCTAAAGGAAATCAACCCTGAATATTCATTGGAAGGACTGATGTTGAAGCTGAAGCTCCAATACTTTGGCCACCTGATTCGAAGAACTGACTCATTAGAAAAGACCCTGATGATGGGAAAGATTGAAGGCAGGAGGAGAAGGGGGTGACAGAGGACAGTTAGATAGCATCACTGACTCAATGGACAGGAATCTGAGCAAATTTGGGGAGATAGTGGAGGACAGAGGAGCCTGGCGTGCTGCAGCCCATGGAGTCATGAAGAGTTGGACACGACTTAGCGATTGAACAACAGGAGGCCGTGCTTTCCCTCCGATCCCCTGTGGGGCATTCCTGCTCTTCTTATACTCAGCTCAGGGGGTAACACTCTGTCTTGCTCCCTGCAACACCCCAGGCGGGCCTCCACGCCGCACGTCAGGTTGCCTTTGTTAGCAAACCTCTTCCACTTGCTCACGCACCTCACAGGTATCTCGGTGGGCCACAGGCTTCTGGAAGGAGAGACCTTGTCCATCATTAGCATTTTTGAACCGAGCCCCTCGTGTGTACCAAGCACAGTGACCGGTACTGGCTGCGGAGAGGTGAACTGGGAGGCGGGTGGTCACGTTCCCTGATTCTCGCACAGGACTGAGTTGCTCTGGTCACGGAAACAGGGTCAGAAGGGTGCGTGTCAGTTTCTGGCCAGGGACGTGGAGGCCCGCGAACATCCCCTGCCGTTCTCCTCTGTCCTGGTGAGAGTGGGTCCACAGGGTCAGGGAGCCTTGTCGCCACGCGGAACCAAGCCCGGGTGAGAAAGGAGCCCCCTAGGGACCGAGGCCGTGCGGCAGGACACGTGTCCCCGATCGTCCTAGTCAGAGGACAGACGAGAAGCAGGAACAGGACAGAACAAGAGAATTTCAGGTAAGTCTGCAGAGGACGGAAGCTGGGTGACAGAGAGAAGCGAGGGGCTTCCTCAGCCGGTGTGGCCGGAGGCGTGGCGCACCTGACCTTGGAAGGGGTGCGGGCGGAGCGCTCTGAATGGCGAGAGGAAGCTTCGGTGCTGAAATCCGGGGCAGGAACACGACAGCTGGGGAAGAGCTCACGCAAATGCCAAAGGAAGGAACAGTGGGAGAGTACTGAAACTCTGAAGACGCCCGCGTAACCGGGTCGTGGTGGGAGAGGGGAGCACAGGGCGGATGGAATTGGAAAGGAAGTGAGGGCTGAGCCACGGGGGATTCTGTTCCTGGTCTAAGGAATTCAGACCTCATTCCGTCCTTTTGTGGCATGCAAGACGTTAGTTCCCTGACCAGGGATCGAACTCGCGCCCCCTACAGTGGGAGCATGGAGTACTAACCACTGGACTGCCAGAGAACTGCCTTCAGGTGGTTTAACCTCACTGATCTTCTCATTGTTTGATATTTATTGTTGTGTATGTCTAATTTTGTATTTTTTTTAAACTTCTACATAGAGGCTTCCCTGATACCTCATTTGGTGCAATGCAGGAGACCCCAGTTTGATTCCTGGGTTGGGAAGGTCCACTGGACAATGGATAGGCTACCCATTCCAGTATTCTTGGACTTCTCTATGACTCAGCTGATAAAGAATCCACCTGCAATGCGGGAGACCTGGGTTCGATCCCTGGGTTGGGAAGATCCCTTGGAGAAGGGAAAGGCTACCCACTCCAGGATTCTGACCTGGAGAATCCCATGGACTTGATAGTCCATCGGGTTGGAAAGAGTCAGACATGACTGAGCGACTTTTACTCACTCCATCCTTTTGACTCTCTGAGGCTTAGTCTAGCTCATGGCACCTAGTGATGCCCGCATTGTTGGGGTTCCTCAGCTGCCTTGACTCTCAGGTGTCCTTTGATTTGGGGTCACGCCCTTGATAGAGGAGACTGTCAGGGTCCGGGGTGCCTGGGGTGGTAGAGCGCAGAGGGCAGGATGCCGTGGAGAACAGTCGCTGAAACCAGATGGTAAAGTAATAAGTACCTGTTGGGCAAAGGGAGGTGAGTGACGAAGCAGCCAGCGTGCCAGGTCTGGCAGAGGAGCCGCATCTTGGTAGGAAGATGCTCGGCAAACACAGGAGCAAGAATGGGCACCGGGGCAGCAGTCAGCTCCAGGACGGGCCTTTCCTCGGACCGTGGGGCTCAGAAGCTGTGTGGCTTGGGACGCCTGGCCCCCTTCTGTGTTAATAGGAATGGGCGTCCTCCAGCAGAGTGACCCGGAGAAGCCAGGCGGTGGCTCCCTTCCTGGGGACGCAGCCTCACTGTTGGAGCCGCGCTAGACCCTCCCTGGCGTGGCGGGGGCTGGGGTGCCAGCCTGAGGTTGCAGTCTGCTTTCCACCGAGCTTTGCAGGAAGCTGGGCCCTTCCTACGAGGAGCATGCAGGGACCAGTCCTGCATGAAGAACTCTTTCAGTTAAATAACAGCTCCTCAATACAGTTGTAACCCCCCATGTGCTACTTACAAGTGTATAAAGTGAAGTGACGGAAAAGGATTCGAAAGATGGGTTGTGTACATGTATACAGAAAAGAAATCACTGAATTACCATACACTGCAGGCTTCAAAGGAAGAACACTGAAAGGACTAAGACAATAATTTTATATTATAATGGGTGCCATTCACAACAAACATATATAGTTGTACTGAACGTTTCAGCATTGAAAAGCATTGTCTTTAAATAGATAAATTAATATTAGCAATTCATGAAATGCTGACAGAGACAAAATGTAATAGGAAACCTATCATTAATATTTCTACCTGTGTTTGACAGATGAAGCAAATTTTAAAGAAAGATATAGAGAGATTTAACAAAGAAATTAAGAATGATTTAATATAGAAATTAATACCCTAGAGAAAATATAACTTTTTGAAAGGACTGTGGAAAATTGGCTAAAATGCAGCAAGTGTTATGCCATAAATAAAATTTCAAGCTGGAAGAGCAGGGCATATGCAGGCTGTGTCCCAGGACCACAACATGTGGACGCAAAAAGACAAGAAGGAAGGAGAGGAAAGGAAAGAGGAGAGGCAGCAGGAAAGACTAAAATATATGGAATCATGAAAAAAGGATGGTAGGAAGAAGGGAGAAGTGAAAAAAAAAAAGGGAGGGGGAAGAAAGAGGAAGTGAGGAAGGAAGGAAGGAAAGGATAAAGGAAATCATGCTAAATGCAAAACAAGAAAAAAGGAAAATTGCACTCACCAGCTATATCCTTGAGCAAGCACAGTTAAGTCTTGAGCAATACAGGCCTACACTGCATGGGTTGCCCTATACTCAGACTTTTTTTCAGTAAGCATATACAGGACGGCACCATCTGCGGTTGGTTGGGTCTGAGGCTGCAGAACCGTGGATTCAGAGGGCCATGGAGCATCTATTGATTTTCACGTTCTTGACGCTCCAGAACAATCCCCCACAGATTCTAAGTGATGCTTGCAATGTGGCCTTTAATTAAATCTATAAAATGGGAGGAAATGTGAGGAGTGAGGATTAGATATTAATAATATGATACATTCAGTATTATTTAGTGCATTTCTTGGCATGTTGCAATTGCTCGAAAATTAACTGCAAAAAATAGTACACACTAAATTCTATAAAGAAATTTTGCTTATATAAATATATGTAAGAATCTTAAGTAAAATATTAGTAAACATTAATTTAGCACTATATTGAAAGACTAACACACAAAGCCCAAGTTATAGTGTATTCTTACAATGGAATATCAGTTGGTTCTGTTTTAGGTTAAATGTAAATTAATTCAAGTATTTCAAAAATACGTTGAAAATGCATTGATTAAAAACATCTATTTTTGATTAAAATAGAAGGAAATCCCTCTTTGAAAACTAGGAATGTATCTCTGCTTTCTGAAACAGATCTGTCTGAAAGCAATATCTGGTACTATAATTTATAGAGAGATAGTCTCATCAGTAATACTAATGCAAATAATACTAATACATAATAACATAATGCAATAATAATAATAACCATATAATAATACAAATATGGCTACTGTAATAACTTATTAACAATTATTATTAAGGTTAAAATGAAGCAGTACAATAAGAAAATGAATCAAAACTATAAATATTGGAAAGTAAGTGAGTTGAACCACACCCCAAAATTAATATGTTGAAACCCTAATGGCCACACTGCAGGATGTGATCTTATTGAAAATAGGACCTTTGCAAATGATCAAGTTAATATGAAATCATAGGGTGGACTCTAATCCAGTATGACTGACATCCTTCTCCAAAGGGTAAATTCGGAATCGGAGAGAGACGTGTGCAGAGGGCGGAGGCCACATGAAGATGAAGACAGAGATGGGGGTGCTGCCTCTGTGATCCAGGAAGCACACGAGATCCCGGGATGCAGGCCGGAGCGTGGCACAGAGGCTCCCTCGCAGTCTCCAAAAGGCACAAGCCCGGCTTGCCTCGTGACCTGGGACTTCCAGGCTCCGCAAGTGGGGGACGACACATTTCTGCTGTTTCAGCCACCTGGTCTGCAGTACTTTGTTCTGTGCTAGCAAACTAGTCCAGAAAGCAGGAAACACACTCCTATTACTTAGAAATGTACCAAATATTTCCTAAAAACACAAAATGATCGGCCAAAATCCTATCACAACTAATGAATGAGATAAGGGAGTTTGCTAGATATAAAATAAATGCACAAATATGAGAGCTTACACACAGGATAAAAAGAACAAATTTGAAAATATAATAGGATTAAGATCTGATTTCCAGTGATTAAAAACATGAAGTAAAAGCAAATCATCTACTTGCTCTTCATTGATCTGTGTGATGAATGCATAGGATGGAGTGTTTTGCAACAATTAGGATGAGAGACATGCTGCTGCTGCTAAGTCGCCTCAGTCATGTCCGACTCTGTGCGACCCCATAGACGGCAGCCCACCAGGCTCCCCCGTCCCTGGGATTCTCCAGGCAAGAACACTGGAGTGTTCTTAAAATATAATTCTAGTGAAATTAATGGGAAAATGAGTAATACCTGTGGTAATATTTTATACATTTAGAACAGAGAAAGAGAGAAACAGTGTACTATTAAAGGAATACATGTAAAGAAAAGGTTACAGGTTAGAGCACTAGAATGGTTATTTCTTCCAGAGATTAAGTAAACCAAGAACTGGGTCCTGCAAGACCCAGTGATAATAACACATCACGAACTGAACAAGAACCTTACCTGCCTCCTGAGAAATCTGTGTACAGGTCAAGAAGCACCAGTTAGAACTGGACATGGAACAACAGACTGGTTCCAGATAGGAAAAGGAGTACGTCAAGGCTGAGTATTGTCACCCTGCTTGTTTAACTTATATGCAGAGAACATCATGAGAAACGCTGGGCTGGACGAAGCACAAGCTGGAATCAAGATTGCTGGGAGAAATATCAGTAATCTCAGATATGCAGATGACACCACCCTTATGGCAGAAAGTGAAGAGGAACTAAAGAGCCTCTTGATGAAAGTGAAAGAGGAGAGTGAAAAAGTTGACTTAAAGCTCAACATTCAGAAAACTAAGATCATGGTATCTGGTTCCATCACTTCATGGGAAATAGATGGAGAAACAGTGGGAACAGTGAGTTTATTTTCTTAGGCTCCAAAACCACTGCAGATGGTGACTGCAGCCACGAAATTAAAAGACACTTGCTCCTTGGAAGAAAAGCTATGACCAACCTAGACAGCATATTAAAAAGCAGAGACATTACTTTTCCAACAAAGGTCCATCTAGTCAAAGCTGTGGTTTTTCCTGTAGTCATGTACGGATGTGAGAGTTGGACTATAAAGAAGGCTGAGCACCAAAGAATTGATGCTTTGAACTGTGGTGTTGGAGAAGACTCTTGAGAGTCCCTTGGACTGCAAGGAGATCCAACCAGTCCATCCTAAAGGAGATCAGTCCTGGGTATTCATTGGAGGGAGTGATGTTGAAGCTGAAACTCCAATACTTTGGCCACCTGATGGGAAGAGCTGACTCATTGGAAAAGACCCTGATGCTGGGAAAGATTGAAGACGGGAGAAGAAGGAGATGACAGAGGATGAGATGGTTGGATGGCATCACTGACTCAATGGACATGAGTTTGAGCAAGCTCTGGGAGTTGGTGATGGACAGGGAGGCCTGGTGTGCTGCAGTCCATGGGGTTGCAAACAGTCGGACACGACTGAGCAACTGACCTGATGAACTGAAGGATGTGATTAACTCAATTTTTGCTTATGAGGTAAAAACAACAACCACACATTTAATTTTAAATGTCTTCAGGTCAGTCAAATCCTAACCATGTATACATTTTGATGTCATTGTTGAATCTTGAAAAAATATTTCATCGGCAACAATCGGTTTATGAAAATAGACAGGGTAGATCAAAGACTGGGTGGTCATAATGGTGGCCTTGACTGATGTGGGCGAAAGAATACAGCTGCCCCTCCCTGCACCCCGCCCGCAGACCACAAGAGGTCCAACTCCCCAAACACAAGTGAATATGTTATCTGGCAGTGTGATTAAGGGTCTTGAGATAAGAAGCTGATCTTGGATTATCTGGGTGGGTCCAAGGTAACCACAAGAGTCTTTAAAAGAGGGATGCAGGAGGGTCAGAGAGAAAGGAGATGCTGGAGAGAGAGGGAGAATGGTTTAAAGATGCTGAACTTTGGGTTTTGAAGATGGAGGAAGAGACCAAGACTCATGTGATACAGATGGTCTTGGAAACTGGCCAGTACCAAGATCCTCCGGAAGAAACGCAGGCCCGTGTTCACCTTGATGTTAGGACTTCTGATTCCCAGAACTATGAGACAATACATTTTTGTGTTGGTTTCTTCATTTTAGAAGAGAATTAAAGATTTGAAAAAACTGGGGGTTGAAGAAAATGTGGAGCAAAAGAGATTCTCATACACTATGGGCGAGAGTTCCATTGGATGCAGTCTTTTGAGAAAATGGCTTGGTAAAATGTGTCAGAATTTAAACTTAGCCTAGCAATTCCACTTCTAAGAGTCTACCTATGGGAGATTACCAGAAAAGTGTTGACCAAAATGTATAGTCAAAGTTTTCCATTTGCTGTCTATAATATCGCCCCACATTGGAAACAATTAAAAAGTCTAACAATAAAAAAATGTTAATGACTTAGTAGATATTTGGACTGGAATAGTAGGTCTGAAAAGAATGCTATATTCATTGGTATTGACCAAAAGATCCATGATATATACTTTAGTAAATAAAAGATTATATAACAAAATACATACAATAATATGTTTGTATAAAATTGTGATTCACATAAAAATATCCAGAAAAATATTTGCCAGCATGCTGCTAGTGATTTTCTCTAGTGATGTAATTTTGGATGATTTAGTCATCTTCCTCTTATTTTTCTGGTTGTGTGATTCCTTCCTTTTTCTCTTATTTTCCTTCTTTCTTTCTTTCTTTTTTTTGCAATGAGCATATATAATTTTTATGTTTCCTAAAAACAATAGAGATATTTTTTATTTTGGAAGAAGAAAACACAGAACTGCTAAAGGTCAATGAAACATGTCTGACAAAGTTTGAACCTTCATGTTTAAGGACATCATAATGTCCTTATAAGGTGTCCATAAGGACACCATAATGAGTCATTCATAGTCAAAAGACATTAAAAGACAATTCCCCCCAAAAGAAATACATGGTCAATAAAGGTCTGAAAAAAACCCTTAAACCTTATGAGCAATCAAATAAATGCAGTAAGACAATGAGTTTCCATTCTCTTCTAACATATTGGTAAGAGAAATAATATTTCCTTTTCATTGGTTTATAATCCTGGATGTTTCTAAAAGTCAAGTCTATTATCAAGAGATGATTTAATGTCAACACAGCTGCCCTTTAATCTTGAACTTTTCAAATTAGCACTACTGATATTATTACAGTTATGAGCTGTTTCCTAACTGAGGCAACGAGGCACCTCTACTGAGCTTGGATAAGCGGCCTTGATCAGTGACCACACGGACAGATGCTAGGGAAGGATTCAGGCAACCTGCCATCTAAAGGGCCAAGATCTTGTCCACCATTTGGATGGAATCCTGTGGAACGCTTTCTCGAGTCTATTTTAATTTGATTAATTTCTCCAATTTATAAAGCTGGAAAGTTTTTTTTTTTTTTTTTTTTAGCACAATTGCATTATCTCATGGAGGCTTTATGGATTTGAATCACCAATATGCATTAACATAGCCACAATTAAAGCAAACTAAATGTCTTTGTTGGTAGGGTCTCTGCTCTACAGCCTTTAAAAATGCTATCTATACACTTTATCTTTAGCAGTGGGACAGAATGTTCTGTTCATTCAAATACATCCATTCATCAAAGCAGAGATGAAACTCAACTTCAAAAAGTGACCTTGCATTTGGAAGTTGGATTCTTAGCCAGCAGGAAATAGAGACTATTACTGGAGTGCTCAGATGGGGGTGGTTAATAGGACGTCACTGAAACAGATTTGCAAAAGCACAGTGATTTCAGGGACATCTGTGTTCACACTTGCGTCCTGAAACAAATTCCTCTCCTTTTTGCTCTCTGATTCCTCAATTTCTCCAACTAAGTGCTCTTTCCCACAATGTGACCGAGGTATAATATACACATTTTCCAAAGTGGGGGACAGAATGACTTATACTCACTATTGGGTAGCAGTGACTGACCCCAGGCCTTTTCCGGAATGGAAGAGCATGGTGCAGAAGGTCATCACAGCAGGAAAAAAAAGATCAAAGAGAAGCCAGAAAAGATGGCAGACCAGTGTTGTGGTTTATTCCGGTCAGACAGTAGCCCATGTTACACAGTTATTGGCAGTTTGTATGAATATGTAACCAGGAATGGTCATCATTGTCCATTTGTCTATTCCAATACACACAGGTTTTGACATCTACCATCGTCTTTGAAAATACAAGACGAACGTCATATATATTTGTTGTTGTTGTTTTTTAGTCGCTAAGTCACGTCCGACTCTGCAACCTCATGGACTTTGTAGCAAGCCACACTCCTTTGTCCTCCACTATGTTCCAGAGTTTGTCTTGTGTATAGAAGTTCCATTAACAGAAAACCAATAAATCCAAGCAAGTTATTAGTCAAGTTTCCCCATTTTTCTTGTATCCTGCTCTAAATAAGAGACAAATGTCAAGTATTGGAAGGCAATTGAGCAAACTATTCAATATAGGAATTCTACAAGTTACCATACATAGCACCTTAATCTTCCTTTTTCAACCTCTGATCCTAGACAGTTAGCTGCCTCCTCATACTGTGAGATCAGATATGGTGGTGTCTTTTTCAAATTTTATTTACTTTTAATTGAAGGATAATTGCTTTACAATGTTTTGTTGGTTCCTGCCATACACCGACATGAATCAGCCGTAGGTTTGCATATGTCCCCGCCATCCTGAGCCTCCCTCCCATCTCCCGCCCCCGCCCACCCCTCTCAGTTGTCACAGAGCACTATTTTGAGCTGCTTGAGTCCAAAGACAAATTCTCACTGGCTCTGTATTTTCCATGTGGCAACGTGCATGTTTCCATGCTCCTCTCTCCGTTTGTCCCACCTTCTCCTCCCACCGTGTCCACAAGTCTGTTCTCTGTCTGCGTCTCCACTGCTGCCCTGCAAATAGATTCATCAGGACCGTCTTTCTAGACTCCATATATGTGTGTTAATATATGATATTTGCTTTTCTGACTTACTTCAATCTGCATAATAGGCTCTAGGTTCATCCACTTCATTATCACTGACTCAGATGTGTTCCTTTTTATGGTTGAGTAATATCCCATTGTTTATATACCATTGTTTATATATATCACAGCTTCTTTATCCATTCATTTGTTGATGGACATCTACGTTGCTTCTATATCCCAATGAACATTGGGGGTACATGTATCTTTTTCAATTATGGTTTTCTCAGGGTATATGCCCAGTAGTGGGATTGTTGGGTCATACAATAGTTTTATTCCTAGTTTGTAAAGGAATCGCCACACACTGTATTAGCTGTAGTGTTGTCTTAAAATTCCAGTTGCCCTCACCATATCATTTTACCGAGAGACAGAGATGCAAACATTTTAGAAAACATTCAACAAGGCTTCCATCTCAAACTCCTCTCTAAATTCTTTCTGGCAAGAGTTCATGTCATGAGCTGAAAATATATTTTAATTCTCAGGCAAATTAATTGTGTGTAACTAGCTTACATAAGGTTCCATTACAGGCATACTAGAAAAATATAACTCAATAAACCCTAAAGCTTCAGCAAACCAATAGGCCTTTTAGCTATGTTTTGTCAAGATTTGGATGTGACATTGAAAAATAGAAGGAAATGAAAACTTTTTAAAAATGGTAATGGTCCTATAGCTTTGAATTAAAAAAAAATTACACTGAGTGTGGCAGAAACCAACACAATATTGTAAAGCAATTATCCTTCAATTAAAGAAATTTTCTACATTTATTCCTTTGTTTGACTTTCCTACTGTTCTTTCCTCTTTGCAGTTAATCTTTAATGTATATAAATCTTCATCTACCCCTATTTAACTTTGCAAATCCATTCTTTCTTTCTTTCTTTCCTCTCTCCATATTTGTTAGTCTTATTTTCATTGCTCTATTCTCCACTTGGCACCTTGCTTTAGTTTTGTTTTCCAGTTTGTGCTTTAGTGAATTTTGTTCTTAACTGGTAAATATAATTTTTTATTTCCTTCATTCACTGGGTTAATCTACTGTCCTATATTTTAGTTGGACTGTTTTTACTTTGCTTATGGGTGTGTATGTATATGTGTGTATTCCATTATTTTAAACACTTTTTGCCTGATTTTGTAACTGCCATTTGTCTGGGGTTCATCTTTGGATATTTGTTTTAATCTCACTTAATGCCATAACAAACCCCTTGTGGAATCTTCGTTCCTGACCAGAGATCAAGCCCTGAGCCTTTGGAGCGGGAGCACTGACTCCAAGACCCGAGACCACCAGAGACCAAGCCCTAGGGAGCATCAGATAGGGAGAACTCACACAAAGGAGGCCACTGGAGTACAAGACCCTGCGTGACCCATCCACCAGTAGCACCCTGTGCAGGACGCCTCATCTGGCAACACACACACAAATAGAAACCCAGTCGTCAGCAAACAGCACACCACCTCACTCAGCCTCGCCCATCAGAGGAAAAACAAACAAGCAAACAAAAACTCAGCGCAAACCTCACCCGATAGGGAGCTCACACAGACCACTGGACCAGCCTTAGGAGGACAGAAACCCAAAGGAAGAAAGAATGCAACCGTAAAGCCTGGGAAAAGGAGACCTCAAACACAGTACGTTAAAAAAAATAATGAAAAGGCAGCGAAATACTACACTAGTGAAGGTACAAACTAGAAACACAGGAGTCCAAATAAATGAAGAGGAAACAGGCAAACTACCTGAGAAAAAATTCAGAGTAATGATCGTAAAGATCAAAAACCTTGAAAACAAAATGGAGAAAATGCAAGAATCAATTAAAAGTAAAGAAATTTTAAAAATTACACTGAGGATGAAAAGCTTCTAACAAAATAAATACTCACTTTCCAAGCCTTTAAGATGGAGTAAGATGCTAGGCAGGCTTGCCAGCTGACACTAGTGGTAAAGAAGCCACCTGCCAATGCAGGAGACGCAAGACGCAGGTTTGATCCCTGGGTCAGGAAGACCCCCTGGGTCAGGAAATGGCAACCCACTCCTGTATTCTTGTCTGGAGAATCCCATGGACAGAGGAACCTGGCGGGCTCCAGACAATGGGGTCGCAGAGTTGGACACGACTGAATCAACTTAGCATGCACATAGGCAAGGTACTAGACAATAGCTAACAAAATTGGTGAGGGTCCAATTTTGGAGGGTGGACCCAGCCAACTTACATACTGTCAAGAGGCAGCCAGAACATTAAAGGCTCATCTAGATGGACCTGGATTCTAATCTATGGGACACCCAGAGGCAAGTCTAGACAGCACCTGCTCGGGACCTTGTATTTCCTTTCTAGCTCCAGCTGCTGGAAATTCTTCCTGACGTGAGCCAGAACCAGAATCCCCCCAAATTCTCATGCCCTGGTCCTAGTTCTGACCTGGGTGATGATGGACAGACACCTGTCCCTCCCCTGCACTGAGATTGCCCCCCACCCCGGGTCTCTTCTCACTCACCTGTTCCTCCCGCTGAAACACCCTTACCCGCTCCTTCCACTCTATCCAGCGTGGTTGCCAGATGCCTGATGTCCAGGAGCCGTCGGCTTCAGATGTGGTGCCCAGACCTGAAATGTATTAGTGCCCACGCATCTCCGGAGCTCAGGGAAGATGCAGACTGCTGCCCTCACTGCCCTTGGCCAAGACCGGCTCTCAGCGCACCTGCACGCTCCGTGTCTCCTCGAGTCCACTGCACGGCAGTGCTTCCTCATGGAGATGCAGCAAATGCGTGGAAGGCTCCCATTTCTTCGGGAAAATGTCACCCTCTGGAAGAGGAGGTGGTGCTTTTATCTATTTTATGTTTGATGTGACCTTTTGCTTCTGAGCCACACCATTATTTTTACTGCGTGGAGGAAAAAGGGCGTAGATGGTGAAACTACTCTATGGAAGAAAGTCAAGGAGTTGTCATCTCAGATGTGAATTTAATCTGGGCTCAGGTGGCTTGAGCATTTTATTATGGATGTGAGCAGGTGTTGGTAGACACAGGCCCTTTCCATTAAAAACAGACTGAAATCTTGATCAAGGGTCTGTTGAGCAGAGTGAAGTAAGTCAGAAAGAGAAGAACAAACATTATATGTTATGGGAAATGTATGGCATCTAGAAAAATGGTACAGATGAACCTATTTGCAGGGCAGGAGTAGAGATGCAGACGCAGAGAAAAGACTGCGGGTGTGGGGGGAAGGGGAGGGTGGGACGAGTTGGGAGCTTGGGACTGACATATACACGGCCATGTAAATAATAGCTAGCGAGATCAATAGCCATGATAAACAGCTAGCGAGAAGGTGCTGTGTAACGCAGGGAGCTCAGCTCAGGGCTCTGTGGTGGCTCAGAGGGGTGTGAGGGCGGTCCAGGAAAGAGGGGATGTGTGTGTTTTAGTTAGTTCAGTCGCTCAGTCATGTCCAACTCTTTGCAACCCCATGAACTGCAGCACACCAGGCCTCCCTGTCCATCACCAACTCCCGGAGTTTACTCAGACTCATGTCCATTGAGTCGGTGATGCCATCCAACCATCTCATCCTCTATCATCCCCTTCTCCTCCTGCCTCCAATCCCTCCCAGCATCAGGGTCTTTTCAAATGAATCAGCTTTTCGCATCAGGTGGCCAAAGTATTGGAGTTTCAGCTTCAACATCAGTCCTTCCAATGAACACCCAGGACTGATCTCCTTTATATGTATATGTATACATATAGCTAATCTGCATCGTTACACAGCAGAGACATAACACAACATATTGTATAACACATTGCATAACACAACATTGTAAAGCAACAATCCTTCAATCAAAGAAAGAGTTACTGTGAAAATGCATTGTGTGGACAGTGTGCTTTTAAGACAGGGTGGGGGTGGGCTAGACAGGGCAGAGCTGACATGAATCAGACAGACATGGAGGCAGGAAGGCCGGGTGGGGACATTCAGAGAGTCTTCACTCGTCCCCCCTTTTGTTTCTTGAGTCGACAGATCCCGGCCCCTGCGGGGTGACTAACAGGCCATCTTCTCTCCGAGGTGCTGTGTGGCATCACCAGTGACTATGAGACAGTGGCTTAGAGACCAAAGCAGAGAAGCAGCAAGATTCAGAATAATAGCTTTACGTGGGCTGGAAATTAGAAACGCTGGCCAGTGAGTTCCCCAAACCCACCAAGCTCCCAATTTCCCACAAGCACCCCTCGAGCCAATACCATTGGGAAAACCTTAGATCGGCCACCAGCTCACGTGGTCTGCACGTGATAGCCACTGGACTCCAGGCAGAGGGGCCTCTGGCTCATGGGAAGAGCAGGCCCCGAGGAAGGGCTTGGGGCAGGTGGCTTTTGGAAGGAGAGTGCAGGAAACACAAGTTAAGGGGTGGGATCTGTGAGATGGGGAGGACCTCAGGGCTGGGACAGATGGCTCCCTGAGCGCTGGAGGAAGCCTGAAGTAGGGTGGCCAGCAGGGTCCATGGCAGCTCGGCCCGAGCTTGGAAGGGAGGGGCCAAGGGCCTGGGCATTCCAGCACCCGCTTCAGAAGAAAGTGATGAGGAACACCGCAAGTCAGACGTCCCAAGTCAGTAACCAAGGTCTTCTCTCAGCTTCACCTTCACCTCCAGACTCAGCCCTGGGGTGCAGGGTGCAGCAGGGGGTGGCCTGACCTGTCTCCTTGGCCAGCTGGGTCCCTGCAGGGACGAGCCCACGGAGGGGACCCTGTAGCCTGGAGGAGACGGGGGGCCATGCTCCCCCCTCCCACTCATGGTGGCCTCGCCCCAGAGGTCAGCAGCACCCGCTTCCTGTCTCTGTCTGCAGTACCGTGCTGGGCCCCTCCTCTCAGCCACTCTGCTGGGCTCCTCCTGCAAACCCCTAGATTCCCGTCACCCCGGCCTCTGCCCACGCAGAGGCTGCTTCCTGCAGCTACAACCTCACCGTCCTCCTCTCACCTCTCCGGTCCTCCGGTCCAGTTTAATCTGTTCCTCATAATAGTTCTCTGCGTTGAGGTGTCTCTGAAAACCTGGAGTGGGTTTTCTTTTGCTGAGTAGACCCTTCTCAGTCATCTAGGAAAAGTGAAAGAGAGGGTGTGAGCCACGGTGAGGACAGGAGAGGTGGGGACCCACGGGCCCCCGGGGACCTGGGAATGGCTGATGCGTCAGCCCAGGTGGGGGTGATGGAGACGGGTCAGGAGCAAGCTGCATTGACGGTGAGGACAAGGCAGGTTCCTAGACGTGTCAAGAGGGGACCACGGACCAGGAGGCCTGGGAGAGAGAGCTTTCCTTCCATCAGTTTCTTGTGAGTCAGACAATTCCATCTTGTGTTAGTCCAGAGAACTTCAACACGTGCGGAAAGGAGCCCTCGTTGAAACTGAAGACTTGACAGACAGAATCCGGTGGACCAGTGCAGATGCTGGACGTGTGGGGTCTGGAGAAGAAAAGGTTCCAGGGGGCCTCTGGAGACATCGTGTCCCAGGACTAAAACCGAGCCCCAGGATGGAGAACGTGCTGGTCCGGAGTGCAGGTCAGTGGCCGGTGCCCACTCCTCTGGCCCGTGCATCCGTGTGACCCACGCACGGCCAGCCCCTGCTGTGCACCGTCCGCTTCGTGGACCCGGGACACCGGGGCCCAGAGGTGAGGCTGTGAGATCGGAGCGGTCTGAGACAGCATTGATTCTCACTGTGTGCTTCAGGATTCCACGAGTCCCTGCTTTCACGATGGAGTCAGAACAACCTTCAGACACAGCCGGACATTTCCATCTTGAAGAGCTGGCGCGGAGGCCATCCCGGGATGAGCTGGCCCCGAGTCTGCTTTCTGACTCCCCCTTAAGTGTCATCACCTGCGTGCCTCCTGAAGGAGCCTGCGTTCCTTAGTGAGTGGGGGGTGGGCCCGGGGGCCTAAGGAGGTGCTGAAACCAGGTCTGTTTCTCTCCTGACATGGGGGCTCCTCTCAGGAGCCCACGATCACTCAGCCTTGGCACTGGGAGCCACACTTCTTGTCGCAGAGGGTGCGGACTTCAGAAAAAACATTCAAGGGCGTCTGCGAGGTGGGGGTCCCTTCTCCTGTCCCTCCTCAGTTTCAGGCTTTGTGTCCAGTGCAAGGCCTCCTGTCTGCCTGGCTTTATCCCTCAGCCAAGGCGTGTGGCAAGGTCCGGGCTCTGCGGACTCAGGCAGGTGGCCACAGGGGCGGTTCAAGCTGGCGTTGGGAGACTCAGCTTTCCCTGGCGCACGTGGCCCTGGGGACCTTGGCGCTTTTCTTCACTGGCCTTCACCCCTCCACAGTCTAGTTGCTCCAAGCTTTTTATATCAGAGAAGACAAACACGCGGGTGAGCCCGCCTCCGCCGGCTAGCTGCAGGCCTCGGATACCATGGCAACTGAACGCGCGGGGTCAGCTTCAGGTACGTCCCGCAGGGGACGCAGAGCGGATTCAGGTCTGAATCCCAGTGGTCTCAGCCCGCCTCCAGCTCGAGCTGCCCTTCCTGCCAAGGTGGGCTGTGTGATCGTAGGATTGGGGGGTCAGATGGAAGAAGAGGCTGTAAGAGAAGCATTTCCCCCGAACCCTCTGCCCCCTCCCCCACCGAGGTGGTCTCTGAAGACTCCCCGAAGACCCCTGGAGTTCTGCACAGTTCAACATGCAAACACGACCCTGAGGGTTTCCTGATCTGGTGCCTAGCGATGTGTCTAGGAAAACACCGTCTAGGATGAGGCAGGCTGAAACCCAAGCAGCTTTAGTGGCTAGACTTTACCCATCCTAAAAGAGTCATGGTGGAGAAAACCACCAGCAGGGCCCAGGCAGTGGGGGCACTGACAACACACAGGAAACTCAAGACACACGGCACTTGTCGCCAGGCAACCACGCTGTCTTACAAACTGCTGTTTGCTGGCAATGCCGATGACAAGGAAGTCTTCTCGTCCGCCTCACCTCCTGGGCTGGAAGGGGTCGTTGAGATCACGTTGTCAGAAAGGGCTACGGTGGCCTTTTTGTAACTTCCGAGCTGGGGAGTTTCCCTGACATGAATCTGGAAGGTCCCTGTGGCACCCACTAACTGGGGAGTAAATAGGTATCTCGTCTAACATGCAAAGGGCCGCACGCGGCCCTCTGCTTCTCTGTAGCGCCCTGAAGGTTTTGAAAGGGAGGGCTCCCCGGTCCACAGGGACCTTTGGAGGAGAAGCTACAACGAATCCTGAGTGTGGGCAGTTGAACTCCCTGGGGAACCGAGTGCCCTCACTGGGACTGAGGAAGCCAAAAAAGCCAAGACCTGGACGCGGGCCAGTCTCTCCTTGGAGGACGCACAGCCTGCTCTGGGCACCTGTCGTTCCTTTGATGTCTCTCTGTCCCTCTGGAGTCCCTCTCTGGGTCCTGCCTTCCTTGTGCCACACAGAGCCACCCACGGGCCCGGCCTGGGCAGAAGTGCTCCTCCTCCTAGGGATGGGCTGTTTGTACACGAGTCGCCCCCTCCCCTCCCCTCCCTGCCCCCTCCTCTCCCCACCCCTCCTCTCCCCACCCCCATCCCACTGGAGTGGGCTCGGCAGGCACAGGGATCGCCCCCCACCCCAGCTGAGAGAACAGAGGCGGAAACAAGAGACGTGACCTTCTCAAGGCCGCAGAGATGGGGGAGGCGCGATTCAGAGGCCGGCGGTCCCCTGGTCCGAATGCAGGCTTGTGGCCAGCGCCCCAGATCCACGGCCCCACCGCCCACGTGCTGCAGTGCCGAGGTTGACGCCATCCACACCCGGAGAAACAGGAGGGCCCCTGCTGGGCGAGTGGCCCCTGCACACCCCTCCCCCCGGAAGGAGGACCCTCTGTTGGATGGAAGCGTCTACAGCAACTGCTCTGCTGAAGTTCCTTCTCTTCAGTTGGCTATTTGGCGGCATGTGGTTTTTAAAATGCCTGATTCTTGGAAAGCCTGGTTTCTTTTTAAATACGCCGGGGCTGTGAGTGTCCACCCTCCTCACCCCACCCCCACACCTTGTGTTCCCCGCGGGGCTGTGAGAATCCTCCATGAACTGCTTTTGCCCCTTTGTCAGAAATCAGTTGGGCATATGTATGCAGGTCTATTCCTGGGTTCTCTCTTCCGTCCTATTGATCTATGTGTCTGTCTCTACTCCAACGCCACAGTCTTGTATAGCTTATGTTATAGCCATGTAATAAGGCTTGAAATCAGTAGACTGATTCTTTCCACTTGAGTCTTCTTTTTCAAAAGTGTCTTAGCTGTTTCAGTTCATTTGCATATCTATGTAAATTTTAGAATAATCTTGCTGTATCTCCAAAAAGTCTTGCTAGGATTTTGATTAAAAAGTTGTTGCTCAGTCGTGTCTGACTCTTTGTGACCCCATGAACTGTAGCCCTCCAGGCTTCTCTGTCCATAGGATTCTCTAGGCAAGAACACTGGAGTGGGTAGCCTTTCCCTTCTCCAGGGGATCTTCCCAACCCAGGGACAGAACCTAGGTCACCTGCATTGCAGGTAGATTCTTTACCATCTGAGCCACTAGGGAAGCCCAGGATTTTGATAGAAAGTGTTTAAAACCTTATATCAACTTTCAGAAAGTTGATGTCTTCACTATGTTGAGCCTGCCAATCCATGAACATGATATGCCTTTCAGCATACAAATCCTGTGCATGTATTATTAGATTTCCTCCTAAGAATTCCATTTTTTGAGCAATGGTAGGTGGTGTTATATTTCTAATATTGGTGCCCATGTATTCATTACTAGAAATATCATCGATTTTGAATGTTTATCTTACATGCTGTTAACATGCTGATCACACTCATTAGCAGCTGTACCAGCTGGCTTTGGGCTGGACCACTGAGGGCAAGGGCCTCCTTGAGGGTTTCATCAGCTGCAGGAGCCTCAAGGTCACCCAGCTGGGCCCAGTCCAGAGAGCAAAGTGGCAAGAAATGATCAATGGTTTTTTGTTTCTGCGTTTGGAGTTTTGAGTGTGGCTTGTTACAGTGCAATTGGCAGCTGAAACGTGGATGGGTGCCTGCTTGCTGAAATGAACCGTGTCCTTCCCTGCGCTTGGCAACTGGTTGGCGGTCTCAGAACCCATTGGCAGGTGAGGCTGTTACCAACCAGTGTTCTTGGCCTCCTTAATCAATAGGAATCGATCAGTGATCAGACGAGAAATTCGGGCGAGGTTTTGCTAGAGTCCTGCTGCAGCAGTGGGGAGTGAGAACAGACAGCAGATTCCCTTGCTTGCTCGCCTGGGGGTGGTGAGCTGGTTGCTTAAATGGGGGGAGGGTAGAGATGTGTCCAGCTTCCCAGGTGACGCTAGTGGCAAAGAACCTTCCTACCAATGCAGGAGACATAAGAGAGGCGGGTTTGATCCCTGGGTCAGGAAGATCCCCTGCAGGAGGGCATGGCAACCCACTCCAGTATTCTTGCCTGGAGAATTCCCTGGACAAAGGAGCCTGGAGGGCTACAGTCCACAGGGTCGCAAAGAGACAGAACTGAAGCAACTTAGTACACGCGCACGCAGGGGTGTGTCCAGGGTCAGGCCAGAGGGGTGGCTTAGGTAGTCTCCCCACCCCTTACTATGTGCAGGGAGCATGCGAAGTACCCTGCTTTTGCTCCCAGCTCTTCAGAGGTGACAGTGGGCTTTTTCATCTCTTTGTATCTCGTTGCCTGTAATTTGCCCCAACTGTACATGCACAGTTTTCTTCCCTTGCAGTTTCTTTGTATCTTGTTTCTGGGAGACACTTATCCAGCCGCAAGCACTGCAGCAAAGGGTCCCGGGCTCCAGGCCCCAGTCTGTCTCAAGGCCGCTGCTCTGTGAAGAGCCTGTGGCTGTGTAGACTCTGGTTTGGATTCAGCCTTCAGGATGTAAATCCAAACACTGATCATGTGAGTCATTCCTCAGCTGCCTGAGTTGCTCAGAGCCCAGAGAAGGGGGCAGAACCCTGGGCCTGGAGGCTCCCAGAGCCTCCCTGTAGGCCCGCGGGGTAAAAATACCTGCATCTGAAGCCTTCCATGAAAGTGAGCATATTCTCGGGACTTCAGAGTCCAGACGAGGGCAGTCTCTCCGATCCCAGCATTTCCTGCTGGGCAGGGCAGGTTCCACTCAACAGAGCCTCTCAGTGGTGACCACGGCAGCACAGTCTCAGGGGCTCCCCAGTCCGGAAATCTGGAGGTGGTGGGACCCCAGGCGAAGCAAGCTGCTTTTCTGCAAAATCCTCTTTTAAGAGAATCCAGTTTAGATGTTCTGCTTTCCCTCCATTCTCTTCTGCTCATTAATTATTTTTGCAATAAAAGATCCGTTTTTTATACACTCCTCTGCTGATGGACATTTAGGTTGCATCTGTGGCCTGGCTATTGTGAATGGTGCTACAATGAACCTTGAAGTGTGTCCTTTTGAATTATAGTTTTCTCTGCGTATATGCCCGGGAGGGGGATTGCTGGGGTATATTAACAAATATTTGTGGAATCTAGAAAAATAGCATAGTGGTGGTTTAGTCACTAAGTCATGTCCGACTCTTGCGACCGCATGGACTGTAGCCCACCAGGTTTCTCTGTCCATGGGATTCTCCCAGCAAGAATACTGGGGTGGGTTGCCATTCCCTTCTTCAGGGGATCTTCCCGACCCAGGGACGGAACCCAGGTCTCCTGCACTGCAGGCGGATTCTTTATTGACTGAGCTACCAAAAATATCATAGATGATCTTACTTGCAAAGCAGAAATAGAGACACAGATGTAGAGTGTGGATCCTGAGGGGGTTAGAAGGGTGGGATGAATTGGGAGACTGGGATTGATTTATGCACACCATTATGTCTGAAGTAGATGACTAATGAGAATCTACTCTACAGCATAGGGAACTCCACTCACCGCTCCACTCAGACCGAAATGGGAAGGAAGTCCAAGAAGAGGGTAGTGCAACAGAAACTAACACAGCATTGTAAAGCAATTATACTCCACTTTTAAAAAAATCCATTTTTAAAATCGTTAGCGATCTGCTCAGATTATTTCAGATTCTCTGCTAATCTGTGTTTCTGAAATACTGCTGTGGCAGTCGGGCTGTCATCTCTGGATCATCCTATGAACAGGCGTCACCAGGAGTGGGACCTTGCAGATGGCTGAGGGCTCCCGGGTTCTGATGGACCACGTCCTGGGCCAGCTTTGCTGGTGCTGCTCTTCACACTGCTTAAGCCCGTCTGCCTGGCCTCGGGGCCCTCCGCCTTAGCAAACGTCTATACCTCAACCTCCCCAGGAGTCTTGGACTTTTCTGTAAAAACAAAGTGAAAGGTCTGTTTCTGGGGAACCCCCCCCCCCAAACCGTGCAGAGGCAGACCTACTCCCTACAAGAAGCAAAGACAGGCAGGAACCAAGAGGCCGCACAACCCAGGCCAGCCCCAGACTCACCGGCAGTGTCTTTGGATAAAATGCTAAACAGTAAGGGTGTCGGACAGGGTTCTGCAAATGACGTAGCACTTATTTCTTGATGTTTTTCTAGCACATTTCCAAAAACTCTCAATATGGAAAATTAATTCATGTTAAAGACTACGCCATGTTAAAGAGAACACGCCATTAAACAGTCCAACGGTGCACAGTGATGGAATTCACAAACGGTGCATTCAGGTCAGCGCAATCCCTCCTTATCTAATCCTTCCTCTCATATCAGTGGGGCCTTGACCACCCTTTCTAATTTGTGTTGGTGGAATTAGGTTTCCTTGAGAGCAAAAAAAGTACTTAATTTGTCACCAAAGTTTGATTCCTTTTTTCTCCCCCTGCTCTGAACATAAATCCCATCAATTAGGTTAATAATGGAAGCAAATTTCATCGTGACATGAAGTCTCCCCCAACATTTGGGGCTGGACAGCAGCCTCTTTGCCTAATTGCATTAATAAAAATTTTTAGCAACATAGTTTTGGGGATCAATGCCCCCGCTCCTGCCAATCAGAGACTTTTCTCCTTGCTGAAAAGGTGCTAGACTTTTTAGTTTCTTTGTGATGGACTACGGAAAGGCTGAGGTGCCCCCCAGAAGATTAAATCTTTAATTTCACATTATTTCCAGCCATGTCTATAGAACAAAGTGGGCTTTACCTGTTGAATATGGGGCTTACGCGACTTGAAGGACCCTTGAGACATTAAGAGACGCCGTGAACGGTCTCTGAGATTTAAGCTGTGGGGAATTCTAAAGGGATTACTGCTGCATTTTCCATAAAACGAGAAATAAAAACAGACTTAAGCACTGCATGATCATAAATGCATTCCTGCCGTGATGGAGAGTCCCGTTCGGACTGCCACTCAGAGGCCCAGGCGGGGAGGGGCTGTCAAAGGCACCCACACTTGTAAGGATTTGGACAAGTCGACTCATAATGAAGTTAGGGCTGAATGCTTTGCAAAGATTGGCTGTTACAAAAAAAAAAAGATACTCTTCCGTTTTCTCGGGTCCAAAGGTGAGGCACGCATACATTATGTTGCCATCATTAAGATATCTTTTGTACAGAATGCTAACCTGCCTTGACCAGAACTGGAGAACTCTCTCTCTGAATAAAGGAAGAACAAAACTCTTTCTGGGAAGATTTTCATGACTGATTAGCTATGTGAGATGGGAAAAAAAAAAAAAGTGATGTCTCCCAAAGACCCAAAGAAAATGAGAACCCCAATTAAAATCCCGCCATCCTCACTAATCAGCTTAAAGACTCAACTAAAACAAAAGTTCTATTAAAAATGTAGCAGCTTTCTAGAGCGTGCATTGATTACCCAGCCACACACGTTCTATATAAACTCTGCGTCTCTTTATGCTGGGGCACATCCGGCTTCGTAAGTGGACGACTGAAAGAGTGAAAGAAAATTAGAATAAACTGCAGACAAAATATGATGGACCTGGAATAACGTTGATGTGAAAACCGAACTTTTATCTTTAAGTATAGGCAAGATAACAGTTCTCCATTAATAGATTAGGGGAGTTTGTGGAATATCGAGAAAGAGAAAACTCCCTTCAGGGACATTTGCCTTATTGAATTAATGAATTCCATTAACTCACCCTTGCTGGCCACACATTTTTAATAAAATATTAAAGGTTTATAAAATGTTGCTTCTTACTCTACTGTAGAAAAGTTTTCATAGCATAGTAGGTATAATATTTCATGCCTGGATTCTTCTACCCCTTTGCTGTTGTTTAGCTGCTAAGTTGTGTCCGACTCTTTGCGATCCTACGGACTGCAGCATGCCAGGCTTCTGCGTCCTTCACCATCTCCCAGAGTTTGCTCAGATTCAAGTCCATAGCATCTGTGATGCCATCCAACCATCTCATTCTCTCCTCCTGCCTTCAATCATTCCCAGCATCAGGGTCTTTTCCAATGAATCTAACCCTTAGATTCTGCAAATCGAAGTGCAATTTAAATACAGACCAAATATAATAACATACACAGAAAATTTAAGAGCTGGATTGTTTTCTGAGACAGAATTTCACAATACTAGGTGAGCAGAAGTTGGGCAACCAGCCACGGAGATGTAGAAAGCCAGGGCGGGGCCGACCCCTGGGGCCATACCCACCCCTGGAGGGTAGCACAGAGCATGACAAGGATCTCGGAGATTGGGATGGAGGATCCATCGTTCACAATACTAGGACTGACTTGCCGAAGACAACAGATCTGGGTAGTGGAAGGCCTCACACAGGATCCCAGTGTCCCGCTGCCCTGTGTGACCTCAGCCCCTGAGCCATGGCTCCAATCCCATTTCCACATCGAGCCTGTAACTGCACACCTTCCTTCCCAAAGTGAGTGAGAGGGGGCGGGAGGAAGTCAGGCTTGCCTGGCCTGGTGGGAGGTGCGGTGTCTTCCCACCTCTGCCGGGGCTCAGCTTTACCTGGAAAGACCCCTTTTCTGGAACGACCTTTACCGACACCTGCCTGGGGAAGGGTAAGCACTGTTGGCATGTCCAGTCCAAATCTCCCCTGTGGCCTGACACCTCCGGCCTGGGGCCATCAGGGTCCCCCGTGCCACACAGCCTGGGCCAAGGGAGCTGGACTCGGGGACCTGCAGAGGGACCGGCAGGGCTTTGGGGAGCAGGGACACCATCGTGTATGAGCCTGTGGCCCAGACACTTCCCCTGGATTCTGGTCCCAGGCACCCACTGCTAGAAGACCACTTAGCCTGGTCTTTCCCAGTTGGGGGTGAGCACATCCCTGGCGGGAACGATGGATCCTCCATCCCAACCTCCGAGATCCTTGTCATTCTCTATGCTACCCTCCAGGGGTGGGTATGGCCCCAGGGGTCAGCCCCGCCCTGGCTTTCTACATCTCCGTGGCTGGTTGCCCAACTTCTGCTCAGCATCCTTGGGAATGTGCCCCCCACTTCCAACCTCCATTGTGAGGCGTCTGGCTCAGTTATTTGCAAAGCTCTCATCCCACCCTCCTCTGTGTCTCCCTTCCGGTGGCCCTGGATCCTGCTGTCCCAGCCGTGGAGGCAGCTCAGAACATTTCTGATGAAGTCCCATGAAGACCACGCTTATCCCGGTTACCTGCTTCTCTCCAGAACAAAGAGAGCTTGTTAGTCTTTGGAACACATGTGTTGATGACAGAGATCACAGTCTCTCACCATCTGGTCACCCCTGGGGCAGGTGCAATTCATCAAGAGCCTTTTATAACATATCACCCCAACTTGACGGGACCCGGCAGAGGTTCCTGATGAGCCAAGAGCCAAGCCAGGCTGCTTCTCCCCACGTCCTCACTGAAGCCCCCGTCTTCTTCAACAGCCCCCAGGCCAGGCAGCTTGTGGACAGCTGACTTTCTTAACTCGATTTTGCGCTGGGTGCTTCCTGTCCACTCATAATCCTCAGAGCTCACCCTCAGATTTAGAAAATGTCCATTCTGAACCCGGTGGCTCATAAAGAGATATTGCATGTTTTTTTCCCGTCCCATTGTTTGAAGCCCATGATGTTTGCCTCGCGTTTATCCTGGTGGATTTTCACTACTGCACCGCAGTCACTCACCTAGAAGCAAAGGTGCACATAACAGAGACGTGGCCCGATGTGAAAGCACGCCGCTGGCAGAGTGTGCGCTGCACGTCATCGTGTGCACTTTTAATACGCTCTGCTTTTACTTCCATTTCTAGTTTGGTTCTTAAGGAAGCTGGGGTTTTAATGCTGTTTCCAATGTTCATGCCTTGGAAAACGTCACTGCACCACCCCGTACAGCCGACCAGGTTTTGCATTCCGGCTCCTGTCTCACTGCTCGCATTCTGTATAAGGTCCCCAGAGGTCTTCATGACAGTTTCACGGGCCCGGGTATCTCCTACATCAGTAAATGTGGCCTGTGTTACTGTCTCCTGCCATCAACACTTTTTCTTTTTTTTAATTATTTTTTTATTTTTGGCTGCACTGAGTCTTCGATGCTGCATGCGGGTTCTTCCCTAGGTGCGGCGAGCCGGGCTCGCCTCTGGCTGAGGCCCGCGGGCTTCTCACTGCGGTGGCTCCCCTGCTGCAGAGCACAGGCTCTAGGCACGTGGCTTCAGTCGCTGCGGCTCACAGGCTCCCTAGTTGCGGCTCGCAGGCTCTAGAGCACAGGCTCAGTAGTGCCATCAGCATGTTTTGATGGAGAATTCCTCTTTGCTTTGTCCACGGTTGGGGAGGGAAACTCTATTTCTCCTTGAGAGCAGAAGGCAGTCTCATCAGGATGTGAGACGTGAAGCAGGAAAACAGCCCCAGTGCCGCGGGACAGTTCAGGCTCCGAGCCGTGTCTGTGGGTCAGGCCATCCTCCGGGAAGAATTACTGCAGAAGGGGTGGTGGGGGGCGCAGGGACCACGTGGGCCTGGGAAGGATGACTATGACCTGCACATCAGGGGAGCTGGGGTGAGGACCCACATGAACAGAAGGCGGGGGCCGGCTTACAGGCATCCTTGGAGGCCCTGCCTTGGGTCCGGGGCACTGGGCATGGGCTGAGGTTCCATTCTGTTGCAGGGTCAGGGTGGCCATGGAGACGAGATGCAGGAGGCGCCTGGAGAAAATAGCTGAGAGATGCTGGGATGTGCTGACTGTTCTTACCCGTTGCTCATTGTTCCAAAGACAATGGGACCCACAGACAGGGCTGTGGTTGCAGGTGGAGGCATGAAAGGAAAGCTGAGCTTTGTCAGGGAAGGTGCCAGGAACCATCTACTGTTTAGCTGAGGCGTGGTCTGTGAGCCGTGAGGACTCACGTTCACGCCCTCCGAGCCAGGACCCCTCTGTGTCCCCCTGGTCAGTTGGCGCTCAGCCGATCCTGGCTGAGAGTCACCGCTGGGTAGGATTCTTCAAAGAGAAAAGGAAATTAAGGGCACAGTCAAGCTGCTCTGCTCACTGGAACATTAAGATCTTCAAAGACTCCATGCATGCTTGTGTGATAAGTCGCTTCAGTCGTGTCCGACTCTTGGTGATCGTACGGACTGGAGCTGGTCAGTCTCCTCTGTCTATGGGATTCTCCAGGGAAAATACTATTTCACGCCTTTGTGTGGCTCCCAGGCTGGCCACCTTTCACAAAGACAAGCTGGGGCAAATCAAGTCTTGAGCACACAGTCCCTAGACAGCCCCCAGGATGAAATACACTGACCCTTCAATGCAGAATAAACAAGTTCTCCATGCATCTCCAGGAGATTTTATGTTATTATTCAGATGAACTTACCAGGAAACTCTACTGGCTGCTGTCCTGCTCACTGTGTATGGGACCCTGGCCCAGCTGGGGAGCCCTGGCCCCCGCAATCCGGCCTGTGTGTGTGTGTCCTGTCCTCTTCTGACTGCCCTGGACCGGCCGCATGTTCGTATCCTGACCTCCGTGCGTGCAGCTCTCCTCCGTCTGAACTGAGTGAGCACCTGTGGAGTGGCGGACGGACGTATTGATTGACCTGAGATTGCATTTGCATAATTGTCTTCGTATTTGGGACAAAGGAAGACTGACTTCTAAACTGTAAAGCTCTGTATCCTTACTTCTCCAACTCTCTCTTTGGCTCTTTAAAGCAGTTCTTTTTAAAAGCTTGTATTTTATTGAAGTGTAATTGATTTACAATGTCGTGTTAATTTCCGCTGTACAGCAAAGTGATTCAGTTAAATTTTTCCATATTCTTTTCCGTTATGGTTCATCCCAGGATACTGAATACAGTTCCCTTGCTGTACGGTAGGATCGTCTTGTTTATCCATCCTATGTGTACTAGTTTGCACCTGCTAATCCCAAACTCCCAGTCCTTCCCTCCCCACCCACCCCTGCCAACCACAAGTTTGTCCTTTGTGTCTTGAATTGATTGACTACTTAGATCTATTTTAGCTTCTAAAATCCAGTGTGTTTGTTTTCTCCCAAAGAAGGGGATATATTGTGACTTCCTCCATGGGTTCAGGGTCATGAGATTGTTCCTCTCCCTTGAACGGAGAAGAAATGATACAACACTTATTGATGACCTATTAGAAAGTCACAGTCTTCCTGCCCCGTGGTACAGTTGCCAGCTAGATAGACCCGTCTGGGTAATATTTATTTCATTGTGCAGCAAATGATGTCAGGTGATTATATTTTTTATAGATTAAAGACATTTTTGTCATTTTTAATGTCTTACTACTGGTACTTTATAAAAAGTATTTGAGATTATGTTGACATACGTTTTACAATAAGAACAGCTTCAGTGGTATTTAATGGATAACTTATTACTAAGAAAGAATTCTTCAGGCTTGTTTTACCTTTTAATTGGTGGTGCTATTTCTGAGCAGTTTTTGCTGCATGCAAAGCAGTGTGAGAAATGATCAGGAAGATGATAAATAGTAATAGTAAATATTTTGCTAATTGACCAGGAAGACTTAAGAACCATTACAATAATGAGAAAGTTCTCATTTGTCAAGAAGGGAGAAGAAGAGCTCAGTCTTCAAAAGTATTCATTAAAACATAACTAAAAGAAGACCAAACTGTGATATTTGTTTACATGAAGGCTTAAGAAATGTATTTATGCATTTTGGACAAGATGCAGTAAGTTCACATCAGATCAGACATGTAATAAGAAACATTACTACCATATGGATAAGACATCTTGAATTTGAGGAAGAAAAATGATGCCTCAAATTCAGTTTACCTTCAAATGCCATGAAGAGCAAGCAGTGTCTTTCTAGTGTCTGGTGGAATTGCAGGGGGAAGTCAGGAGGAGCCGGCTTCCTGGTCTTTCCCCAAGTTCACATGAATCCCCACGCCTTCCTCGTTAGACGCTCTGGATCCTGGTCCGTAGACAGAGGCAAGTCCCCATAAAGGAGAATAGCCACTCACCATGATCCATCTGGGAGGTTCTCCCCTCCCCGCCCTTTCTGCTGGGAAGAGAGGCAGAGCCCCTCCACCTGCTATCTACCTCTACCTACCCGTTACCGTGACACCGAGACTCCTTCCATTTATGGCTTCTGGACAAACAGGATCTTCAGTTAAAATTGAATTTCAGAAATTAACAAGGAATACCTTTTCAGCATAAGTATATCCCATATGTTCAAGCTTCACTTTAGTTGGAACACCTTTATTTTTAGTTGCAAAGTCTAGTAACCCTGCTGCTGTGTCTGTCTGTTGCTGAGCAGCCAACGGGTCCCCAGTTGCTTTCATCACTGATTATCACCATACACGGGTCCTTGCCCCACACATCCGTGTGCTGGGAGCTGCCAGGTTCACACAGAAAGGAGAAGGCCCTGCCCCCGGCCCTGTGGAGCCCAGGAAAGGACACTTACCGCATACTCACTGCAAGTGGGGCCTATGCACTTCGTGTACAGTTCTCCACGCAGTTCTTCCTAATTCTCAGAAGTTGGTAGTTTTACTCTGTTTAGGACAAACAGGGAATATGTGATAGGACTGACCTCTGACCCGTGCTCCATCAGGGGTGGCATGTTACCTATGAGACTGTGCTCACCCACCTGTTGTGTGTTCTACGTTTCAGTTCAGTCGTTCAGTCGTGTCTGACTCTTTGTGACCCCATGAACCACAGCATGCCAGGCTCCCCTGTCCATCACCAACACTCGAAGTCCACCCAAACCCCTGTTTATTGAGTCGGTGATGCCATCCAACCATCTCATCCTCTGTTGTCCCCTTTTTCTCCCACCTTCAATCTTTCCCAGCATCAGGATCTTTTCAAATGAGTCAGCTCTTCGCATGAGGTGGCCAAAGTATTGGAGTTTCAGCTTCAGCATCAGTCCTTCCAATGAACACCCAGGACTGATCTCCTTCAGGATGGACTGGTTGGATCTCCTTGCAGTCCAAGGGGCTCTCAAGAGTCTTCTCCAACACCACAGCTCAAAAGCATCAATTCTTCAGCACTCAGCTTTCTTCACAGTCCAACTTTCTCATCCATACATGACCACTGGAAAAACCATAGCCTTGACTAGATGGACCTTTGTTGACAGAGTAATGTCTCTGCTTTTTAATATGCTGTCTAGGTTGGTCATAACTTTCCTTATAAGGAGGAGACCTCTTTTCCCCAGAGTCCAGAGGTGAACTCCACCCAGATGTTTAGAGTCCTGGTCTAGCAAACGGCTAAGCTGGCCAACGGGCCACAGCCCTGGGGTAAAACACGGTGGTGAAAGCAAGACACAGGGGCTCGTACCCTAAGAGGAAGGACCTGGGAAGGTCAGCTGAGGACCGCTGATCTGGGTTGTCAGAAAGTCCAAGAATGCTGGTGTCAGAGCGCAGTATCCCGATGATGTCTGTGGTTGCTGAGTGAAGGGCGTCCACTCAACAAAAGGAGAGGAGATGTAAGGAAGGGAAACTGCACGCATCATGCACAGATTCCCCTGGTCTCGCCCTGAATGGAGATGCAGGAGCTTCCAGGGTCCCAAATAGAAGAAGCTTTTTACAAGCCAGTGACTCGAGGAGAGGCCCTGTTATCAGAAGTCCAAGGCTATGAGGACAACGCAGAATTGGGTGGAGAGAGATCCATGCAAGATGGAAGTCCAGGATGGCTTCTTGGAGGAGGGAATGTCCCTGGGCTTTTGTTTCTGGAACCACTAAAGGGAAATACTTTTAAGATAAACTAAGGGGACAAAATATGCTCCTAAAAAATAGTTGTTTAGTCGAGGATTTATGCTTTTTATTTATTTATTCATTCATCATTAAACTGCCCACTGGTGCTGAGTCCTGGAGAGTGGCATGGGACACTGCTGGCTGGAATGTTCTCAGCGCTGCCTCCGTGAACTTCAGAGTCTACTTAGGGGTCTTTTTCTGTGGTGGATATGATAGCATTTTAGGCTCCATGAGCATACGGTCTCTGTCACAGCTGACCAGCTTTGCCAGTCAGGCCAAGCAGCCAGCCACCAGCCACAAGGGAACAAGCAGAGCTATGTTACAACTAGACTTTATTTATGGACCCTGATCATTAAATTCATATAACTCTCTTGTGTCACAAACTATTTGTCTTCATTTGACTTTTTCAGTCATATAAAAATATAAAAATTACTCTTAGTATAGGAATCACCAAGAATTGTAAGTGAAAGGATTGACAGATGTAACTTTAACATCCTCAAGAGAACGGCAAGCTCCCTCAGGTATGGCCCAGGTGAAAGCACCTCCAGCCCCTGCAACACCCTGCATGGCGCAGGTGTGGGCAGTGCAGGTGTGGACAGCGCAGGTGTGGGCAGCACAGGTGTGGACAGCGCAGGTGTGGGCAGAGCAGGTGTGGATAGCACAGGTGTGGGCAGCACAGGTGTGGACAGCGCAGGTGTGGGCAGAGCAGGTGTGGATAGCACAGGTGTGGGCAGCACAGGTGTGGACAGCGCAGGTGTGGATAGCACAGGTGTGGGCAGAGCAGGTGTGGATAGCACAGGTGTGGGCAGCACAGGTGTGGGCAGCGCAGGTGTGGGCAGCACAGGTGTGGATAGCGCAGGTGTGGGCAGCGCAGGTGTGGATAGCGCAGGTGTGGACAGCGCAGGTGTGGGCAATGCAGGTGTGGGCAGCGCAGGTGTGGACAGCACAGGTGTGCAGTTGGACTGGATACCATGGAACTGAGCAGGCTGTCCCGACTCTGGCCTTGGGAAGGGCTGTGACCTGCATCAGATAGAGACAGAAGGGAGGTCACCCCACTGCCCTTCCGTCTTCTGTCCAAGGACCACACCTCCCTAAAGATGCAGAACAAGGTCACTCTGGTCATCTGAGTGCAGTCTCTGAAGCCAGCTCCACCCTCCCAGACCCCAGTAGGATAAACTAACGCCACCACAGGCCCAGAGCCCGGTGGTGACTGCCTTTCAGCCTCAGGCTGGAACTCTGGGATTCTTCCGGGGAGAAACATCTCTGCCCTCATCTCCGCAGCGGCAGTCGAATACCATGATCTGGCATGAGACGCCTGGATGAGGAGAGCTGCGGTCTCCTTGGCATGCCTGGCGTCCTTCCCGGGCCAAGGTGAGGGACACAGCGGTCCCCACAGACTCTGGATCCAGCTGCTTTTCTGATCACTGACTTTTGCTTCGATCTGATCATGAGATAAGGCTGGGATTAACATGACTTGGGCTGTTTTGATAGCTGTAAGACAACCCCAAACAATAACACAGCATTTGGCTTTGAAATGTGCCTTCTATACCATCTGGCTGCTGCTGCTTACCTGTAGCAACCACCTATTAACATGGAAAACCCAGCAGCGGCGATGCTATCAGAAGCCGGCTGAGCAGACCAGCTGGCCTCGCTGCTCTGCCCTTGGCTGGGGAGACAGAGAGATGCAGGCCCAGGAGGACTCAGTCTCCGGACGCTGGCACGGCCCCCGCCGTCTGGGATCCCACAGACGCGCCTCGGGGGTGCGGCCCTCACAGCTGTGCCAGCATTTATTCTCCGATTGGGGCAGGCATCCCAGGGGCAGAGTGGGGGCCACCTGTGTGTGTCTGTTGAGCAAGTGCACGCGTGTGTGCGCTGAGCAGGGGCAGAAGGAAAGCCCCCTCCCTGGGATATGAGCCTGTCTGGCTCTCTGTCGGCCCTCCCCCACCTTTCCTGTGGTCTTGGGCACCTCTGATGGACAGAGTTCCCTCTGAAAGTGCAGGGGGCCCCCAGTGGGCAGTGATGCTCATCTGGACACAGTTCACACATTTGCCAGGGGAGCTGAAAGTGGAGATGGGAGAGTGAGCGATGGGGGCTCCCAGCCTGGCAGTGGGGGATCCCGGGAGGGAGCGGGGACAGCTCGCAGATGTAGGCGTGCAGGCCGTCGGGGGGCAAGGAGATCCAGCAGCTACGCGAGCTCGGGGCTCTGCGCAACCCAGAAGGTGCGGTTTCTGCGCTCACTAAGTGAGAAAGCCTGGCTCACTCTACGAAGCTCCGCTCTTCCCCTAAGAAGAGGCCAGCGGCTCTGAGACCTAGTCACAAACTCCCCGAGGGACTCCAGTGTGGTTTGGGCGATCTGGAGGAGCGGAGGGCCCAGCCTCACCCCGGTGGCCCCGACCTGAGTGTGGGCGTGAACCGGAGCAGCACTGGCCGGGCTGTGTCTGACCCGAGTGTAGGCAGAGCTGGGGGCTCCGTGATGACTGCCACATACAGGGGTGCAGTGTCCTCCCTACACAGGCCCTGCCCCAGCTCTGAGTCCCCGTTCTGGGTCTTCCAGGCGCCTAGAAGACGCTTCTGGGCATCAAGGCAAGCATCACGTACATAAATGATGCGTCAGGGGCTCCTGGGATCAGCTTTTGGCCCCTCCTCGCCTTTTTCACAGGTTCTGGCATCGCCCACACTTGGGCCCACCCTACTCCACCCCTGTTCTTGGCTCCTTCCCAGACCCAGCCCTTTCTTTAGGCTCATCCAGGACTTCACCACCTCCCTGGGTAGCAGGGGTCGGCGGCTCCACGCCCCCCCACCAGACCATAAGTACCCCCTTCACCCTCCCAGGGCGTGAGCAGCACAAGTACCCGCAAGGCAGGAGACATCCCAGGGAGGGTCTGATGGGTGCCACCCAGCCGCAACCCTGGCCGTGAGTGGGGCAGACTGTCTCTGGGGAGAAGGAAGGGCTTTGAGAAGAAACAGCATAATTTACAAAGAATTCTCCATGGGCATACATTGAAAGACATTAGTCACTCGTGTCCAGCACTGTTGAAGGCAGAGAGGGAAATCCGAGAAGAAATGACAGTGCAGCTTCTGTAGTAGAATTTATGTCTTTGGCAAGAACGGTTATGAAACAGTACATTTCAGAATGTGATTTCTGGCCTGTATGTGCGAGTGCAAAGCAAAGCCTTTCCCTCTGCCTTGATCTCTGTGGCCAACCTTATCAATCAATAAAGCAAATAGGGTGACCCTTTCTCCATCCTCTTGGCCTTGAACTTGCTCTCAGCACCTCCTTCAGCCCTGATGAATGCCCCACCCTGCTCCGCCATCTGTCTCCATGCCTGTGGGCTGGGGAGGGGGGCAAGCTTCATGTATTGTGACCCCCAGATTAGGTCTTGTCTGCCACACACAGTATTCTCAAAAATAATCATGTAATAACCTGCAAAGTTAATTTTCTTGATATGTTCTTTAGGGTTAAAGTAAGCAATACTTTTTAAAAGAATAAATTTCAATTCTAAGGATGCTATTTAAATTTAGTGATTTCATGTACATAAGAAAATTTGTACTTGCCCAATAAAAATATTATACCTCAGCTGTTTGCAGTCTGTTTCACTGTTTTACAGTTTGCTGTTGTTGTTTAGTTAGTCAGGTCTAACTCTTTGTGACTATGGACTATAGCCCACCAGGTTCCTCTATCCATGGAATTCTCCAGGCAGGAATACTGGAGTGGATTGCCATTCCCTTTTCCAGAGGGTCTTCCTGATCCAGGGGTTGAATCCATGTCTCCTGCATTGGCAGGTGGATTCTTTACCAGTGCACCACTCGGGAAGCCCATTTTACATTTAAAATACACATTAAAGCGCCAAGTGTCACCTAGAAACACAGAAGCTCACATTCTGTGCCTTCTTCTTTGTTGGGGTTTAGTTCTGCTGCTTAAAGACTGTTTGGAGATGTGGACTTGACCCAAAGGGAACTCAGACCACGTTGGACTGTCAAGGTTGCCACCGCATGTAACTGGGATTCTCCAAATCCCCTTCCATGTCAGTAAAACGCTTTATAAAGAATACATAACAAAACCGTCATTGGGAGCTTCTATGGATAATACAGAACGTCACCAGTAACCACGGCAATTGTTTAGAATAAGAGATCTTTTCCACGTGTGGGTTTGGGGATCTTGGGCACTGCTTGTAATTGCAGGCAGGGCGGCTCGGAACAGCAGACAGCTCCCTAGTTGGCAGTAAACCCCGCCCCCCGCAGGGGCAGGGACTGCCACGTCCACTTGGGACCATACACTCCCACGTACACTCCAGAAATCACACTGTGAACTGTAGTGTTTCATAACTGCTCTTGCCAAGGATCGAAATTCCACTGCAGATGCTGCGCCGTCAGGCCCCAGCTCACCGTCTCCTTCCTTTCTGCTGCTCAGGCACCGGGGTAACCGCAAAGGCCCATAGCCCGTGGTGTCACCTGGATTTCATAGCTCAGGGTCGGGAGCTGCCAGCGGGACAGCGCCTGCGCCCGTCGCCCCTGGGCATGTGGCGTCCCCCTTGGGTCTGCATGTGCCAGGCTCGCTCTGTCCTCCACCTGGGGGGCTGTCCTCCTTGCGCCCACCTCGTCGCGTCTGAAGGCACCAGCTCTCTGTGTCCTGCTGCCGGGGAGGTCCCCTCTCTGGCCTTTTGACCATAGCTTCGTAAGTGACCAAACAGCTCACGTATCATCTCTAGTCTCCTTCCATCAGAGGGCAGAAAGCATAAACCTGCGTATTCGTTTCAGACAGCTCTCATAGCCTCATACACACAGTTATAGACACAAAATAGATGTCTACAGGAATTCAAGTTGATACAAACATTTTGAATCAAAGAACTTTGACGAGAGTAACATTTAAGGGGTTGTTTTTCAGTTGCTTAGTCGTGTCCGATTCTTTGCGACTCCATGGACTGCAGCACACCAGGCTTCCTGTCCTTTACCATCTGCCAGAGTTTGCTCAAACTCATGTCCATTGAGTCAATGAGTGATGCCATCCAACCATCTCATCCTCTGTCATCCCTTTCTCCTCCTGCCTTCAATCTTTCTCAGCATCAGGGTCTTTTCCAATGAGTCAGCTTTTTGCATCATGTGGCCCAAGTATTGGAGTTTCAGCTTCAGCATTAGTCCTTCCAATGAACATTTAGGACTGATTTCCTTTAGGATTGACTGGTCTGATCTCCTTGCAGTCCAAGGGACTCTCAAGCATCTTCTCCAACACCACAGTTCAAAAGCATCAGTCTTTTGGCACTCAGCCTTCTTTTATGGTCCAACTGTCATATCCATCCATGACTCCTGGAAAAACCATAGCTTTGACTATAAGGACTTTTGTAGGCAAAGTGATGTCTCTGCTTTTTAGTATGCTGTTTAGGCTTGTCATAGAACTATCACCTTTTCATTTGATTGTTGCCTCTGCTGGAGTGGGGGGAGGGATACATCACAAAGCATGTAACCTCTCGGTATCTCAGTCTCCCCCTTCCTTATGGTGACGTCATCGTGTTTATTTCCCAGAGCTTAATTAATATTTGCAAGGTACTTTGATATCCTGAGATGAAAGGAGATACAGCAAGCAAAACATAGTCAGCATTTGCGAATCCATCATTATGGCTATTGTTACTGATAGTAACAGGCAGAGGATGGTTGCGGGGTCTTTCCATTTGATCCGGCAGCTCTGACCCAGGGTTATGGGGCTGGGGCGTGGCAGCCACCTTCCTGGTTTCCTGTCATTTATCACAGACTTGCCTAGAGGCCGTCCTGGAGGTAGGGGTGTGTCTCTCTGGCACAGCGCCAGGAGATAAGGATGAACAAACTCTTGCTTTGAACATTTTCCTCCCCAGCTAGAAATCTTCTGTGGTTCCCACAGGGTGTCCCAGAGAAGCCCAGAGTGGGCAGAGCCTGGACCTGGGGTCAGCGAGGTTGGAACTCAACCCTGCAGCTCTGGCCCTCACCATGGGGTCATCTTGTCAGACAGCGCAGCGCTGCTCAGCTCAGAAAACTGGGGTAACAGCAACCCCCCTGTGAGGCGGGCTGGGTCTGGCCGTGCCGAGTGCAGAGCGTGAAAGTGAAGGTTGCTCACTCGTGTCCCACTCTTTGCGACCCCGTGAACTATACAGTCCATGGCATTCTCCAGGCCAGAATGCTTGAGTGGGTAGCTATTCCCTTCTGCAGGGGATCTTCCCAACCCAGGGATAGAACCCAGGTCTCCCGCGTTGCATACTCTGTATTATAATGTTGTGTGAAGACACACAGGTACAGACCAGAGCTCGCCGATTGAGCGTGTGAGCGCCACGTCCGCTGCCTGGCCACCTGTGGATGAGGCGCTGAGGGAGCGGCCCTGGCGTCTGTGCCTCAGCTGTGCCCCCTGTAAAATCGGCATGTTAACGCTGCCCGCTTCACACAACGTGCTAATGCCTGAGAAATGCTGCGCACCTTACCTGCTCACAAATCATTTTTCTTATCACCATTGTCCCCACCACATAGGGGCTTCCCTGGTGGCTCAGCTGGTAAAGAATCCGCCTGCAATGCGGGAGACCTGGGTTCGATCCCTGGGTTGGGAAGATCCCCTGGAGAAAGGAAAGGCTACCCACTCCAGTACCCAGTATTCTGGCCTGGAGAATTCCATGGACTGTACAGTCCAGGGGGTCTGAAAGAGTTGGACACGACTGAGAGACTTTCACGTTCACCATATAGGGCTCCCGTGAGGTCTGACATCTGTCCCGCTCCCCTGCACCCCTGGAGGTGGCGATGGTTGCCCGGGTGATGAGGAGATGAGATGAACCATGGTCTGGAAACACGTGGCCCCACCCCCATATCCGGGGCGTTGGACGGTCCACTCAGGGACGAGGTCACTTCATTGAGCACCCTGTCTCCCCTTCCCCTCCCCCGAGACAGGGCAGAGGAAGAAAGGAGTAGAGTTTACCCATAAAATCCAGGAGCCACAACTGCACAGAAGCGGGCGGTATGCGGGTACTAAGCAGTCTACGGTGGGGAACCCTCTAGCTTGCTCTTCCGGGGATAACCCGCCCCGTGTCTCTCTCCCTTGTTTCCATCTCTGTGATGCTACTCGAGAGGGGCGCAAAGCCTCGGGCAGCCGCACGCCCTGGTGAAGAGATTTTTCCAATAGATTCTCAGCAACTCTGCTTCCATGCGTAAAATTCTGTCCGAGGTGTGGAGAGGGGCTGAATGGAGTTATCCTTCATAGTTGTTTTTTTTTTTTTTTAACCCAAAGGACAGTTTCATCTACTGGCAGCTCTCTCTTGCCCACTACTTGTCTGTGAGCTGAGAACGGGTAGGTCTGGCACCCCGGCCAGATTCCCAGATGCCAGGCTGAGACCGGAGTGGCGAGGATAGCAACCCCCAGTTCACAGTCCCCCTGACTCAGCTGAGGAGACTAAGGCCAAAGGTGTGGAATGACGGGTTTCAGGTCCCATGGTGAGCTGCGACCACACATCCCCATGTTCAAACCCTGGGCGCTTGGCTCTGAAGGGCAACATCTACCCTGCCAAGTGGAGTAGAGCTACCAGACCCAGAAGTGCCCTCTCTGCTGGCGAGGCCTTGCGGGCGGCCGACTTACAGGAGCCCTTGAGGACCCTGCGTTTGCTGGTAAAGTGAATGCGAGCTTCCAGTTTCCTATCTTTCTGGGAGCGCACATCTGAGAAGAAATATGCATTTCAGAGAGAAAGCTAATGCAAGGCTTCTAAAAAGTGTTTTGCTTAAAAGAGTAATTATACAGCTTGGGAGCCTTTGAACTCGCGCGGGCCTTTCATCAGTTTATGTGCAGGAACACAGGAGCCGAGCACACCCTCTGGGCAGATATTATCACCTCCTTCCACAGCTGGGCAAAGGGCTCCAGGAAGAGGAAGTGCCTTGGCAGATGTGATGGGGTGCGGGGGGTGGCGAGGAGCTGGGCAGGGCCAGGCTGGCACTGGCTCTGCCAAGAGCACCTCCTGGACGGACTGTCCTCCCAGCCACGGCCACCTCTGCACCCTGGTACCCGGATACCTGCTGGGGAGGGGCATCCCTGCTGAGAGGAGGGCCTTGGGAGGATTCAGACTCGGGGCCAGTGCAACTCAGCACTTCCTGGCTATAGCCTTTGGCACAAGACCTACCTGGCTAAGCTTTGCTTCCCCTCTGTGAAATGGAGCCAGGAGTAACTGCTTCCAGTGACCCTTGGGAGAACTGCTGAAATACCACATCAGGTCAGTGTCTGCACTCAGTGAGGATCAGTGCTGGGCTCAGTGAGTGATGCCTAGGACCATCACCACCACCACCACCACCCCCACCACCACCCCACCGGCCAATCATCACAACCATCACCATACCACCACTCACCACCACCACCAACCACCCCATCACCACCACCACACGCATCATCACCCCACCATCCAAACCATCACCACCACCACCACCATCACCACCACCACCACCGCCACCACCACCACCACCACCACGATCACCACCACCATCACTGCCACCACCACCACCACCACTGCCATCACCACCAGCATCACCGCCATCACCACCACCACCACCACCACCACAATCACCACCACCACCACCACCATCACCACCACCACCACGACCACCACCATCACCACCACCACCACCACCACCACTACGATCACCACCACCACCACCACCACCACCACGATCACCACCACCACGATCACCACCACCACCGCCATCACCACCACCATCACCACTGCCACCACCACCACCACCACCACCACCATCACCATCACCACCACCATCACCACCACCATCACCACCACCACCATCACCACCAATCAACCACCACCATCACCACACCACCCCCACCATTCAACCATCCAACCACCATTCACCATCACCAATCACCATCCACCTACCCATCACCACCACCACCCCACCCATCCAACCCAATAACCACCAGCACCACCCAATCAACCATCAACACCATGCACCACCAACCATCCACCATCACCACCAATTTACATCACCACATCACCAACCACCACCTACCATCAACCACCAGCACCAACCATCACCATCAACCAGCCAGCACCACCAACACCATCACCATCACACCACCACCACCACCACACCACCAATCACCGACCACGCACCCACCTCTACTCCAACTCCACCCATATCCATCACATCACCATCACCACTCACCACCCAATTCACCACCCCACACCACCAGCCATTCCCACCACCACCACACCACCACCACCACCACCACCACGATCACCACCAACCACCATCACCACCCTTTTTACCAACCACCACAACCACCATCACCACCACCACCAATCACCACCGCTACCACTCCCCACCACCATCACCACCACCCAATCAACCAACCACCACCACCCACCAACCAACCACCCCCATCACCACCACCATCACCATCACCACACCACCACCACCACCATCACCACCACCATCACCACCACCACCACCACCACGATCACCACCACCACCACGACCACCACCACCACCATCACCATCACCACCACCACCACCACCACCATCACCACCATCACCACCACCACCACCATCACCACCATCACCATCACCACCACCAGCATCACCACCATCACCACCACCACCACCATCACCATCACCACCACCACCATCACCATCACCATCACCACCATCACCACCACCATCCCTGTCATCACCGTCATCACCACCAGCATCACAGTAATTCACCGCCCTCTTTTACCTCTTGCTGGGAACCCATGTACTTCCCCATCACACTGTAGAGCTCTGCCTTGGAGTTTCCAGAGCATCTCACACAGTCTTTGCCTCATCTCCATCCTAGGGGTGCCGCCAGAAGGAGCACTAACGGACTTGATTAATCACTCTAAGATGAGGCACTAATGGATCACAAGGACATGGGTGCACATGCTAAGTCACTCAGTCCTGTCCGGTTCTTCATGACCCCATGGCCAGCACACCAGGTTCCTCTGTCCCTGGGATTCTCCAGGCAAGAACACTGCAGTGTGTCCCTAAAACCAGGGAGCCTCTGTAATCCCAGTAGAGGCCTTCCAGGGACAAGCAGGAGAAATGGGCCATACAGAGTTTGGGGTCATGTTATCCAGAGGACAGCCCAGGGGGAACACTCACAGCCATCTCATCTGGATTTCAGGACCCAGTTGGCTCAGTCACCAGAGAGGCAGCATTATTGTTTGTGTGTGTGTGTGTTTTAAAGAATGAGACTGAGATGGTGGGAAGGTCCAAATGACCTTGACCTTTGACCCCATTAGAACTATTTCCAGGTCAGACTTCATCTGGATGGGCCAGGTGGAGGTCTTACGGGCAGACAGACACCAGTTCTGGAGAGAGAGGAAAGCTTGGTCGGAAGCTGGAGGCCCGCATCTGTTTTCCCCAACCTCATCGCTAACTCGTTTTCTCCACTGTGTCACTGGCAGCTCTGATCATCAGCGCGCTCAGTTTTAGGCGAGAGGCTGGACTGGCCAGTGATCCAGGACTGCCTTCGCGGACCCTCATGCCCAGGGAGACGGTGCAGCCGGCGAGGACGGGTCCTTCCCTGCCTCACCCCCACCAGCTTCAAGTCCAGTGGTCCAGGAAGAGGACTCCAGGCTGTGGGCTGTGTGCAGTGCTTTAGGACTGCAGGTCTTGTTAGCTGTGAACATCACTGTCGCAAAATGCTGCCAGTGAAGTGCTCCAGGGAAGCCTTTTCCTACTGGCCTCCTGTCTCAAGGAGGAGTTGGACAGGTGTCTAGCTCAGGGACAGCCAATGGGGAGGGGCGCCCGTGAGGGGGAGGTCTGAGCACCCTGTGACTGGCAGGCCTGGACTCCCCACTTGTCCCCTCCACGGCCGCCCCTCACAGTCCTGGGCTCCTGACTTCACTAAGGAGGGCCGGGTCCTTGAACACTCAGCCCTCCGGGTGCCGCAGCTCTGGCCCCCGCCCCGGGGCAGCCTGGACCAAGAGGACAAACGCCTCCCGCTGCAGGCGGACTGAACGGCCTGCGGCGAAATTCTGCCGCCTGCCAGCCCCAGACCTGACGGCCTCCATGCTGGCTCCCTGCAATCCGCCCTGGGCATGTTACAGTCTGACCATCTCCTGACCCCCCAGGAGGAGGGGTGCACAGGGCGGACAGAAGGACACATGGATGGCAGGGCGGCTGAACCCCAGCAGGGCTAAGGCTGGCATCCCGGCTGGGGCAGGCAGCTCAGCCTGCCTGTGTCCACGTGGCCACACCTGCTGCTGGGACACAAGCCCAAACAGCCCTGATCTCGCCAGGCTGAGTCCAGTGGGGGAGGGGGGAGACGCACGTTTTACACGATGAATGTGGGACATTTTAGTCATATCCCACCTTCCTTGCCGTGTGACTCTGGCCAGTGGTCCTTTAACCTGGAGGACCTGCGTTCTTACCTGTGATGTGGCAGGACGCTGGTGCATAACTCATCAGACACTGTGAGGATCCAACGATGCCAGCACATGAGCACAGGGCCTGGCGGGTCCCTGGTGGATGTCACTACTCGGGAGACTTGGCTGTTATTAGCAAACCTGCATCACCCTTTGCTGGGCAGTGAAAGCAAAAAGTGAAAGTCACACAGTCGTGTCTGACTCATTGCGATCCCATGGACTATAACCTGCCCAGCTCTTCTGTTCATGGAATTCTCCAGGCGAGGGAGCACTGCAATGGGTAGCTATTTCCGTAACTGCCGTGTAAGAACATCCATCCACTTCCAGACCATTCGCTTAAATTGCCCTTGTTCTTAAAGTTGAAAAGAAGTATCTTTTCCAGGAAGTTGCGCACCCAGGTCCCAGGATCCTCCCTGTTTTATGAAATCCCAGAGCACCTACCTCTTGTTTTCAGCCTTGGCATGACCACCTACAAACTACCTTGTACGGACATCTGCTCACTTGTCTGTATTCGAGTTCAGCGCTGCCCAGTAGGAAGAAAAAGACATGCCATCACCAACCACAGGCATATGGCTGCGTATCTCCTAGTAGCCCAGTGCTCCTTTAATGAACATTGTTCAGATTTAAGCTCTTAAAAAATTTTTTTTAAATTTCGTATTGGAGTATAGTTGTTAAAGTAAAAAAGGAAGAGGGCCAATTAATTTTAATACTATATATTTTTAACCTAACCATCCAAAATATTGCATTTCTACATACACTCAACACAAAAATTCCTCACTGATACACTTTACATTCTTTCTCTTTCACTAAGTCTTCAGAGTCCACGAAGTATGTCTAGGCATGGACCGGCCACTTTCTGAGTGCCCAGCAGCCTGTGAGGCTGGAGGCGACACAACAGACCAGGTGACACTCAGCAGCCGTGTCCTCGGGCCTACTCTTGGCATAACCTCACGTGACAGAACCTGGAAGCGTTTTTTTAGTGTGATGGATTGCTGATTACTCTGTCACGCATTCTCATGACCCCATGGCAATCAGGGCTGCATTTGTACCACTTCAAGTACTATACTTTCCGGCACTGATTTTTCAGGGATGCTATTTAAAAATCAAGGACCCATCAAATCTCTGTGCTTCTCTTGTCTGCTGTGGAGAGTCCTGTGTTTGGGTTTCAAGCCACTGAAATGCTTCCTTCATCACTGGCCTGTCCCCAGACCCCCTGCCAGGGTTTCTGGAGCTCTTATGATACCAGCCTGCTGACCACACATGTCAACCGGAGCTAAGCGTGGGTGAGGCCCTGTGGGGAGTGCTCCTGGGTCCACGAGACACACTTTTCTCCCCAGGGACTTGCAAGGACACAGCGGGGACCCTCCAACTTCATGGGCGTGTGCAACCTCTTAAGTAGCAAAGATTCAAACTGTTTTACTTAAAACTTTGGAATGTTCTTACAGAGTTTAAGAGGCAAAGAAGAGGCACTGAGAGTGGAACGTAAAAACTCATCTGCAGAAGAGGCTGCATGTTAGCCTCAGCGTGTTTCAGCTCCGTGTTAGTTTATTTTAAGTCTTAAAAAAAAAGACACCGCAAACTGGATTTTCAAGTCTCCTGAGGGGGTTTCACAGGCAAAAAGTCCTGAATTGCCTCCGTAGAGTAGATGTCTGGTTGATTTATAAATTGTTGGTTACAGAGGCATTAAAAAACATTTATAAATTAGTGTCAAAAATCAGTATCGCCTCAAGGAAGACTCTGGTATTAAGTAGTCCACAGTGATGATGGCTCTCGCTTTTCCCATTGATAACGTTTGCACCTCTAAGCCATCAGTATTGTCAATGTGCTCCTTCCAGGAGCATCATTTAGCCTTAAGCTCTTTTTAAAAATTCTCTGTAAATTTTGCCTTGGAGTATAGTTGATCTGCAATTTTGTGTCAGTCTCAGGGGTACGGCAAAGTGAATCAGTAATATATGTTCGTACACCTATTCTTCAGAATCTTTTCCCATTTAGGTTATTACAGAGTATAGACTTGAGCTCTTTGATAATGTCTTTTCAAATCCACAGGTCCTTCTTAAATGACACTGGATCTTGCTGAGCTTGATTGCTCTGTCTGAAGGCGTAAGGCATTCTCTAATGAAAGAGTTATGATTTCAAAAATCCCCCCAATTATAAGGAGAGCCTTCCGCCTCTGCCTGGCCTTGCAAGGTGAGCCGGCTGCCTGCCTTGGTGAACAGCTTGCAGGGGGAGAGAGATGGAAGTATTGAAGACGACGTGGCAGCATAGCTGGTCGCTGGGACCCAGGGAGAGACAAGCAGTGTTTGGGGCCACAGCAGGCAGACGTGGGGGCAGGGCCTCCTGCCACCCCAGTTCAGAGCACCCCTCCACGTTGCCGATCCCCCAGGGCAGGCTAGCCGGGCCCCCATCCCCTGACCCACGGCTTCTCCAGGACCAGTGTGCCTGGGGCCCTGGAGGGCCACGTCTCCCCTTTGTTGCCAGTATTTAAACTGGCTCTCCTTTCAGGCGCCCCCAGGACTGTGGGCCCCCAAATGGATTTTCTTTGTCACATTTCAGGGGAAAAGAAAAGGGAATAGAAAGCCAGCAGTGAAAAGCCATCCGAGTTGGCCCCACAGCAGTTAGCTCATGTCCATCCTGCACTGTCCCCATTGCTGGACACCCTGATCACCCGTTTCCTGAAGCCTGACCAGCCTCTCACTGGAGGCCCCCCCGGGCTCCTCCAACACCCCTCCACCATTCCTCTTGGCTGGCTCCTGGGCGGTCTTTCAAGTCCCTAAACCTGTACAACCATTGCTCTGAACATCCATCCCCTCAAGAGGTCGTTCTAGACCCCACTGTCTGTTTTGAGGGCCGGTGCTGGCTTCAGGCGGGAAGGTAGGCTTAAGATAGCCACAGCTTCAGCAGCATCAGATGGGCTACAACTACAGGGCAAAGGCCCAGGCTTCCGAGGGTCTCCCTGTGAGATTCCAACTTCTCCGATCAGTAACTCAGGTGTTGATAAATTCACCCAGAGTCCTGAAGCTAAACCAGGCCCAGGCTTGGAACCTCAGAACACACATGGTTCATTCACTGAGGTCTGTACCCTCAAATCGATCCAGGGGAAGAACTAAATACATTAAAAGTAAGTGGTATTTTTAGGCCCCGGTTGGAATTCTGAAGCTCAGTGGGCTTCGGCCTCAGGAGGAACCACCTGAGTGGTAGGGTAGGTGGCCCCGAAGGAGCTGACGGCCAGCGGTCAGTGGGGCCCAAGGGGCCAAGCCCTTGGTGGACAATCCACAGACAATCTCATGCTGCAGCCCGATTAACTCTCCAAATGCTTTAAGGGAAAAAACAGCTCATGGAACAATTCAGGTGGGGGATTCCTACTGCTCTTGTAAGAGGAGAAACCAGAAGGTTCCAGTTAGATTCCAGCCATTTTCCACATCTCCACCTCTCCCCCTCCAAGCACTGCCCCCACCCACAAACGCCCAGACCCTGAAGCCTGCCCTGACCCCACCCCCGAGAGCCCTTGGCGGTCAGACCTTCCCCAGGGGAAGCTTGTGTGCGGTTTGTCCGAGAAGCGTGGTCCCAACCAGACACTCACAGCTGAAAGTGACGCAGCGGCCCCCTCCGCCCCAACGCACCCTCTGCCGGGCAGCTGCTCCTCCAGGGCTCCTCCGGCCCCGTGGACATGACCGCCTGTCCGAGCCGGGTCAGGCCAGGTTGGGAGGGGCAGAGTGGGGGCCTCCGGAACCCCTCAGCACTTGCCCCGTGGCCTCCATGGCCACAAGCAGAGCTGCGCTCCAGGGAATCACAGACACAGAGGGCACGCCGTTTCCCTGCATCTGCCACCTCGGTTCCCCATGTCTGCAGCGTGGAGCTCGCCAGCCAAAGTCCAGGGTGGGGCAGGCCCAGGGGAGCACGAGGGGGTGCAGGGCTGCTTCAGACCCTCCTGGGTGCCCTCGGGGGTCAGCATGGTCCACTGGATGCCGAGCACTTCATCTCTCCCCCACGGGTCGTATATCTTAATGTTTACAGTGAGTGCAAGCCTGAGTGCGTGTGTGCGCATGTGGGCACACGTGTCCACTCCTGAGCGGGCCAGGACTGGCTTTCCTGTTGGTGCTACACCCACAGCACCAGCTCCCAGAGGAGGGGGCGGAGGGCCCAGGACTCAGGGAGGGGACCTCCTCTGGGAGGTGGTGGCCCTGGGGTGGGGCCCCGCCCTGCCCGTCCCAGGCCCCACGTGAAGCATGCATGTACCAGAGAGAACAGCCTCTCTGGGGGGCGTTAGGGGGTGATGCCCAACACGGGCATGCCCTGGGCTCCGGCCTGGGCACACAGTGGGCACTTGCAGGAATCCGTGTCCACGCAGAGGCGGCCAGCAGGGCTCCCACCTTCCCAGAGCTGACGGCGCAGAAGGAGGGGCCAGATACCAATGAGCTGGTGCGAGGAGAGGGGCTGGGGGTGCACGTGCCAGTCAGAGGGACCCCCTGACCTCCAGGCGGGGAGTCAGCAGCAAGGGCGGCTGGGGGTGGTGGGGTGCAGTTTCCACCTGAAGCTGGAGGACCGCTAAAGCACCCGATGCCAAGTGGCCTCTGGGGACCCCTACCCTGCACACCTGCCCGGTGCTGACCAGGCGAAATGGCAGGAGTGGGGATGCATCGGTGAGCTGCGTGCAGGAGACCCCGCCCACAGGGCTCAGAGGGGCACCAGCCGGGGAAGCTCGCCCCCCTGAATCCTGCTCCAAGGAAACCACAGGCCGTGTGTGGAGAGGCTCTGACCGCCCTTTCTGCTGAAGGAGAAGGACGTGAGGGGAGGCGACACAAGACTGCGAGCCTTCCCCGGCTTTGTGTGACCTCCGCGGGCTCGCCTCTTCCGTCCTGCCTGCCGGGGGAATGGTTGGGGGGCTGGACCCCGACACTCGGGGCTCAGGGGTCCCATGAGCTCTAGCTCAGCCACTGGGCTGCCCATCCTTCCCCCAGATGCAGCTGTGGGACCCAGCCCTGGAGGAAATCATGACCCTATCTAGTGATTTCAATTTTTTTTTTCTAATCTTGGAAGAAGTAGATTGATTTATCAATGTTTAAAAAAATTTTTAGCTTGTTTATGACAAAAAGAAGTTAAATAAAGGTCAAGTCTTGCCCCTGGCGCTGGGTTTTGCTGCTACTGCACCCAGCAGGCGAGTCCGTCGCTGCAGGCCCCCGCGTGCTGGAGGCCGCTGGCTTCTCCTCCTGGGTCCCCTCCAGGCAGGCGAGGAGGGTAGGGAGGGGCTGTTTGCGTCTGAGCATGCGCGGTGCCTCCGTTCAAGATGCTTGGTGCCGGTGGACCGGATTGGGAGGGGGTGCGTGGTGTGGGTCTCCAAGCTCCGCGCTGCGTGTTGTGGCCTCTGAGGGTCCAGCCTCAGCCACACAGACTGGAACACACGTGACAGCACGTGAACGGATTTCCCACTGAACCTTCATACTAGCATTGCCGGACTGCCGCCCTCCCAAGAAAACCAACGACCAATTTTTAGGCCCTAAATCCAGGCATTCCCAGACATTTTCTTTCTTTCTTTTTTAAAATTTATTTTATTGACGTATAATTGATTTATAATGTTGTGTTACTTTCTTCTGTACAGTAAAGTGACCGTTACACACACACACACACACACACACACACACACACACATATATATGCATTCTTTTCCAGGTTCTTCTTTATTATGGTTTATCACAGGATATTGAATACAGTTTCCTGTTCTGTGCAGTAGGACCGTGTTGCTTATCTATTCTGTATAGAATAGTTTGCATCTGCTAATCTGAAACGCCCACCCCCTCCACCCTGCCATGCCCTTGGCAACCACACGTCTCTTCTCTGTGTCAGATGTTCAGTAGGAAATACTTTAGGCTCTGTGTTCCATACAGTCTTAGTCATAGCTACTCAACCCTGCCATGATAGCAGCAAAATACTATCTGAGTGTGGCTGCATGCCAATAAAACTTTATTTGCAGAGGCAGGTCAGGGGCTGAGTGTGGCCCTCTGCTCTGGTTTGCAGAGTCTGCGTTTCTTCATGAGTCAGGTCACCTTGGGGCGACCCCTGAGATCACTCAGTCCCACCTTCCCTGCCACAGAGAGACAGTCATGTTCCCAAGGGTCACCACGACGAGCCGGGTCTGGGTCTGAGGTGCCTGTCCAGGGTGTACGGAGCTGTCTCCGCTTTACTCCTCTGGTTGTTGTTATTCAGTTGCTAAGTCGTGTCTGATTCTCTATGACCTCACAGACCAAAGCCCGCCAGGCTCCCCTGTCTTCCACTATCCCCCACTATCTCAGAGCACTGGTCCTCTTCAATTCAGTTCAGTTCAGCCGCTCAGTCATGTCCGACTCTTTGCAACCCCATGGACTGCAGCACTCCAGGCCTCCCTGTCCATCACCAACTCCCGGAGCTTACTCAAACTCACGTCCATTGAGTCGGTGATGCCATCCAACCATCTCATCCTCTGTCATCCCCTTCTCCTTCTGCCTTCAATCTTTCCCAGCGTCAGGGTCTTTTCCAATGAGTCAGTTCTTCTTGGACCATAAAGAAAGCTGAGCACCAAAGAATTGATGCTTTTGACCTATGGTGTTGGAGAAGACTCTTGAGAGTCCCTTGGACTGCAAGGAGGTCCAACTAGTGGACCCTAAAGGAAATCAGTCCTGATTATTCATTGGAGGGACTGATGCTGAAACTCCAATACTTTGGCCACCTGATGCGAAGAACTGCTCCTCTTGCCATGGCTTAAACCCACTCAGTGGGAAATCTGGTTGCATCTTCAGTCAGGGGACTGAGGGCCTGGGGTGTGGGACAGTCCACTGCCCTCGGGTGGGCTGGACGCATACTCGGGCTGGACACACACTCGGGTTAGACGCTACATTCAGCTCTGATGGGCTCAGCTTGTGTTTGGACTGAGTTGTGTCCCCAGCCTGCCAGGTTGATAGGTAGAAGTCACAGGTTTTGAGAATGTGACTATTGGGAGGTGGAGCCTTTAAGGAGGTGATAAGGGTACATGAGGTCATGTGGACCCTGGTCCGCTGTGACCGGTGTCCTTGTAAGAGGAGACCAGGACACAGACACGCACAGGGGGGCCACGTGAGGGCGTCTGCCTGACAAGGAGAGAGGCCTTGGGAAGACCCTCCTGCCCACACCTGGGTCTTCAGGCTGGGAGAGAACAAACCTCCGTTTAAACACCTGTCGGTGGTCCCTGGTTGAGACAGCCCCCGGACACTGAGACAGTCTGCCTGCAGTGGGTTGACGGGATTGATGTCCTTGCTAAGAAGCGAGGCTAAGATTTCCATGTACCTGGCTGGGCTTTTCCTTGAACCTCTATCTCCACTCCCTGGACACCCTGGGGACCCCTCTGGGAAGGGGGAAGGCGGACACAGGTTCAGGGCACAGCAGGAAAGCCCACCACATCTGGAGTCCACCACCTGCACGTGTGATTCTGCGGAGCCCCACGGGGTGGGGCAGAGGCTGCGTTTGGGGGTTTGGGCAGGTCCCCAGGAGACGGGCGGAGGCCAGTCTCTCAGGACAATGGGAAGTGAGTCCGTACCGTCGTCACACCGTGGAGGCGGGGGGACTCATCTGCTGTGCTCCCGACACTTAGACCCTCCCAAGGAAAGAGCCCCCGGACAGCAGGGACCCGCGAGGACCCAAGGGTGGCAATTCTGTTTTATTGAACACGAGCAGGAGTGGCTTCAGTCCTGGAGGAGAGCCCCTAAATTAAAGTCGGTGGTCAGAGCGTCCTTGAAGACTTTAAACCTTCTAATTTCGTCCTTTGTCGTCTAAGATCACTTTCATTCTGAGATGAATCAGCCATGACACCCCAGTTGGCAGCGATTTCACTTCCTCTCCAGGCCGGAGACACAGCCCCCGATGGACAACGTCGCCTTCAGACACCAGCCCGAAGTTCTGTTCTCGTGGTTTTTCAAAATAAAAACATGTGATCTGTCTTTTTCTCTAAAACAATTTTTTTTTTTCTTTCACAAGCCTAAGAAATATTAGGCAGACTCGATGGGGCCTGCCCTGCCCAGAACGGGAAAAGAAAGGCTGAAACGAGTGCTTCTCCTCTGCAGAGAGAAACCCGCCAGAGGGAGGGAGAAGCCAAGCGGGCTGGCAGGTGCAGCGAGCTCGGAGGTGTGGGGCTGGCGGGCGCATCCCTCTGTGGGGCCGCGCAGACCTGCAAATGAATGAAAATATTTCCCAAACACACCAAGATGTTCTGCGCGCGCGTGTCAGAGAGACAATGGGCGCAGACGTGACGGAGCCTCCCGGCCGTGGCCCCGCGCCAGCCTCGCGCCAGCTGTGTGGTGCGGCAGAGTCACGGCAGCTGTATTTAAACGAGAAATTAAACCTCCTTCTGTTTAATGCGCAGCGCCTTTTTCGCTCTCAAAGAGGAAGCATTAGCAATTAGGGGATGTGTATTTCCCGGCCGGCGTGGATCTGCCGGTTTTTGTTCGGGGTGTCTGCGATCTCTAATTCGGGCACAGGAGGGGGCCGGGGGTGGCCAGGGTCCTTGGCAGGGAGAGAGCTGTGACTGCCTCGCCCCTCGTGAGCAGAACGGGGTCTCCGATGTGCTCGGCTCCCTCCTCGGATGTGATGGTCCTTTATCCTTGACTGCGTTCAGGTTCCGTTTCGAATGGGAGGTCACAGGAGGGGAAGGGAGGGAAGACAAGAGAAGCAGAGAAAGAGAGAAGGAAAGGGGGAAAGGACAGAGAGAGGGCTCATCTATCCGCAGACACACGGAGGCCTGAGACTGTCTGCTTGCCACACTTGGGAACCGGGAGCCTGACTCCTGACAGCCTCAAAGGCCCCTGCGAATCACGTCCTGGACAGCACTGTCACTGTTTAGAGCGAACTCCCGGCGGTAGGAGGGGTGAACAAATGGTCCGCTCCATCCCTGGGCCAGCCCGGAGCCCCACCGGGAGAGAAGAGGAAGGAGGCGAGCACGGGACAAGCTGGGTGCCTCTCTGAGAGGTCCCCGTGGGGGCGGACTTGCAGAAGGAGAACCTCCCTTCCTCCGGCACTATGCCTGGCTCCCGGCGATGCTGACCCTGAGCTGGACACGGCCATGGGGCCCCCTCGACTCTGACGACGCCGAGACCCTCTCCCACGGTTTTTGCACCAGGGCTGTTCTGCCTTTGCCCCAGGGCTTACTTGGCCGGCACGTTCACCTGCATTCATCTGCCGGTCCCTGTGAGTGAGACAGCTCTGGTCTCCACTTGGCAGGGGAAGAATCCCACGTCAGAGAAACAGCAGAAGAGATCCAGGCCTTCGGACAGAAGGAGAGCCTCACAGGACAGTTACTTAATCAGTAAGTGCCGAGGGGCGAACGGGGGATGGGAGCCGCCCTGATGAGGGCAGCAGGTGGGAGGATGCCCGAGACAGTGGTGTCACCAGGGCCCAGAGTCAGGGTCCCCCGAGGACCATGGGGAGCCATGGAGGAGCCCCAGAAGTGGAGGGGTGCTGGTGTGCCCTCCCCCCACCTCCTGCAGTTCCATCCCCACCTGCGTCTCCCGATGGCCGAACCCCCCAGAGGCCAGAGGGCAAAGGGGTCTGGGAGCGCAGTTCCTGGAGGTGTGGACCTCACCAGGCCAGGGGGGCACAGGGCCTGAGAGGCACAGAGGGCTGCCAGGAGCCCAGAGCTGGCACGACTCAGGAGGCTAGCGCCCCTCGAGTGTTCCGATGCGGTTTCTCTGCCTACAGCGTGTCCTCAGTCAAGGCTTGTGTGCTGTGTGTGATCACTCACTCAGTCGTGTCAGACTCTGTGACCCCACGGACTGTAGCCCACCAGCCTCTGTCCCTGGGATTTCGGGTGAGAATACTGGGGTGGGTTGTCATTTCCTCTTCCAGGGGATCTTCCTGACCCAGGGATTGAAGCCCCGTCTCCTGTATCTCCTGCACTGGCAGGCGGATTCTTTACCACTGAGCCACCGGGAAGCCCCCTCAATCATGGCAGGGAACCCCAAAAGAAATTTCAAAGCAAGGAAGGTAGATGTCACAGAATCTTTAGAAAACTCTTGTTTTCTGTCACCCACCTTGCCTACCAGCTCTCTCCCCTTTATAAAAGATACTTATTTAACCCTCCACAATATGTGGCATTTTATGGGCGTTTGGTGAGTGAGGTGCCCCGGGCATCAGTCTCTAAACCCCATCAGTAGCAGGGGCTCCACTCTGGATGTCACGGCAGGAAGGACTGGGGTCCCCGTGCCCCTGTGGAGGTGGTGCTGAAACCATCCTGTAGCCCCGTCTGGGTGCCTTTACTCAGCCCTCAAATGCATCTCTTGTTCCCAAATGCACCCGGGAGAGACCACAGATGATGCCATGGCCAGTTGCTCAGGCCGACTTTGAATGAAGGGCTTGAAAACTGAAGCAGGATCCTTGCATGTTTCCTGTGTCAGTGGAGAGAGGCGCTGAGAACAGGGCACCCGTGGGTGGGGAGCTTGGAGGGGCATGAGGCTCCCGAGGCCAGGCCCCTCCTGCTGGGCCCGGCCAGGCTCAGGGCTCATTTCTCGTTCCTGTCATGAGTCCAGGGCCAGACATGGAGGTGCAGGGCTGTCCCTCTCAGGAACGTGACATCCGTGGTGAGGACCATGTCCAAAGCTGCTTCCCAGGTGACCAACCTGTGGTCCAAGGAGTCCCTAACAGGAGACCTTTCCCTGGGTAAAGACATGGCTCTTTCTAGAAGTCCTTCCTACAGTGGTTAAGAGCACCTGGGAAAGAGCATGGTAAACCCTCTTGGGAGTGAGTTTATCAGACTTCAAGGAAGCAGGATGCAGAGAAGAGCAGTTTCGACATTGATCGGGGGGCAGGACGAAGTTCTGGGGGTCATGCTGCAGTGGGGAGCCAGGGGGGCCTGCGACCCTCAAGACCGGGATGGTGGAGAAGCCAGAATAGAAGGAATGAGGGATGGAAGGAGAACCTCTGTCGTCCCCTTCTCCTCTTGCCCTCAATCTTTCCCAGGATCAGAGTCTTGTGCAATGAGTCAGCTCTTCACATCAGGTGGCCAAAGTATTGGAGCTTCAGCTTCAGCATCAGTCCTCCCAATGAATATTCAGGGTTGATTTCCTTTAGGAGTGACTGGTTTGATCTCCTTGCAGTCAAAGGGACTCTCAAGAGTCTTCTCCAACACCACAGTTTGAAAGCATCAATTCTTGGGTGCTCAGCCTTCTGTATGGTCCAACTCTCACATCCATACATGACTCCTGGAAAAACCATAGCTTTGACTAGACAAACCTTTATTGGCAAAGTGATGTCTCTGCTTTTCAATATGCTGTCTAGGCTTGTCAATTTGGTATGTTAGTCATTCACCTCAGAGGATAATTTAATCATTGGGAAACTCCCACCAGTGTCAGTGCTCAGGAGGCTGACATGGGCCAGAGAGCATCAGGTTTTAGATTAAATCTAAATCGTGTGTTGAGAGCCAGCAGGTGAGAAGACAGAAGAAACACTTGGTTTTATCCAAGCAGACGCGGGTCCTCCTTACCTGCACCCTGGTGTTAGCACTCTGTCAGCTTCTGTCGGTGAGGCCTCTAAAGGGAGAGAGGGGCGGCCTCTCAGAGACGGGCTTACAGGGCCAGTGCCTCTCCCCTCTTCCCCCACATCCCCACGTCCGGTTATCTGTGGGTCGCTGTGTCCTCTGCCTCAGCAAGGGCAAGCCTGAGCACCAGCTAATCCCTAGGTTTCCCACCCTGAATCCAATTCTGAGAGAAAATCACTCATCACAATTATGTGTGAACTTTCTTGAGGTGAAGAGAACCACACGTTTTTCTGTCTCCCCGTCCACTTTACAAGTCCAACTATCCAGCAGAAATATCTGCGAGCCTGTCCTAATTGAGCCATTTTCTGAATGTTGGCCCCGAGTAGGCTGGGCGAGAGCATGGCAAAATGGAATCTGAAATGTGCCATTAGCAGGAACTGCGGGCTTCTGGAGGCGGTGATGGAGGCAGGCTGAGTGCAATTGAAGACGCGTAATTACTGCAAGTCTTCATTATGCTTGGCCTTTAAACTGTTGGGTGGGGAGCTGAGATCCAGAGGACTTGAAATACAATGGAAGTCTAATGTAGAAATAGCCGTCATTAAAATCTATACAGACCGTGGAACACTTTTATAAAACCATCACTGTGGCGCTGACCTTCAAATTCAAAACTCCCTTTAAAAATGCACATACTGGACAAAAAGCAGGCATAACAAAGGACAACTCTTCTCCCTTTTCGCCTGTCTTGTACACATCACCACCAGTAAAGGCTTCCCGAGTGGATACAACTTTCAGTAGAGAAGGATGAAGTCACTGGGTTACATAGAACTGGTCTTCCTTAGGGAGTCACGAAGGTGTTTAAAAAATAATAAGTTTCCCTGGAGCCAAGTTCTACTTAGTTTTAGTGGTGTTTGAGGACAATTCAGTAACTTTGGGGCCCTCTGAGGCAGGGAGAAGTTACTCCCTTTTCAGTAAGGTAAGTGAGGGAACTAGGGTCCAAGGCCATGCACTTAGGACAAACAGTGTCATTACCAGAAACGCGACTCCTACTTCTGATGGGCCCTCTGTCCCCCCAGCCCCACTGCACACCAACAAACACACAGCAGTCTAAGGAACAGTTTTCAACGTTGATTATTATTTTTTCCCCCTATGGGGACTCCTGCTATAAAAATTAGGCATCACTTAACACAGAGGACATTAAAGCATCTGCCAATGGCTTTAATTGCCAATGGCTACAATTTCATCTTAGCTGATTCCAGGTCGTATTTTGACTACAAAACTCAGAAACAATAACAGACGGCCATTTAGGGGTTGAATTAAGAGTTGACAAATGTGTGATAGTAATGTTACTGAAGCTATTTCAGGACACAGAAAACTCATTTTATGAAGGCATCATAACTTTTCAAATAAAACTAAATAAAAATATAAAAAGTATAGACTCATGTCACTTAAAAACATAAGGGCAAAAACTATACATAAAACATTAGCATTGTATTAGGAGAATAACACACCGTGACCAGGCAGAACACAAGAATAGATCGATAGGATGAAGGCGATCAAATAGGCCATTACTCAACAAATTATCCTATCAATGGAGACTTAAGAGGTATTTGGAAAATATAGCAGTAATTCCAAGTACTGCATTTCGGACTCTTTTGTTGACTATGATGGCTACTCCATTTCTTCTAAGGGATTCTTGCCCACAGTAGTAGATATAATGGTCATCTGAGTTAAATTCACCCATTCCAGTCCATTCTAGTTTGCTGATTCCCAAAATGTCGATGTTCACTCTTGCCATCTCCTGTTTGACTGCTTCCAATTTGCTTTGATTCATGGCCCTAACATTCCAGGTTCCTATGCAATATTGCTGTTTACAGCACTGGACCTTGCTTCTACTACCAGTCACACCCACAAAGCTGAGCACTGAAGAACTGATGCTTTTGAACTGTGGTGTTGGAGAAGATTCTTGAGAGTCTCTTGGACTGCAAGAAGATCTAACCTGTCCATCCTAAAGGAAATCAATACTGAATATTCATCAGAAGGACTGATGCTGAAGCTGAAACTCCAAGACTTTGGCCATCTGATGCGAAGAGCTAACTCATTTGAAAAGACCCTGATGCTGGGAAAGATTGAAGGTGAGAGGAGAACGGGACGACAGAGGATGAGATGGTTTGATGGCATCACTGACTCAACAGACATGAGTTTGAGTAAACCTTGGGAGTTGGTGATGGACAGGGAGGCCTGGTGTGCTGCAGTCCATGGGGTCGCAATGAATCGGACACGACTGAGCAACTGAACTGAACTGAACTGAACAGTGATTCTTAATAAAACTTTCCATAAAATAGAGAGGAAGAAAATTTGAATGTAGATTATTTAATAAAACCCAACAGCAAATATTTTACTAAATGAGAAAATATTAAAATCATTTAAATTAAAATCAGAAACTTGGAAGGGTTGTCTATAACAACATCCCACTTTAACACTGTCTCAGAGATTTTAGTGAACTCAGTGAGGCAAGAAAGTAAATAACCTCGTATAAACAGAGAGAAAGTAGACGTGAAACCACATCTGGTTGCTAAGGATTGAGCATATACCGGGAACCCAAGCTATTAAAACCAAAATTTGGCCATCTGATGTGAAGACCCAGTTCTTTGGAAAAGACCCTGATGCTGGGAAAGACTGAGGGAAGATTTATTATCATAAAAGTGGTGATTCTCCCAAAATTAATGTAATGCAAATTTAAAGTAATTCCACATAAAACACAAAGCTTTTAGTTGGCAAAAATGATATTACATCTATATGAAAGAACAAGAATCCAGAAGAAGTCAAGGAAATCACGGAGAGTAGGAATACGGAGGGAGCACAGCCAGGTATCAGAACGTAACACACCGCCGCTGAAGTGAGATCGCCGTGGTGTTGGTGTAGACGGCAACCAAGAGAGCGCCGCACTGAACCACGAGTCCTGACACCTGTCACAGCGTGTGCAGAAACAACACGGGGCAAAGGAGATAGCTCGGACCAGTGCAAACATAATGGACCATTCGACAAACGATGCTGACACAACTCCTGATCCACACAGAAGCATTAGAGGCAGCTCAATACTCCTCATTGGAAGGACTGATGCTGGAGGTGAAGCTCCAGTGCTTTGGTCACCTGATGCAAAGAGCTGACTCACTGGAAAAGACCCTGATGCTGGGAAAGATTGAGGGCAGGAGGAGAAGGGGACGACAGAGGGTGAGATGGTTGGATGGCATCACCGACTCAGTGGACATGAGTTTGGACAAATTCTGGGAGATAGTGGAGGACAGGGAAGCCTGGCGTGCTGCAGTTCATGGGAATGCAGAGAGTCAGACATGACTTAGCAACTGAACGACAGCAACAAGAATGTCTGTTGGCTTCCCAGTGGCTCAGTGGTAAAGAATCCACCTATCAGCGCAGGGTATGCAGGTTAGATCCTGGGTCCAGGAGATCCCCTGAAGGAGGACATGGAAACCCACTCCAGCATCCTTGCCTGGACAGTCCCATGGACAGAGGAGCCTGGTGGGCTACAAGCCTTGAGGTCACAACGAGTCGGGCATGACTGAATCGACTGAGCGTGCACACATGCAAAATTATCTCATACAAAAAATAAGTTCTCGGAAAATAAAGCAATCAAATATAAGAAATAAAACTCTAGTGAGAAAATTTAGGCCACAGTGTATAAACTCTAATGTTGGTGTGTATGTCTGTGTGTCTGTGTGTGCAGGCTCAGTCACTCAGTCATGTCCGACTCTTTGTGACCCCATGGACTTGAGCCCGACAGGTTCCTCTGTCCGTGGGACTACCCCGGTAAGAATACTGGAGTGGGTTACCATTTCTTTCTCCAGGGGATCTTCCTGACCCACAGACCAAACCCACATCTCCTTAATTGGCAGGTGGGTTCTTTACCACTGAGCCACCAGGAAAACCTAATAGATTACATATATAATATTAAAAGCTAAAAATTTGCTATAAACAATCTATATACAAATAACACACACACATAAAAATATATATTTGTACTTCATACAAATAACAGATTTGAAAAAATACATTTATACCTCAGATGACAATCAGTTAATATCTATAACACAAAATTAGCTGTGATGAAGACAGTTAAAAATATAAGTTAAATAAAAAAGCAAAGACCAATCAATAGAAAAATGTTTAAAGATATGAAGAGGCAATTCACAGAACAGCATATTCAAGTGACAAAAATATGAAAATATACCCAAATTTATTAATGGTGAGAAAAGATTAATTAAAATGATAGTAAGTATTCTTTACATCCAGTAGACTGGCAAAAATTCAGAATTAGTAGTGATATGAGAAAGAGTACTCACACATTGTTAGAGGAATTATAAAGTGTTACAGTTTTTTGAAGGAAGAGAAGGCAACATGACAACATCTATTAAAGTTAAAAATACATTTGCTCTTTGACCTGGAAATTCTTCCCTGAAAACTTCTCATAGAATAAAATCTTTGGCATCTAGGGACATATATCCTAGAGTGTTTATTTCAGCAATGTTCATAGTAGAAAAAAGTAGAATTGCCCATTAATAGAGGCATTGTTAAGTTAGCTATAGTGCCCACCCCCGTGGAATATAGGGCAACCGTTAAATATACTAAACTAAAGCCTAATAAGGTCACTTGGTGAGATTTCCATGAGGAATTTCCAAATGATGTAGATAAGTCTGACTAACAATCTGATCTTTAAAAACAAGCAGTGCTCACCTGCCATTTGTGATAATTCAGAGTACAGATTATAGAATGTAAGGACACCTACATGGCTGTCTACACAATGACCTTGGGAGAACCAAGTGTCAAGACTGAAAGAGAAGTAAGCGTTCAAACTTAAAAAGAAGAAGGAAAAGAGAAACTGCAGCAAGTGAATGTATGTATTCTAATCACATTTTTACATTTACAAAGATTATATATTGTATATATATGAATATATGCATAATAAAAACAGAAATTAAAATGAAAAGTTAGCCAAAAAATGACAAGATCTAAACTGATATTCCGCCTCCAGTTAGGCATCTAATATTTGAAATAAATATGTCAAAAATGGGATCCTTTATTTTCCATGCACACTTCTCAAAGAAATCACCATCTCAGTAAAGGACACCACCATCCATCCAGTGGTGTGCACAGTAAGTCGCTTTAGCTGTGTCTGACTCTTTGTGACCCTATGGACTGTAGCCCACCAGGCGCCTCTGTCCATGGGATTGTCCAGGCAAGAATACTGGAGAGGGTTGCCATGCCCTCCTCCAGGGGATCTTCCCAACCCAGGGATGGAGCCCAAGGCTGCAGTGGTAGGCTGGTTCTTTACCACTAGCGCCACCTGGGAAGCCCATCCGTCCAGTGGCTGATGCCAAACTGTAAATATCTTCTCAACTTCACCCTTCCTTTCATCCTCTACACCCACCTAACTGTGAACTGTCTTGCAAAACTCTTCCTTTATTTTTTCAGTTCTCTCCTTTTTCATTATTACCACCTCCCTAGTCCATCTGTGCTATTATAGTAGCCTCCTAAACAGTCTAAATGGTTCCTGTGTGTGTGTGCTAAGTCATTTCAGTTGTTTCCAACTCTTTGCAACTCCGTGGGTTGTAGCCTCCCAGCCTCCTCTGTCCATGGGATCTCTAGGCAAGAATACTGGAGTGTGTTGCCATGCCCAATTCCAAGGGATCTTCCCATTGCAGGGATCGAAACTGAGTCTCCTGCTTCTTCTGCATTGGCAGGCTGGTTCTTTACTACTAGCGCCACCTGGGAAGCCCAATGGTTCCTAGCTTCTACCTTTTCTCCTTTATAAGCAGATCTAAACACAGGATACACAGGAGTTTTCAAAACTGTAAATAAGATCATGTTTTTCATTTGCTTTTTCTTTGGATATGTTCACACAGTCCTTTTTTGGTAGATAGTTTTATTAAACTATCACATGCATACAGGAAAGGATACACACTTTAATTATACAGCTCAGCATATTTCTACCAGGTTCTCAGATCTGTGTGGCTGCCACCCAGATACAGATATGATGTCTCACAACACCCACTTTCAAGATTCCTTCCACTGTCCTCCAGACTCCATTATTTCTATTGAAAAGTCATTAGTATCCTTCACATTGCTTATCTAAAGGATATGCTTATTTTCTCTGCTCTCTATTAAGATTTATTTTTGTCTCCAATGCTTAGTAGTTTAACTGTGATATACTTGGTGTTTTTGTGATTATTTTTATCCTGCTGATACTTTTCAGGGTTCCATGAATGTGTGACTTGTCATCTTTCATCAGTTTTGGAAAATTCTTGATCAGCATCTCCTCAAACATTGCTTCTGTCCCCATTCTTTTTTTCCTATCCTCTGTACCTCTGGTTACACACCCACGATACCTTCCTGTCCAGACTCTGTGGCAGCCATGGAGTGTGCTGCTCAGACCACCCTTCAAACAAGGACTTGCCTTCTTCTCAAGTGAGTATATTTGGGTGGCAGCTGCTAACTCAGGGTGTTCAGGGCCCACTTAAAATTTTAGTCCACCATCATGCCCTCTCTTGGAAGTCTGCTGATGACTGGCCGTTTCTACCTCATGCAGGATCCCTAATGGGCCATCATTGATCTGGCACCCCCTGTTGGGTTCACCAAAACCTTGTTAGGTCCAAGGCTCCTCAGTCTTGTTACTCTCATTGCCCCCCAATTCCCGCCCATGGGTTTTATAGCATTCTTAGTGGGGGGAGTCTAACAGCAGTGGTTACACCACAGCTAGAATGGAAATCCCTCCCTAGGAATGCATTTGAGCTTCCTATCCACATTTGGTTAGCAGCTCTTAGAATGTCCTAGAGCACTCTTAAAATTGTGGAAGGAAATCCTAAAAAGGGATTACAAATATTAAAATCCCTGCAGTCCATGCTGGCTGAAGGAACCTTTATGAAGAAGTTCACTTTCCCTAAGGGAAGCCTTAGATCAATACAGCCACAAATATGGCTTTTAGAGCTCACATCGCTCATCCATAAAGTTGTTCCCCTAAATCCCAGGGATCCCTCTGAACTTCCACTGACTGATCCATTTCCCTAGGAACTATTTACTGGGATCCACCCTGCACTGGGGACCCTGTGCAAGTGAAAGATGAAGACCACATGGTGGGTTCCTACCCTGAGGAGCTCACAGCCCAGGGAGCTTAACAAATAGACGTGATAACACACACGGATGCTTGCGTAAGATGCGGGGTTGTCATCGCCTACTCCTGCTGTGGGGGCGGAGGCTGCAGGTACAGATGGCTTCACTGCACCACCAGCTGCATGTGTGGGTACCATTTACTGCAAACATTCCAATACAAACTGTGACATCAGAGGCCCGGGGATCTCCTGTCCCATCTCCAGGAAACCAGTCAGCATGAGACAGCTCCATCCAACCCTCCGTTCCACGTATGTGACAGAGCCTGAGTCCACTGAGGCAGTGGCTCCCAAATCCTGTGGCCTAGTCTTCTGGGGCCCCGGGCCTTCAAGAGGCCTCCTCAGGCAAACCCTGCAGGTTCCAGCCAAATGTGGGGCTTTAACAACAGAACATAAGCAAGGCGTCAAACTTGATCTTTGTAAGACGTATTCCTTGGCCCAAAATCTCCCTTTAAAAGAGATACACAAGCAATTAAAACTACGGAGACCAGCATTCTTTTCTCTTCTCCTGAAATTCCTTGTTCTTCAGAGAACAACAGACGGTCCATTAAATATGAGCAAGGTTTTCTGTCATACTACAGCCATGATATCTGTGACCTGTGACCATGGCAGAGGGTAGGCAGATGCCTGGGTAGATCCCAGACTCTGCCGCTTCTTAGCCATGGGGCCTCGGGCAAATCCCTTCACTTCCGTGACTCTGGTTTTTCATCTACAAAAGTGAGTTGTTGGTAGTACTGATCTCAAAGAACTGCCGGGAAGATCACACGGGTTGTTAGAACACAGTGGTTAGAACTGTGCCTGGCACATAGTAAGCACTAAATAGATGCTGCTGCAGTCACTATAATTATTAATGCCCCTAACAATGGGCATTTATGTCCTTAAAGGTAACTGGTATTATTGTGATCATGACCACAACTCATTAATCATCACTGATAAAAACTTCTCAGTGTTGGAATTATCTTAGATTCATGAGACTTTTTCTATTAAAAATATAAGTAGTTTACTGTTAGAAGGAACGCAAGCTGGTTCAGCCACTATGGAAGCTCGTCTGGAGGTTCCTCAAAAAAACTAAAACCAGAGTTACCTTATGATCCAACAATCCCACTCCTGGACCTATACTACAAACCTACAATTCAAAAAGATACATGCGCCCCAGTGCTCACAGCAGCACTTTTCACAACAGTCAAGATGTGGAAACAACCTGTATGTCTATTAACAGATGAATGGATCAAGAAGACGTGGTATGTATATACAGTGGAATACTACTCAACCATAAAAAGAATGAAATAATGCCATTTTCAGCAACATGGATGGACCTAGGGATTATCCTACTAAGTGGTCAGACAGAGAAAGACAACTATCACATGATATCGCTTATATGTGAAATCTGAAATATGACACAAATGATCTTATCTACGAAACAGAAACAGACTCACAGCATAGAGAACAGACTGTGGTTGCCAAGGCGGGAAGTTCGGTATCAGTAGATGCCGACTGTTACATGTAGGATGGATAAACAACAAGGTCCTACAGTGGAGCACAGGGGCGTATATTCAATATCCTGTGATAAACCATAATGGAAACGAATGTCAAAAAGAATGTATATGTGTGTGTAACTGAGTCCCTTTGTGGTACAGCAGAGCAAATGTACTAACTCAAATTGTAAATTGACTATTCTCCAATAAAAATTTGAGCAATGGTACATGACACATGCACAAAACTACCTCCCAGAGAGCTGCAAAGCTCACTTTGCTGCGTCCTCCTTACCCCAGCTGGCTGCTGCTTCTGCTCTGGTATCCGGGGCATGCGTGCACAGAACACAGTGGCAGGGAGATTATTGTCACATAAGAGAAGCAGGATGATGCAATCCTGAAGGATATCTGGCAGGTTGGGGCCTGAGTTCACTGGAAAACTACCATCAGGACAATGTGGAGACCACTTGTGGGGAGGAGAGCATGCAGAAGCTAAGAGACACTTCAGACAGAACAGTCCATCTTCCGTCCTCAAGCAAATCATGAAAGTTGGACTCATCAAAGATACCACACTCTTCACAGGAAACCTCGCAGGAAAGTCCAACATACAAAACAGATCCACTGAGGCTGTAGACAGGAGGGATTATTCCTAGAATCCTGCCCCCGACACTCCTTTACCTTCCAGGTTGTTGTTCAGCCGCTCAGTCATATCTGATTCTTTGTGACCCCATGAATTGCAGCACACCAGGCCTCCCTGTCCATCACCAACTCCCAGAGTTTACTCAAACTCATGCCCATTGAGTCGGTGATGCCAGCCAGCCATCTCATCCTCTGTCTTCCCCTTCTCCTCCTGCCCGCAATCCCTCCCAGCATCAGGGTCTTTTCCAATGAGTCAACTCTTCACATCAGGTGGCCAAAGTATTGGAGTTTCAGCTTCAGCATCAGTCCTTCCAATGAACACCCCAGGACTTATCTCCTTTAGGATGGACTGGTTGGATCTCTCTGCCGTCCAAGGGACTCTCAAGAGTCTTCTCCAACACCATAGTTCAAAAGCATCAATTTTTTGGCACTCAGCTTTCTTCACAGTCCAACTCTCACATCCATACATGACCACTGGAAAAATCATAGCCTTGACCAGATGGACCTTTGTCGGCAAAGTAATGTCTCTGCTTTTTAATATGTTATCTAGGTAAGCCCTATAGAAATCATAATTTGCCACTTTCTCATGAACTACCAAATGCTGCTCAACACAAGGTCTTTTGAGTCATAAATCATAGCGATCATGTCACAGGTAGGGTTGGGGCTCAGCTGGGGAATTGGCAAAGTTCTAACTATTGAATCATCAACTGAGAGTCACTGAGGCCTATTTCTGTGTGTTGGCAAGAGGAAGGGTCTGCTTATCCAGTATTTACACCTAACCTCCCCTCGGCTACTCCTTAGGTACAGTCAACACCTTGACTTTTAACTTGGGGGGTGATACATATTGCGTTGACGTTGGTTGTATCCAGGAAGAACAGTGTTACAGGTTCCTCTCACTGAAGCTGATGTCATTTCTAGCACAGTCAGCCCACCAGCCACAGGCGGTGGTCCCCACGTGAGCACAGCGTAGCTCCCACTCTGTCCCTACGAGTCTCTGCCCCCTCGGTGGGCCCCTCACGGTGGCCAGGAAGAGAGGCTGGCTGAGTTGTGCATCTGCTTTGCAGGGCCGAGGCTCAGCACCACGCCCACCACCCCACTTAGCAAGGACCCCCTCAAAGGGCTGGATTCAAATACAGAAATTACTAGATGTGTTTGTTCATCAATTTCCCATATTTATTTCACTCTTCTTGGAATAAAAACTGGTCCTGCCACTTACTACTCGCAGGACCTCTTCTGATGGGCCTTTGGTTGAGTGTGGATGTGGACAGACCCTGACCCTGGGAGTCTTTGTGAGGATGAGGAATAGAAGGCCCACAAAGCTTCTTGAATCCTGTCCTGCATGTGAGCTGTGTCCCAGTCTATCACCCCAGGACCACCAGCCTCTCTTTCATCCTTTTTTCTCCAGCTGCGTCCTGTTCACAGGAGTTTTCCCTCTGAGATGACTGCATCTGAACTTCTCCATGGGGCCATGTGGTTGCTGTTCAGTCCCTAAGCTGTGTCTGATTCTTGATGATCCCATGAACAGGGCCAGACTTCCCTGTCCATCACCAACTCCCGGAGCTTGCTCAAACTCAGGTCCATCGAGTCGGTCATGCCATTCGACCAACTCATCCTCTGTTGCCCACTTCTTCTCCTGCCCTCAATCTTTCCCAGCATCAGGGTCTTTTCCAATGAACTGGTTCTTCTCATCAGGGGGCCAAAGTACTGGAGCTTCAGCTTCAGCATCAGTCCTTCCAGTGAATATTCAGGGTTGATTACCTTTAAGATTGACTGGTTTGATCTCCCTGCCATCCAAGAGACTCTCAAGAGTCTTTTCCAGTACCACAGTTCGTAAGCATCAATCCTTTGGTGCTCAGCCTTCTTTATGGGGCTATGTGCTGACAAGCAATTTGGGAGGAAAGACAGGTGGGGAAGAAGTGTTGAATTTGGATCCCAACTGAGTACCAGATTAAACGATGACCAGCTCAGAGCGGGAGCTGAGGTCCTCCTGCACCTGCCCAGCCAATGTCTCCAGGGTGGCCCCTCAGGCATCAGTCCTCACCAGGTCACTTCCTCCAGCACACTGGGTACCAGAGGGAGGAAGGGGCAAGGAGGAAGGACTCTGGCCAGGGGAGAATCCAGAAACTGCTGTTTCCCTTTTGTGCAATGTGTCTGAGGACGTTCTGTTTAGATCTTTCTAAAGAAATAATTTTTAAAGACTGATGAAAGGCTGTTCAATCTACTAATATCACTGTTTGAGGAAAGCGGAATTCCTTCCTTCTTTCCTCTTTAGGAAGAGTCCACTCCAGCCGTATAGGAAGAGAGTCAACAGAACCTATTTCCATTCACTGGTTCTACCAGCAGAACTTTAGCAAGAAAATTGCACCAGGAATTTCCTATGGATGCAAATCACTGTTTGAGGTGTTAAAGTGAGTAATTAGGTCATTTAGCAGAAATGCACTGACATGTAGTGAGACTGTTGAGACCCACAGGGAAGACAGATTAACGTGGCAAACTGCTTCCAACCTCAGTGCAAAGGAAGCGGAAGTAGAATCTTTGTTATCTGAGAGAAGCGATGTTCCCCTTTGTCCATCGTCCTTAAAATAAGACAAATCCAGATGTAACCACCCTTATTTACAGCAAGCTGACGACTCCGCTTGTCAAATTCAGTTGAATGTCCAAAGTAGCTCAACGTTAATCCATCCCTCCCCCCGAGGCCCGTAAGAACCAGATCACGCGTCTGCATAATAAATTCTCTGTGCCAGGAAATTGCTTTAAAGGAATAATGTTTAGGTAAGTAAAGGAAAAAAGGCTTCCTACTGGGAGATATTTTCTGAACAAAATTAAATATTATAAAACCATATTATTAAATTCTGTCAAAAAGGTGTTAATCTCGTTACTCTGGCATGGAAGCTTTGGTTCTCCGTAATTATGGATCACTGCGAACTTAACCTTTTCTGTTATCTCGCAGCCAACATGTAACATAGGATTGGAGAGAGGGAGAGATGGAAAACATCAGAAAGAGTGGAGGACAGAAGTGCTGTGAGTCTGCCCACAACCCAAACTGAAACTAAGCCGGTCAGACCTGCAAAGTCTCTGTCTAAAGGCATTCTTTGGAAACCATGGTAAAGCTAGCAGGCACCCGTGTGCATACACACACGCTCACTCCATGCTTTCTTTTCATTTCTTTTAATTTAAAATCTGTTGAAAATATGTGCATGGCTCTTACAGACTAATTGTCTTTACTTGGACGACTCCTTGTGAAAACCTCTGCCCTTTCAAGGGTGCCTTCCTGCTGAGTGACCCTGATGGCTTTCCACCTGTTCTCCATGACGACCATCCTCACAAGCACGTGTCTACTACAACCGTTAACAACATTGCCAATGCTGTGTGTAGACTAATTATTAAGACATGTTATCTCTGCCCGTGACAACCACTGGGCACCCACGTGCCAGAGCTGACCTGGGTGGGAGTCGAGTCACACCCTCTGACCCTTTGAACTCACAATAGCATTGAGGATTTAGGACACATCTGCAGAAAAGAAATAATAATGCAAGGTTGCTGATGCCAAGAGCTATCAGGGTTATAGGGATGAAATAATTACACACCCTCTCCTGGAGGAACCTGACCCAAGCCCACCATGGCCACAAGGAATCCTGTCTCACTGACAACTCCCAGGAGGTTTCCCTTCCGGGCTCGATCGGGTAGGCAGCCTGGTGCTGTGCAGACAAGGCAGCAGGAATCTTGCCGTCCGTCCCAGTCAGTCCCGGACAGACGTGTGTGACAAGGAGGTTGTGTAAATGCTGCTGGCCTTGTTCCCTCATCTATAGAATAAATGTATAGCACTAAGGCAGCTATCTGCATCCTGAGCACGCTCTGAAACGTAGTAAGACCCTCAACAAGTAAAGGCAGTTTTCAAGATCTAAGCAACACTGGTTCTCCACACGCGGGCACTGAGTTTTCCCTTACTGTTTTCTCAGTTCCCACCCTTCCCACTTCTGGGATTTACAGTCCTGATGGGGGCCCATGGCGTGGTGTACCCTCGGGTGATACGTGTTGACTGGATGCAGGCACAGAAGGAAGTGGTGCTGGAGGACGCCGGATGTTCAGCGAACATCCAGAAATGGGAGCTTTCGTTTCTAACACAAATCACTGCTCGCTAATCTGCTTTCAGTCCCTGTTTTCTTCCTGGGCATGCTCATGAGTTATTAACTCTCAGCCTTTCCTGCGTGTGCCCATCAGGGTTCCCTTATGCTTAATTGAATCCACAGATGCCTCGTTTTATTATTTCTGTCACTGACTCAAGCTGGATTTAGCATAAGGTGACCCAGCAGACAAGCTGCCCACTCAGTCTCCTCGGACCCCAGTGCGTCAGCAGTGCTCACCAGGTCCCTCCTCGTGGTCACTCCCAGGATGCGGTTTGTCCGGGTCAGCCCAAGCCCTACAGCTTTTCAGGGAAGTGTCTCCTCCAGGCTTACTCCCACAGGGACAAGGCTTTCCATATCTTCATACAGAACTCAGGTCTGGGCCCTAATGACTTAAGGTCTTGACTTGAGAAAACAGGGTTGTACTGGGGAGAGATTGGAATATCACAGGAGAAATAAGGATGCTGATTTGCAGTTGATCAAGAGAAGAAGATGGTGCAGGGAGTATTATGGGGGGAGGGGGGCTCTGTATTTTAAACTAAGAAAATCTGAGCCTGAGAGAAGCTGAAGAGAGGGAGGGAAGGAAGCCTCGGGGAGGAAGACAGTGTGGTCCGGTGGGAATCCCAAACTCCACCCCCGCGCTGTGACAGATGTGAGTGCACCACCCAGATCTGCATCAGGACGCAGACCCGGATCCCCCGCTTTGGGGAGGGCTGCCTGCAGACGGTCCTCGTGTTGACTTGTTGGGAGTCGTCTCGGCGAGGCCTGCCTCCTTGTTCAAGGTCACGGCTCCTTCTGGGAGCAGCCTCCGTCCTTGGCAGAGCAACACGGCGCCTTCCCTTGACTCAGCCCCCGCCTCCAGCTCTGGACACCTCGCAGGGTCACCCCACTCTGGCTCCCCTGGGGGCTGGCTGTGTACCCCCACCTCCTCCGCCCACCTGCCGCCCTCCACCCACCCACCTGAGACACGCCCTCCTATCTCCACTCCAGACGAGCCAACCTGCGACATCTTCCATCAGGGCCACTCAGACCCCTCGTCCAGGGCCGTGTCTCTCGACACATGGTCTCTTAACCACCCACGTGAGGCTGGCCAAGAGCCCTAGCGGAAATTCAGATGCCTGGGCCACCGTTGCCTGTGAATCAGATTCTCCAACAATATGTCCCTAAGTATCTGTGGTTTTAATAAGCTCCTCGCTCATTTTGCTGCTAACTGAATTCAAGAACCATGGTTTCAAAAAATGCAGGGTAGACAAGACCAGAAGGGAAAATGTCATGGGGTCTTGATTTCTAGGTGAGTGGCCTGCAGAAGTTAGCAGCGATACCAAGTCCTTCGTAAAGGCCGCACCCTGAAGGCAGCAGCTGGGTGTTCAGCCCAACTCACGAGAGGCTCCCTGACTCGCCAGCTGGTTGCCCGTGTGCTGTTTCAAGCTCTGCACCGTTCCGTTGCCGGCGCGTCCCCGTGTGTGTGCATTATGTCTTCCTCCCTGGGTGACCTCTCTGAGGGGGAACCACTCCCCTACCTCCTGGGCGATGACCGGGCACTGCGGTCAACTGAGACTGTGTTTTAATCTATTCTGGTAGCACGTGGGTGGCATTCTGAATCTTATTATGAACGTCAAGTGACTTACAAAACTGAGTGATGTCAGTGATGTCAGCATCAGTCACCCTGGTCCCCAGAGATGCGCGGTCCCCAGGGTCCCTTCCGGCCCTTCCCCTATGAGCCCCCACTCACAGGCACGGACTCTCTTCTGTGGGCGGATGGTGGTCATCCCTTCACTCCGTCTGCCTTTGTTGGGGAAAGAAAGAAAATAAAGAAAGATAGTGCTAAGTTGTGTCCGACTCTTGTGATCCCACAAACTGTAGCCCAGCAGGTTCCTGTCCATGGGATTCTCTAGGCAAGAATACTGGAGTGGGTTGCCATTTCCTTCTCCAGCGGATCTTCCCAACCCAGGAACTGAACCCAGGTCTCCCACATTGCAGGCAGATACTGACTGAGCTGATGTTGGGGAAAGAGCGCCACAGAGACTGTGTCTGAGTTATGTGATTTCATTTGCTGTGAAACCATTTGGGCTTGTTTGCCGGGGGGTGTGTCCCCCTCAGCCTTTAAGACTCATCCTTGGTGACAGCAGGCGCTATCGCCTCGCCAGGACCCTGCCCTGCGGTCAGCGCAGTGTCAGATGAGCAGAACACACCTCTCCGTGTCCCCCTGGCGGGGGTGACCCCTGTCTGTGTCACTGCAGCTCATTTGGACACCAGGTCAGCACCCCACTGTATACAGTGACCTCATGTAGTAACATTCCTAGGGTAAGGCATCAGAAGATTACCTGGAAGGCTAGGTAATTCTAGCCGCGCCTCCTCACACTGGTCTGAGCCGTGCAGGAATGGGCCAGGCTGTGCAGACACCGATTTGGCCCCTGGCATTTGCCTGCTGACTTGAGCCTGGGCACGACCCTGGTCTGTTTCTCCACCCATTGGGAGGCTCAGGTCTGGGGTTGGCAACTGGCCCCAGCAACGTTTATTTGCTTGGGCACAGTCTGATATGCTGGTGAGTTGCAGAGCTGTAAATGGAAAATGGTGGCTTTCTTGAATCTAAAATTATTTAAAGGGTATTTCCTCCAACTTTCCAGTGGAGACAAAGAACAAGACAGTGAGGCTCTTAGGGAGGAAGAACAGCTCCAGAGGGCTTCTGTTCCATGGGAAGTTAATCTAGAAAATTAGACAGAAGAGGCAAGAAAGGACAAATAAGCCAAACCGGGTCTTAACAGGAAGCGTCGTGTGGCCAAGGGAAGCAAATCCAAACACTTTAGTCCAAAACAATGTTCCTATTTGAAATATCCAACAATTTAGGGAGGAGGACCAGAATTATTTGGTTTAATTAGCTGGATCTAATCAACAATATTGGGCTTCCCAAGTGGTGTGAGTGGTGAAGAACCTGGCTGCCAATGCAGGAGATCTAAGAGACACAGGTTCAATCCCTGGGTTGGGAAGATCTCCTGGAACAGGGCATGGCAACCCACTCCAGTGTTCTTGCCTGGAGAATCCCAAGGACAGAGGAGCCTGGCGGGCCACAGTCCACGGGGTCACACAGAGTCGGACACGACTGAAGTGACTTAGCACGCACGTAATCAGCAAAATTAGAGAATGCTACAGAACCCCAAGAATTCTTAAAGGATTCATGACAACTATACACATCTACGAGTGGTTGAGGGCTACCTGATTCTAAAACAGTGTAGGAAACTCCTTCCCAGTGGACGGTCTCATGAAAATGTTTGTTATCCACTTGAGGCCAAAGAGCAAAGACAAACAAAGGCACGTTAATTCACAGTGGGCCGCAGGGCGCCTGAAACTCAGAAGATGAAAGACAGACAGCACTCTCTTCCCACCTCTGATCCCGAACTTAACACCCTCAGGAAGCGGGCTTAAGGAGACGCTGATGCTGAGGAAAGAAACCAGAGGCCTGTCATTACCTGGGTGTTTCACAGATCAAATCTCCCCCGCCAAACCCTCACGACCCCCCACTTCAGCACCGGGAATAGCAGACGTGCGCCACGTGCGTTCCCAGCACACCGGGCTGCCGGCGTGGCGTGTCAGTGACGGGCAGGGGAAGTGGGCCGGGGTGGGCGCGCCTGACTCACCGCATGTGCCCATTTCCTGGACACTTGACTGGGGGTCTCATAAACCATGCAAGCCAGCTCCAGCCACTGACGGATGCCGCAGAGATAACCAGGCGATCTTATGGCTTGACCCGTCCACAAGCATCTGTTAATGACTGACTCCATCCTTCTCATCGATGTGCTCTGGCGCACCCAGGGCCTCAGGTCACACCCCACAAGAGCTGAATCTCAGGCAGACAGCTTCCTGAGCCTGGTGGAGAGGTCCCGGGGTCTCCGAGAGAGCCCTTCATGGTGACAGACGTGTTGCCACCAACTGCACGCGGGGCCGATGGCAGAGCAAGCCGGCCAAGTGCTGTGTGTGCCTGGGAGCTGTTTCCGGCAGTGACACTCCCATAGCGACAGAGCTCCTAATCGTGTGTGTCTCGGGTCCGCGTGACGTTAGCCACAGACTACCGTGAGAATTGGGAGCTGATAGCACTGGGAGAGAGGAGTCCCAGGGAATCATCTGAAGCATCTCTTTTGGGCTGGCCCCAGAGAGAAGAAAGAAAAGAGTCAGACAGAAAACTATATCAAGAAAAAGGAATTTTTTTTCTTCCATGGGCATGGCACTTTATAAGAAGGGTTAGGGGAATCTATTCTTGTGTTTCATGGAAAGCAGAGAAAAGCCAGCCCTTCCACCCACTCTTCTGGACCAGGCACCCCACCTGTCCAGAGCCAACCCTTCCCATCCATCTCCCGTCTGGAATATTCTGCCACCTCCTGACTCCTCCTCTCTCAGTGGATCTCTGCAGCCCAGCAAACCCAGGCCCTTCTAAGGAGGAAGGCCATGAATGACCTACCTATCTATGTAGCCTGACGATGTGAATATCATTTTTGTTATTATTTTTAAATTTTTATTTTATATTGGAGTATAGTCGACTAGGGGGCTTCTCAGCTGGTGCTAGTGGTAAAGTACTTGCCTGCCAATGCAGGAGACGTAAGGGACTTGGGTTCGATCCCTGGGTTGAGAAGATCCCCTGGAGGAGGGCAGGGCTACCCACTCGAGTATTCTTGCCTGGAAAATCCTGTAGACAGAGGAACCCGGCAGGCTACAGTCCAGGGGTCACACAGAGTCGGACATGGCTGAGCGACTGAGCGAGCACGTGCCCCTGCTCGGCTGGTTAACAACACTGTTTAGGTTCAGGTGGGCAGCAAAGTGATGGGCTTCTATACACACTGGTAACTAATCTTTCTCAGGTTCTTTAAGGCAGAGCTGGTGGGGTGACTGAGAGGCAGGCTTGCTTCTCTGTCCTCCCCCGACCCACTCTGACTCCCCCGCCTTCAGCCAAATACCATTTACTTAATTAATGTTTTTCATGGGAGTGTCTCCCTGTTCCCATATATTTACTTGAACCATTTGCCACTGCAAAGGAAAATGATTGTTTTTATTTACCTAAACTTTGAATATCGCCCATTGTCTGTTCTACTATTCAGAATTCCTGCACTTTAATAATCTTATGATATGCGACTTGGAAATCTATGTAGATTCATCATTTTATCAAATAATTGTTTACTGGGATTATTTCAGTCTGTAATTGCTTCTCTCTTTTCCCCTGTGAAACACGAAGCATCCCAAGTCCTGCGCTCAGTTCTCAGGAAGGGAAAACACCAACATCGGCCGACCCTCGGAGATGAAAGGAACACGCGGCTCGAGGTCCTCACCCTTGCTGGAAAACGTTGCTGCCTTCGTCTCCTGGCTGATCCCTAGGATTTAAAGCTCTGCTTCGTGCCTGAGACCAACACGGTGAGCTGTGGGAAGCAACCCTTCTCAAGTTTGGAGCTGGAGGTCAGACAGGTGGAAAGTTTCCTCTGAGTCTCGAACCCCGGAGCTGGGAGCGCAGACAGGGAAGGGAGCGGGGGTTTGGGGAGATTGGCCGGGTCTCTCGTAGCACAAGGCTTTCCCTGCCCTCCTGGGAACTCCGCCTCATCTCTGGGCGGGAAAGAAAGAAAAAAAAATCAGCCTGGAGCCCCCAAATGTAGCAGGAAGTGCGGCCTGGCCAGGAGTCTCCCCATCTTTGGTTGGGGTTTAGATCATTTGAGTGCATCCTGGAAGGAGTGTGAACCTTCTCTAGCTTCAAGCCAAACCTGAATCCCTGGTCTTCCAAGGGTACGTGAGGAAGTTTCTGGAGGCCTGCAGGGCAGGGGCTGTCACTCTGGGAAGAGGGGGCACCCACGGAGGGCCTGCCACCCCACGGAGGGGCTCTGCGAGGATTTACCTGGACAGTTTGCTGGGAACCATCACATGTCACAGATGGGATGAATGCAGAGGGTCTCCCCTCCCCGTCTCTCCTGGGACCACGGAGCCAAAATTCATCTCAACCTACCAGCCTTTCCTGACTCAAATCCTCATTCACCTCCCAGAAAGCTCAGGGCAAAGGCCTTTTATGAGTGAGCCGATGGGTGTTTCTCAACAGCCCGTCTGTGAAAGCAGCTCCTCCCGCACACAGGGCACCAGAGAAGCCGGTGAGGCTGCCGCGGGCTTGCAAGCTGCCACCCGGCCCTAAACTGGACGTGGACCCAGAGCTCTGCACCTTTCCTGGGGACAGAGCACAAATGACCCTGATGTGCAGAGCCACGGGCAGACCTGGGAGCAGCTGCTGAAGAAGACTCGTCTGCCCGAGCGACTCGACCTCCGAAGTTGTCACCAACACATTCGTTGCTTTGTTGTAATCGGCCCCCATCCGTGTGGAATCCAATCCTGAGTGGGTTTCCTGGTAGGATGAGTCACGTATGGTGACTGCCTGGTCTGTCAGTTCAGATGACCTCTCCCCGGGCCGGGAACCTTCCCTGCACTTCCAAGCAGGCTCTATCACCCCAGCATCGCCCCTCTGGCTCCCTGCAAGGTCTCTGAGCCACCTGCGCCCCTGGAGTGCAGCCTCTTATGAGGTGGGCAGACCCTGATTTCATGTTTTCCAACTCCTTCTCTCCTAAAGACCCTGGATACAGTTCAAATTCCTTCGAAGTTTCAGGATACCATTCACATCAAAACCGATTTTATTTTATCTAAATTTTTTATTTTCTTTTTGGCTGCACGGGGTCTTCACTGCCGCACAGAGGCTTTCTCTAGTTGCAGCAAGCGGGGGGCACTCTGGCTGTGGAGCACCGGCCCTAGAGGGCTCAGCAGTGGCTGTGGACAGGATAGCTGCCTCGAGGCATGTGGGATCTTCCTGGGCCAGGGACCAAACTCATGTCCCCTGCATTGACAGGCGGATTCTTAACCCCTGGACCACCAGGAAAACCCAAAACTAATGTTAAAAAGCCACATAAAGCCCAGGAGAAATAAAGAGGGAAGTTGTAGAGTGACGTCCTGAGGGTTCAGATTCCTTGGGGAATCGAAACCTGCACAGAACTGACCCCCGTGGGTCAGGGTTCTACGCAAAGGACAGTTAAGTCCCACATCAACAAGATTTCCAAGGGCCTTCCATTCCAGCTGCTTCTTTCTAACATGTGAGCCCTGAAAACACAGCGTAGCCTCAGATCCACTCGTCTTGGTGTTGGAGCTGCTCGATTCTGTGTAAGCAGAGTGGATTTGGTTCCAAATTCACCTTCTTTCTTAACAGAAGTGCGTTTACTGCTCAAGTGCCCAATGTCAGTGTCTAGTATGTATTCCTATTTCTTTTCCCTACAGGTGTTTCCTAAGTGCAAGGCAATTGCTGGAATGAAGGCAAATGCAGAGAACACAGAGATGGTCACCATCGCCACGGCACCAGTCAGCAATCTCCATGGTGACTGGAACATACAGCATCCAGGAGACGGGTTATTGTCTGAGGAGCTCACGGTCCTGTCTGAGAAAGGATCAATTCCCCATCACCAGGCATCCACCTCACTCACTGCCCCCAAATCCAGCCCCTACTTCGGTCAATTGCACACACACACACGCGTACACGCACACACACACACGTGCACACGCACACACACGCACGGGCCGAGGGGTAACACTGTAACAGGGACCACCACGCAAACAGGACGTGAAAACCTCACTGATTCAGACAAAGGGTGCAGCGGGCTGTGGGCGGGTCACACCTGGCATTTGCTCCCCAGGAAAGTGGTCGCGGCCGGGAATGGAAGGGGAGCTTGGGGTTAGCAGAGGCAAACTGCCCTGCACAGGGCGGACAGAGAGCAAGGCCCTAGGGTGCGGCACAGGGAAGTATGTTCACTCTCCCGGGGTAAACCGGAATGGGGAAGAATGTGGAAACGCGTGTGTGTAGCTGAGTCACTCGGCTCACTGCAGAGATGAACACGGCACTGCCAATGAACTAGACTTGAATGTAGAATGAGGTGGCGCAGAGACTACAGCCAGACTCCTCGGCGGGCACTCCTGGGACGCGGGGCCCGCCCTGCCCTCTGCCTCTGCGTCTCCAGGACACTCTGGTCTCAGGGTCCTGCCGGACACCGAGACTCCAGGGTGAGTTACTCTGGAGGTCATTTCCCGCTGGCCCCGGGTCTGGGTCCTGCCCTCCCCAGCGGGCGGCTGCAGACCTGTCTACAGAGCCCCGCTCAGATGTCCCCTGGGCAGCAGGGGCAAGGCCACCCAGGGGTCTACGCTGTGGCGGGTGCGTACAAGAGGGACACAGAGACCGCTCCACAGCCTTGCCCTAGGAGAGAGCCCGAGAATCTGGATTTTACAAAAGGAGACGGCGGTACGCTATGTCACTGGCCACCCCCATCCGGGGCCACCCTCTCTCCCCTGGTTCTCCCCCAGCACCTCCCTCGCACCCTCTCATGACAACATAGGGTGCCGTGGTGGAGCAGAGGCGCCCAGCTCAAGGTCAAGTTCTCGGGCCCCTGTTTCCTGTCCCCGCAGTCACGCACCAGCTCTAGTCTCTGCAGTGTCCACTCTGAAGGGGAGGACTGTGCTTCCAGGGTACAGGGTTTTTTCCCTACTGAACTGGAAGCTGAGTCTGCAACTAGACCATCAGGTAATCAGAGATTAACTGGGGAAAAAGGAGAAGTAAGATTTCTTCCTGAAATAGAAGTGAGGGATATGGGTGGCATACAAGGATTCACGAGATCCATCCTTGTACTAACAGGTCCAATGAGAGAGGCGGTGGGAAAGTACCACAGTCCTGTGTGGAAAATCCCAAGATCCAGACCACAGAAATCGACGCTGGGGTCACACCTGCCAAGGGAAGCCACCCCATCACATGGGAGCAGACGGAGAGCCAGGTGAGAAGGATGCGTGCACGGGGCACCAACCCGGAGACCAGCCATGGCAGCGAGGCTTCACTCACACCATTTCATACGATTTAAAAGGTATTTCCTCTTTCTGTTGACTTTAAAAGCTCATAGCACACATTGATGTTGGGGAGAAGTCACCCTTTATTCCATGTTTTGCCAAATAGCAGGGCAGGATGCTGTTAGAATTAAGATCGAGTGCCCACCAGCCAAGGCTTCCGGACTCAGAGCTCTGACCCCACGGCCTCAACGGCAGGGCAGAGCTGTGTGTGACTTTGGAGTTTTCTTCTGTTTGTCAGGAAGTGAGCCCACTGGCAGCTTCTCCCCGCATTATGTCACGGGGGGAGGGCACCACCAGGAAGAGGGGCATGTCCATGGTGCTGCTGGCTGAGAGGACGATGCGCATGGCTCCACCCACGTCAGCAACACCACCTGCTTCCATAAGGAGACATCCTACTTCCCGCCTGCAGGGTAGCCACCTGCAGCGGAGGGGCTTCATCGTGGCATCGTCAATCCCTGGCCCACGGGTGGGTCCGCTGGTGACCACGAGCTGAACACTCAGCCCAGAGCTTGTCTCCTGGGCACCTGTGGGGGGAGCTCACATGGGCGGCTGGGGCGCTGGCCTCTGATGGCGGCCCCCGAGATGAGCCCCAGGAACAGACTGTGATCTCTCATCGCCGAGATTCCCAGAGCGGCCCCGTCCCCAGCCTCTGGTGAGGCCTGGAAATTCAGGTGCCTCCAGTTTGACTGAGTTCATCAGAGGCCATTTTTAGGGCCTGCGGAACAGAACCTAAGGTAACCTGCTGGGCACTGCCCTCTGAGGGAGGCACCTTTGGGGTTTCAAGACGGGAAGAGGGAGATTTCCTGAGGAACTGGGCCTCCCTCCTTAAGCCACACACCTCCTGTGTGGCTGACCCAGACAGCTCACGGAGACCCTAACTCTCCACTGTGCGGGCAGACACCGTAGGTAGGGCAGGTCCCCAGGCTGGAGGGACATGGTCTGGGGAGAAGTGCTTTAATCCCACCGCATTTCTGGATTCTTCATCTGTTTTTTGGGAAGCCCTTTCCTGGCGGACCATGGAAAGTGCCTTAGTAGGGTCATCGACTCCTTCCTAGGTTCCAAAACTGCGAACGGACGACTCCCGGACTCCAAATCCACCCTTACTGGCCTCACTCTGCAGCAGCGGCCAAGGGAACACGCCAGGGACCAAAAGTCACCAGGTCTGATTCTCCCAGCCTTGGCTGGTCCTTCAGGGAGAATTCGGGGTGGGAGGGGGAGCTTTTCTTCTTTATCTTTGGGGAAAGACCAAGAATGGGGAAAAAACCAAGCTCTCTGCTACAGACTGTGATAATACATTTTCTGGAAGCAACGCTCCTGTTGTCTGTGGCTGGAAAATAGGAAGAGAAGAAACGAAAGCAGTGAAGGCCTGTCCAGCACCTGTCCGTCCGTGTCCGTCCCTGGGCCGCCCCAGGACCCATCCAGGGCTGGGTTTCTGCATCCTCTGCCCACGTTTTGGAGACATTTTCCACACTCGCACCCAGATTTCAGATCTGGTTCTGTGCCACTGAGGATCCTGGACACGAGTCCAGATTTCCACTACTTTGTCTCTGTCTTGTGTCCTGAGGGAGGCGTCAACCCAGCTGGGGATAGAGGTTCTTGAGCCACTTTCATCCAACCCCACCTGGACTCTGACAGCCCTCCTCTCATCTAGCCTCCTCTTCGGCATCCACACTGGTCCTACAGGAACCAAGGCCTGGCCCAGACCCTCCCCATTGCTCAGAACTCTTGGTCTAAACAATCTTATTATCCTCAGGCTGTTTTCTTCTGCATCCACCCAGATCTGCTCTGACATTGTCATCTGCAAGACAATAGGCTCTATGGGAAGGGCTTTCCTACAGAAAGGCTTCTCAAGGACTGAGACACAACTGTAAATACTCTTGAATAAATGAAAGCGTGAATGAATGAACTGGAGATCTTGTCACATACACTGAAACGTTGCCCTTTGTTTTTTAAACTTACTTATTTTCAATTGAAGGATGATTGCTTTATACTATTGGCTTGATCTCTGCCATACATCAACATGAATCAGCCATAGGTGTACATATGTCCTTTCCCTCTGGAACCTCCCTCCCACCCCATCCCACCCCTCTAGGTTGTTACAGGACGTAAGGGAGAGGGTTTCTTTCCCGTGGGATTCAGAGTGGAGATGCGGGATGCTGGGGGGAAGGATGGTTCTGGTTCACAGCCGTGGTGACAAGACTTCTATCTGATGGTGATGGATATTGATTTTTTTTTTCCCCTCCTATTCTCGGCCTGTAATGTCCTAAATCACTTCCTTTGTGCAATTGCGCAGACACGTGGCCCGGCTTCCAGAGCCAGGGGCCCGAAGGCCGGGCTCGGCGGGGCGGGGCGGCCTCCGCGGGGCGGGGCGGCGCGCGCATTAGGCGCGGAGGGGGGACCCGGGCAGGCCGAGCAGATGGTGCCTGAGACGCGGCTCCCGTTCCGGGCAGCTTTTTCCATAATGGAATCCACATTAAAGATGATATTATCTTCACTTTTAAAGGCCCTAATGGATGATATTTATGTCCGTGAAATATGTTCCCGACTGCACCGTCCGTAGCCTGGGAAGCGCGGGCCACCGTGGGGGACGCAGCGACCAGCACTGCTGTGAATCCAGTTCCTTTCCGACCAGCCGATCAGTACGAGACGTCTTCATACGCGACAAAGTATAGTTTGTCAGTGTTCCCCACAGAATATGGCGAGGTTGAGCTTTAATGCGAGTTGACAGCCTTGTGATATTTTCTGCCATCTTCTTCTTAGCAAAGTGGTCTAAAAATGCATCCATAATTTATTTATAGGCCCTGAAGGTTAACTCCTGAGTAACCAGAGTGTTTCCTCGGGCTCTGGGGATGGAGGCGCCCGCCTTTCTCTGGGCGGTCCTCCCTTCTGTGTCCTGGGGAAGCGGAGTGAGGACTCAGGGCGCCCTCCGGGAGAAAGAGAGGCAGGCCCAGGCACCCACACTTACTAGATCATATCGGGACTCCAAGTATTAAAACGGAGAGCATGCATGACTTATTTAAAATTTCAGAAGCGTCCGCTTCTTTTCAGTAATTCGCAAAGGAGCAAAATGATCAACTGGATGCAGAATGGATAGCATTGAACCTTAGGAAATCGCTAATATCCAAAACGTAAGTAAGACATGAGGTTCTTAGAAATTTGAACACCATTGCGTGACTCTACAGTTGAATTCCTGGGAACCTGAGCCTGAGTGAAGTTCAACTCATTCATTTAGCTCCATGTAGTATTTTCCCCAATAAGATCAAGTCGTCTTCACAGACCCAGGAAATATTTCTATTTCAAATATCAAAAGGTGGTATTTTGCTATTATTTTAGCTTAGGTCTAAAAAAAGAACACAAGAAGCCATTCGTCTCTGATTCTGTCAACTAATAATAACCGAACCAAATCACTGATAAATAACAATCAAAAATGAGTAAGGTTATTAATAAGTAACCAAATCTTTGAAGGTGATTGAAAGTTGGTGCCAATCTACCCCTCCCCAGAACCCCAGGACTCTGCCCTGCTCGGCAGGCAGACCAGGGCCCCAGGTACCCGGCTGTGGTGTCTGCTTGCTATTTCAACAGTCAGGCACCAAAAACTGCATATTTGCTCAAACTTCAGACCTGTTGCTTTAAATATCGTTTGCCCCCCTATAGTGGTGGACCGTATGTAGACACGCCTGAACAGTTCTTCTCGGGTCCAAGCATTTCCTCCCAAGTCCGCAGACGCAGTGCACAGAAGTAGTGAGTCTAAAATCCACGTCATATCCTCCCTTTATGCATAGGTGCCAAACATTTTATTGGCGATCTACTGAGAAAACATCCAATACCCCAGGGAAAAGGCCGTAAGAAGTGGCGTGGAAGAAGCAGCATTTAATGAAACAACACAGGACGCGGGCTTCACTGCTTTTCCGGTGTGTTGTTGAATTTGAGTGTGAATCTGCACCACGCCACAACCTCTCCTCCACCTAGTCTGGATTTACACACCAGCTCTGAGTGTATTTAAGTGGTGATTAAGACCTCTTGAATTATTCAGTGCTTGTTAGCCATTCTGCAGTGATCAGTTTCATCCTTGATCAAACGTGGCGCGTTCTGTACTTTTCAGCCCCATAAGGAACAGTAGTAACTGGTTTGAGGACTCCATGCCCAACCCTGACCAGCCAAGACTTCTGATGATGCTGGTGACGTGGGAGGACAAGCCCACCCAGGGCTGAGGGCCTGCGTCACCTGCCCTCTTCCACCCTCAGAGCAAGCCAAGGTCAGTGCTGCCAAGACCCTCAACTTACTGATGAGGAAGTTTTGTGACTTGTGCGCCTTGTCCCAACAGCTTGTAAGGGAGAGAAGGATTCAGGAAGTTTGCTTGTAGAAGCTATTCTCTTCGGACTGCATGTGGCCTCTGAATCCCATTTTAGGACTGGCTGAAACTAACGGCCATGGGAGAAAATTCACATGCTTAAAAATCTGCAAAACATGGGGATTGGTGTGTGCTCATTATAAAGAAAAGAGATGTCGTGGTAAACACATAACTTTTAGTTATAAGACTGCACACGTGAGACAGTGGAGTTACAAGTTGCAATAAAACATGACTGATGATGAGTATATATTATATCACAAGCTGGAATCAAGATTGTCAGGAGAAATAACAACCTCAGATATGCAGATAATACCACTCTAATGGCAGAAAGTGAAGGAGAACTAAAGAGCCTCTTGATGAGAGTGAAAGAGGAGACTGGAAAAGTTATATTGAAACTCGATATTTAAAAAAAGACTAAGATCATGGTATCTGGTCCCATCACTTCCTGGTACATAGAAGGGGAACAAGTGGAAGCAGTGACAAATTTTATTTTCTTGGGCTCCAAAATCACTGTGGACAGTGACTGCAGCCATAAAATTAAAAGATGCTTTCTCCTTGGAAAGAAAGCTATGACAAACCTAATAGCATATTAAAAAGCAGAAACATCACTTTGCTGACAAAGGTCTGTATAGTCAAAGCTATGGTTTTTCCAGTGGTCATGTATGGACGTGAGAGTTGGACCATAAAGAAGACTTAGTGCCAAAGAATTGATACTTTAAAATTGTGCTAGAGAAGACTCTGGAGAGTCCCTTGGACTGCAAGGAGATCGAACCAGTCAGTCCTAAAGGAAATTGACCCTGAATATTCACTGGAAGGACAGATGCTACAGCTGAAGCTCCAATACTTTGGCCACCTGATTCGAAGAGCCGAGTCATCGGAAAAGACCCTGATGCTGGGAAAGATTGAGGACAGGAGAAGGGGACGGCAGACGGCAAGATGGTTGGATGGCATCACCGACTCCATGGACATGAGTTTGAGCAAACTTCAAGAGGTGGTGGAGAACAGGGATGCCTGGCATGCTGCAGTCCATGGGGTCTCAAAGAGTTGGATATGACTTGGTGACTGAACAACAACATATATATACTCTTGGTCATGCTCAAGTGCTTAACAGCCTCAAACCCTGAACACACTGGAGTCCACAGTGGCTATTTTATTTTGTTTTTTTGGTTGTGCCACATGGCTTGCGGGATCTTAGTTCCTGGATCAGGAATCAAACCTGGACCCCTAACCACTGGACTGCTAGAGAAGTCCCTGCAGCAGTTATTTAGACTCTGGTAACCTGCTGAATTCATGATACTTACTCCTCTGTTCAAAACTCCTCTGCAGCAACTTCCTCTCCTCAGGAAGAACAGAGCGCCTCTGCTGAGCAGTGAGGACCCCCATCACCGTCCCGCTCCCGCACGTCCCACGGGTCTGACCCTCCGAGGTCCCCGAGCACACACGCTCCCCCTTCGTGTTTCAGGTCTCTCCTACTTCTCTCTCTCCCTGGATACAAGGCGAGTCTCTTGTCTCTGTTCTCAGGGAGGAATTCCTCTGTTAGAATTCTCCTCTATTTCTCTCCCAACCAGTAAAACTCAGCTGATTCTTCACCCCCCCAAATACTATCACCTCCAACATTGCTCAGCAGTTTACAGTAAGCCCCATGGAAAAATAAGAAGATCAGGAAACATTTCCACATTGGAGGAGTTCAGAATTGGTTAAATTGCTGAGAAAAACACACAAAGGGCTTCTCCTCATTGGCCACAGTTCCCAAAGCTGCAGTTGTGTTTGGGGGTCTCCCATGGGGTTCTCTCGAGTGCCTCCTGCCAAGGCATGAATGGACTGGGCTGTGTAGCCTGGTTATCGTGGAGAAAGGCCATAGGTCCAGAAGCAGAAGACCCGGGTTTGAACTTCAGCTCCACCACCCGCCGCATAAATAGGCATGAGCCCAGGCTCAGATGCGGTGTGGTCCACACACCCTCAGTCCAAGCCCGACCCCAGTCTCCAAACACCCTCCACATGAAACATTTTCTTTACTCATTTGACGATGAAACTTGTCCTGAAGTGACAGGAGGCTATTTTTAGTCCTCATTTATCCCACTTAATATGAATATTCATGTTTCACTGCAGAAGTCATCATGTGCTTGATTCCAGGGGACTTCTCCACATTTCCTGGGTTGGTTGCATAATATGCAGTATGAGGACTTTACTACCTTCTCACAGTCTGGACCCTCAGGACTCTGAACCACCCCCGGCCCCCAGGGTTTCAGAGGAGAGCGAGCCCCACTGATGCAGTTTTTGGCATCCCCTGAATGGCTCAGGGCTCCTTCATATGAGGCTCCTGTTTGCTCCTTGAGTCCCATGGAGGTCTCGTCACCCCAAGCTCAGCACCCGAGTCCCTGCCTCTGTAAGATTTCAGACAGAAAGAGACGTCAGCCAAGGATTAAAACACTAAGCACTAAGAGCTTAGTAATTAATTAAGAGCTGACTCATTGGAAGGGACCCTGCTGAGGGCAAGAGGAGACGAGGGCAGCAGAGGAGGGAGATGGTCAGATAGCATCACCGACTCAATGGACCTGAGTTTGAGCAAACTCCAGGAGACAGTGAAGGACAGGGAAGCCTGGCCTGCTGCAGTCCACGGAGCCGCAGAGTCGGACACAGCTCAGTGACTAAACAACAACAAAGAGCTTAACACCTCTGACATTTTGTCTCCACTGTTCTACTCATGAGGTCGAAGTCTCCTCGGCCAGATGGTCAGTGATGCTCTGATGTCGCAAACACCCAAAAATACAGGGCAAGTCCAGTGCAAGTCAGTCCCAGGGAGATATTGGAAATTTAACCCAAAAAAAAAGGATTTCAAGTCAGCCACAGGAATGTGGGAGAACCATCCACATCATGAGCAAATCCACACACCTTACTAATGAAGCCATGGCGGAGCTTGACTTATTAACAGCTAGCAAGAAGGGACTATAAAAGACGATGAGAAAATACACACGTAAAAGAGAATGACTTAAACCCCAAATTTTAAAGGAATCTCTTGGGAAAACTGAAGCTGCTTTCCTTTTTTTTCTCACAAAATATGATGCTCTTTTGATGGGGTTATGAAGTCCAGCTGTGAAGTATGAGATATAACATCATGTTACCATATAAGTTTGTTGAGAAGATTATGACACAATCAACCCTTGATTCATTTATTATTTTAATACAACCTATAATTGAAATTATAACATGTTTTATCAACTAGAAGAATACACATTTCACATTATTATTAATAGTTTCATATTTTTTCTAGACAGATTGCTAATCTACTCTTTTTACTTGACTGTTTTCCATACAGTTCTGGTTTCTGTCTTCAGAGAACACGTCCTAAGCGGCCCGTTTCCAGGTTGCCTGACCGTGACCCTGAGGACGTCTGCCCGTGGCCTGCAGCATGGTCCACGTCTCAGGACTCTTGTCCCCCTAGAGCGGCATCCAGTGAAGTCGGTAGAGGATCTGACAGCTGTTGTCACCGGGGCTGAGGAGCGCTCACCCTGCAGTCATCACATACCTGCTGGGCAGGATCCGCGCCCTCCTCCGTGGCGGGCTGGCCCCAGCTGCTCCCGCGACCACCCCAGCCCCATCCCTGACCATCACGCTCAGAGCCGGTCAGTCCTCTGGGCACGGTCTGCTCCAGCGTGCCCTCCAGCACCCCTGGGGCCAGGTCTTCCCTCTGGATTCATCCCTGAGAAGCCCGACCCTTCGTCGAACGACAGCCTTCAAACACCCGAAGGCACCCTCGATATGCCATACCAGCATATTCAACTGTTTTTCTCAGACCATTTCCAGAACCTTCTGGTTATAACATTGAGGCACCATCTAACCTATCAATGCTCCTCCTGAGATGTGGTCACCAGAACTGCTACCGTGCTTTCGACATGATCTGAACCTCCTTGGTCTCACAAAATGAGTAAGAAGGAACGTTCCTATAAACAACTGGGGGAAGGACTCCCCCGGAGGTCCAGTGGCCAAGAATCTGCCTGCCAATGCAGGGGACTCGGGTTCCATCCCTGATCAGGGAACTAAACTCACACATGCTGCAGGGCAACTGAGCCTGCACACCACAGGAAGATCCCATGTGCTGTAACTAAGACCCGACACAGCCAGATAAACAAACCATTTTTAAAAAATATTTGAGGGCATTTAAGTCTCACTGATGACTCACATTGAGGTGACAGGCTGTTAAAATAAAATCTCTTGCAAAATAATTTTTCAGTAGATTTTTTTTCTCTTATCTTTTTAATCGTGATTTGCACAGAGTTAAACTTTTTTGGAGGTAGCTTCAGAATACTGAATGGCGTCCTGTTCCATCTCTGCTCGCTCCTTTTAGTCACTCTTACAGGCTGCTGAGACATTTGGACAGTCCCCCTCTATTTCTAATGGGAAATTTGAGACACAAAGAAAAGTATAAACAAGGAATTAAAATGATCCACAAGATCCATTAGTAATAACTCCCTCGATACAGGATCTTTTTCTAAATTTCTCTCTTTTCTTTTTCTCTCTGAGGCACAAGCATACAAAACATGTAAAAAGTTACATAATATATTCGTTGCTTGGTAATATAGTGTATTTTCCCACATCATTAAATATTCTCATTTAAATGAACTTAAACATTTTTAGAGATATATCACAATTTATGTAACTAAATCCTTATTGTTGGACATTGAGATTTCTCTCAATTAATTAATATTAATTAGTCTGCAATGATTAATCTGCAATGAGCACCCTGTTCATCAATCAGTCTGTGCTCCTCTGATTATTTTCTTACTTTAAATTGCTAAAAGTGGAATTAGTGCATGAAGACAAGGCAACCTTAAAAGCTCTTGCAACCTTGTTGAGACTGGATTAAATATGCAGCATGTTAATTCTGTAGCATTTACATATTTGATCAACATCCTCCAATTCAAGCCAAGTGTTTCAATGACACGATCTTGTGGCAAATGAGTCCATCTGCTTTTAGAGTTTTATCTGCATATTTTCTCTTTTATCCTGTAATTTCAGTATCTATATAACACAAGGGCTATATATTAGGCTGTGTGTAATATTCTACCTGGGCTTCCCAGGTAGCTCAGTGGTAAAGAATCTGCCTGCCATCGCAGATTTGGGTTCAGTCCTTGGGTCAGGAAGATCCTGTGGAGAAGTAAATGGCAATCCACTCCAGTTCTCTTGCCTGGACAATCCCATGGACAGAGGAGCCTGGTGGGCTACAGTCCACGGGGTCACAAAGAGTCGGACACGACACGGCAACTCAACAACAACAATCTTCTGCACACCTCCTCTGATCAGACACCCCACCCCTTTATAAATGAACAGCCGAGCCCCACAGAGCCAACTGGCTCAGGGTCACGGCTGGTGATGGGGGGGCAACCTTCCGACCAAGGCTCGTCATCCTCTCAGCTCTCGGCTCATCTCAAGTCCTCACACACACGCCCTGAAGCCTGGAGAGGTGAGCTCTTTGTGACGCGTCCCCGGAACTTCTGAGTCCCTGGTCGTGTGTATCTCACGATCCTTCTGGTGGTCTTGTCTTGCCCTGTTCCTGCCTCTGTGGACCGACAGCTGTCGGGGGCATGGGATGCACTCTGACCCACCCCAGGCAAGTGCCCCAGGGGTGCCCACTCCCCGTGGCCCCGCGTGGCCCACAGGCAGCAGGAAGGCCTCCTCCAAGCTCCCTCCTCTGCGCCAGAGAATCGTGAGCCATCCCATCTCCTTCCGGGAGCAAGGCCCCACCACGAGCAGAGTTTGTCCCAGTGGGATCCGGCTGAGGGGCCCGGGGCTGCCGACCCACTGCTTCTCCTTGCTTTCTTTTGTTTGGAAGTCCAAGTCTTTTATCTGTGGTTGTTGTTCAGACTCTAAGTCATGTCTGACTCTGCGACCCCACGGACTGCAGCACGCCAGGCTTCCCTGTCCATCACCTTCTCCCAGAGCTTGCTCAGACTCATGTCCATAGAGTCGGTGATGCCATCCAACCATCTCATCCTCCATCATCCCCTTCTCCTCCTGCCTTCAGTCTTTCCCAGCATCAGGGTCTTTTCCAAGGAGTCAGCTCTTCGCATCAGGTGGCCAAAGTACTGGGATTTCAGCTTCAGTAGCGTCCTTCAGGGTGGATTTCCTTTAGGATGGACTGGTTTGATCTCCTTGCTGTTCAAGGGACTCTCCAGAGTCTTCTCCAGCACCAGAATTTTAAAGCATCGATTCTTCAGTGCTCAGCCTTCTTTTCGGTTCAACTCTCACTTCCATCAATGACTGCTGGAAAAGCCAACTCTGTGTCCTTAAAATCTTCTTGTTTCAGTCATCGCCTGCTCCATGCTGTTCATCCTTTCTGATAACAGAGCACAGAGGGTCCTGGAAGCTCTCTCATCTCTGCTGTAAGCGCTGGGCCACCGGACAATGGTGAGTCCCGGGTGGGCACAGCGGCATGTGCCACCTCGGGCCCCAGCGGGTCAGCTCTCGGGGCCGCTCCTTCTCCGGACAAGTCGGCAGAGAGGGTGTGTCTGTTCACAGCTTCTGCACGCGCGGCCACGGACGCGCTGCCTGGTGTGATTCCCCCGTACCCGCCTCGAGCCCCCGAGGCCTCTGCTGCTCCCTCAGGGTATGTCGGGGAACGGCCACCGCCACGACCCCTGACCCAGGGAGCCAGCCGACACCGAGGGAGCTGGGGAAGCAGAAGAGTTGTGTCCACACATTTCCAGGATGCTTTCCTGTTCTTCCTGTGCCATGACATCCAAGGAGAGAGGATTGGCAGACATCTAGGACAAACATCCTTGCACAGTCATCCCTGGCACGCGCTCATGGAACCCGACCTTCAGGAAGGGGAGCGTCCCTCGGGGCATCGTGGGCAGCCCCGAACCAGGTGGGATCAGGGGCTCCCTGGAACTCAGTTTTGCCAAGAAAGGCCTGCGGAGCAGGGATGAGGCGTCTCCAGCAGAACACGCCAGACGGCTCTGGAATCTTGTCGGGATTGATGATGTCAGTGGATTACAGCTCAGGACTTCGGTCTGTTCAGACCCCGCTTCCAGAATAGTCAGCTGGCGTCATTGTCTCACTGCAAGCATTTCCTGCCTTTCCTCCTATGTCTCCTGCCTTTTTGTCTCACGGAACCTGTCCCCCAGCCCTCTCCTCCTCTCAGATCTGACATCTGAAGGGTGCAGGGGGCCTGGGAGTCACGGCCAAAGCTGATGAATCCAGGTCTTCTCCACCCAGTCCTTTGGGGACCAGTCACTGCATCGTGAACACAGATTTCACAGGCAAACACGACACTCACGATATTAGGATCAGTGACGCCTTCCTGAGAGCTGAATGCTAAAGCGTTCACACGCCGGGGATCTGAGCTGCAAAGCTTGGGATAAAACTGAGACACTTCCATTTCTGGGAGGCTTTCCATTAATCACTATTAACAGGTAAAGACTGTCACAACAGACGAGCGATGTGTACCACTGAGAGCAGCTCTTCAGCGGGAGCTTTGACATTTTAATCTCCGTCATTTCAGCTGCAGGAGAAACGAGGCCAAGATAACCCAGAAATGGTAGGCACACGCACGGCGTGGGTAACGGCCCACCAAGGTGTGTGACCTGTGCACCGGCGTGTCTGGGATTAACCATCGTGGTTCCGAAAGGATTCCCGGGTCAAGACTGGAGGAGGCGCTGCAAACGCAGAGGGGGGCTGGGGTACCAACACCGCCCCACCCCGGGCGGGTGCACGGCCCCCGCAGACCTGCATTTGTTATACTTTCCAGAGAGGCACAAAACCTTGAAACTGTGAGTGATTAGCACACGGCGTTTGAAAAGTAGGAGCCCCTGGAGAGCTCAGAGAGGCTGAGACGGACGGATGCAGAGAGCGGGTAGAAAGTTGCTGATTCGTGAAAGCATGACTGGCTCTCTCCATATGAGCTGGGTCTGTCTGCTGGGCCTGGATCCCATGGTTTACACGTCCTTTGAAATGTGGGACCGTCCTGTTAAAAGAAACACCTAGATTGATCGTTTTCCCCTTTTTACTGTCAGTATTGCGTTTGGCCTAAAAATGACAGGTTTAAAGACTGTTATTAGCCTAAGTTGCAAACAGATTATATGTTGATATAATAAATGTTTTACCTCTAATTTTTGTTTTAGTATCTTCTTCTAAATGGGTATCAAACCACGTTGAACCTATTTATTAAGGCTTTCCTCTGAAAGGTGCCGCGGTTGCAGAAGCCAACCTCTCTCCTTATCAGAGGCCGAGGAGACCCCCCCCTCAGCCGGAGACAGAAGGGGAGCAGGGTTTGGAGCTGGGCAGCCCTGCCCGGCAGCCCCCTCACCTCCAAACACATCCTGCCTCTCTCACCCTATCATTTTTCTCCTGCAGCTCCTCCTGCCTGTATCTGCCCTTCTCAGAGATCCCTGGGGCTGTGGGCCGGACTGTGTCCCCCCACCTTAAATTCACATGTTGAGGCCCTAACCTCCGGTGTGGGAGAATGTGGCTGTATTTGGACACAGAAGTTTCACAGAGTTGATGAAGGTTAAACGAGATCATTAATCAGTAAGTGAAAGTCGCTCAGTCATGTCCAACTCTTTGCAACCCCATGGACTATATAGTCCATGGAATTCTCCAGGCCAGAATACTGGAGTGGGTAGCCTATCCCTTCTCCAGTGGATCTTCCAACCCAGGAATCGAACCAGGATCTCCTGCATTGCAGGCGGATTCTTTACCAGCTGGGTTGCCAGGGAAGCCCATCCTTAATTGGGTGGGTCCCAATCCAATAGAACCCATGTCCTTATAAAAAGGTGGGCTTCCCAGGTGGTGTTAGTGGTAAAGAACCCGCCTGCCAATTCAGGAGATACAAGGGACTCAGGTTTGATCCCTGGGTTGGGAAGATCCCCTGAAGGAGGAAATAGCAACCCACTTCAGTATTCTTGACTGGAGAATCCCATGAATAGAGGAGACTGGTGGGCTCTAGACAGTGGGGTCGCAAAGAGTCGGACAGGAGTGAGCGACTGAGCACAATACAGAAGAGAAGATGAGGACATGGACACACTCAGAGGGACAGCCACAGGAGGACGGGGGAAATGGCTGAGGATCGAGGCCTCGGGAGAAGCCAGCCCTGCCCACCCCGGAACCTCAGCTCCCATCCCAGGACTGGGAGATGGTAAACTCCTTTGTGAAGCCCCCAAGTCTGGTGTGGGGTGATGGCAGGTCTAGAAGATGGACCCACCAGCTCAAGGACACTGTCTTTGTGGGGCCAGCCCAGGACAGGCCTTCCCGCCACAGTGCCATCCCCAGGGGCCCGTTCCCGGTGCAGTGACCTGTGTCAGGTCTGATGACCAGACCCCCTGGAAGATAGAGACTCCTGTTGGCTCTGGAGCCACAAAGCCTGGTGCCCCGCAAGTGACAGATGCTCCCTGGGGTGGGGTGGAGTTGGGCAGAGAGGCCCAATTTCACCTTCCACCCAACGGCCAGCACTGCTCCCTGCCTGGACCCAAGTGGAGGACACCACCCAGCTGCCACGGGCTGACCTTGCAATAGGCCTCAGCTCGATTTGTAGCTGGCGAGCTGTGCACTGTGAACTGAAAGGAGAAACCGCAGAATCTGAATTCCCTCTGCATCTGCGTGGCTGGGGGCTTGTCTGCTGGCACATAGCCCTCTACTATAAGTCAGCTTGAATGCTGGGGGCCTGGGCGTTCGGGCTGAGAGGCCAGGTCAGACTCTCTCCGGCTCACCCACCTGGTGGAGGATGCTGGGCCCCGGCAAGCAGAGCATCAGACACCAAGACAGCCACATCACACAGGCTCCACATAGACAGGGGATTGCAGAGTATGGAGTAGAGTTCCCGGTGCTGTATAGTCGGTTCTTGTTGATCATCTATTTTATATACAGCAGTGTGTGTATGTGTGTTAATCCCAAACGCTTAATTTATCTCCACCTCCAACATCAAGAAGGTCAAATATATTAAAGGAAATCTACCCTGATGCCGAAGCCCCAATCCTTTAGCCACCCGATGCAAAGAGCTGACTCATTGGAAAAGACCCTGATGCTGGGAAAGACTGAAGGCAGGAAGAGATGGGGGTGACAGAGGAGGAGATGGTTGGATGGCATCACTGATGCAATGGACATGAACTTGGGCAAACTGCAGGAGATGGTGAGGGACAGGGAAGCCTGGCGTGCTGCAGTCCATGGGGTCAAGAAGAGTTGGACACAACTTGGCAACTAAACAACAACAGCAAACCGTAAGCTTGTTTTGTGAAGTCTGAGAGTCTCTTTCAGTTTTGTAAATAATACATGTATCCTTTGCTGCATACCTGGGGGACTTCCCTGGTGTCTCAGTGGATAAAGAATCTGCCTGCAACGCAGAAGATGAAGGAGATACGAGTTCGATCACTGGGTCATAAAGGTCCTCTGGAGGGGGCACATGGCAACCCCTGCCAGTATTCTTGCCTGAAAAATCCCCTGGACAGAGGAGCCTGGTGAGTTACAGTCCACGGGGTTGCAAAGAATCAGACACCACTGAGCACGCACATGGGCCGCTGTACACCTGAAACTAACACAACATTGTAAATCAACTCTACTCCAAGATGAAATAGAAATTAAATAAATAAATTAACTCAGAGGTGAAGCACTTGACCAGTTTTAACCACAGCGAAAGGACAGTTCAACCTGCCATAACATGACTTAATCTTAATTTAGGGTCCATTAGAAATGGAATCAGCAAGGCAGTGCCTCAGTCAATGACTGTCCATTGATTAACCACAGAGTCTTAGGGAGTAATCAGGTCCCCCCACCACCTCCCAATGGGGGGGGGGCGTGTTGAACAAAATGTAATTTGTTGATTCATCACCGTTCTGTGAGATTCTCACATTTCTTTGCCTTCTGTGTAGTAAGCGGTCCCCTTTAAGATGAAATCTACAAACAAGAAAAAGAACTGTTCCCTTGAAAACACACAGGCAGCCACACCAATTTTTCTGATTATTGATGCATTGGCCTTTAACGTAACAGTGACGTATGCGGTCAGTCGTGTCTTGTCTCCTGTCCATCGAGAGCCAGGGCATCAGCGCTGCTGGTCAGGAACCTGGGGTTACGAGTTGTCACTATCAGGATGCCAGTTCTGAGGTGCAGGGTGACCACGTTTTATCATCTCGTATTTTCTCTTCTCTGGCACACACACACACACGTTTCCATTGGATGAGAAGCAGAGAAGTAGGCTAAGCTCCTCACGGGGAAAGCTCACTCTCAAAGTCTAAAGCAAGGTTATTATCAGTGAAAAATCTGCTTTCAGGCATCTTCCTGATGTGGGGAACAAGAAACTCGCCTGACCCACTCCCTGACCTCTGGCCTTTGCTACCTGATAGGAACCTCAGTGACGGTGCTTCCACTTCCACCCGTGGGGTCACTTTCTGTCCACTGAGCAGGGCCCTGCAGTCATCAGAGCCTTTTCCAGGGAGGCTGTCCATGGAGCCCAGCCGCAGTGCCCAGGAGGGCCTGAACCAGATGGACGGCACCAGGGCCCCTGGGCATCTCAGATGCAGGGGGTTCCCAAGCCTTCAGAAGGTTCGCAGGCAGACCCCCCGGCCGGCGGGGGCACTAGGGTAGCTTCCAGCTGATGACTTCCACTGGCAAATGTGCAGGTTTGCATGGAAAGTCATTAATTATCTCCCATTTAATCATCTATTTTAAGAGTTTCTGCGGGTTGGATAATTAAAGATATCGGATTTTATAGGGATTACTGCAGGACATAAAATCCCCAGCCGTGGGCCCAGGCCGACAGCACTTGTCTCAAGGCTTTGGGAGTACGTCTCTGCTTGTGATCAACCTCCTGGGTCTTCCTTGGGGCTGGCCTCAGACCTTCCTGGTCTCTTACTGCCTTTTACCCACCCCTGGGCTCCAAGACAGTCTCAGGAAAAGCCCCGTGTGTCTCTGTTCTCAGCTGAGGGTTAGAATGCAAGCACAGGCAACTCCTCCATTGCCAAGACCAGGTGAAGACAGCTGAACAGCAAGAAAGCCTGGAGGCTTTCACCCTATTCTCTTCCGAGGGTGAGAGGCAGGCAGGCCTTGATGGGTGGCGAACGTCCAAGGTGATCTGCAGCGGCCCCAGCCTCCCGCTCACGGCCCCCATAGGATGGCTCCCCGTGAGTGGGGGCTGCAGTTAGTGACCTGCATGCCGGCATGCATGCATGCTCAGTCATCTCTGACTCTCTGTGACCCCGTGGACTGGAGCCCGCCAGGCTCCTCTGTCCATGGGATTTCCCAGCAAGAATCCTGGAGTGGGTTGCCATTTCCTCCTCCAGGGGATCTTCCCAACCCAGGGATGGAACCCAGGGTCTCCTGCACTGCAGGCAGATTGTTTACCATCTGAGCCCCCAGGGCAGCCCGGCACCTAGTGACTAGCTTTTACTAAAAGAAATAGGTCAAAATTAGCAGAATGTCACTTCTGTGATTAAGTTACGAAAGACTGTGACTTCCATCTTGGTGACACCTCTCTATCAGCTGGGCTGCTTCAGTGGAGCAGGTGCCGTGCTGGAGAAGCCACTCGGGCAAAGAGCTGAGGGCCGCCTCCAGCCGGCAGCCTCGAGGAGCTGAATCCCGCCGACAGCCAGGAGAGCGTGTTGGGACTTGACGGTCCCCGGGTGAGCCTTCAGATGAGATGTGGCCCCAGGCAGCTCCTTGTCTGCAGCCTCGTGAGACCCTGGATGAGAACACCCGCTAAGCCGGCACAGACCCCTGACTCAAAGAAACTGAGAGATGGCAAGGGCCATTGCTCTGCAACGACTTGTTCCAGAGCAATAGATGATCGGAACTTCCCAGGTGGCGTGAGTGGTAAAGAACCCGCCTGCCAATGCAGCAGACATAAGAGACACTGGTTTGATCCCTGCGTCAGAAAGATCTCCTGGAGGAGGACACGGCAACCCACTCCAGTGCTCTTGCCTGGACAGTGCCCCGGACAGAGGAGCCTGGCGGGCTACAGTCCATGGGGTTTCGAGGCAGATGCAACCGAAGTGACTTAGCACCCTCGCAACAGATGATGACCACACTCACACTGACAGAAGTCAGTGACTGTGATGAACTCTTACACTTTTCAACAGTTATTTTTCAGAGGGTGAGACTTCTAAGCGTAAGTGTGATACGTCCAGTAATAAATACTGAACCTCAGTTTCCATTTGTTGACAAACAGGGGAGTGTCTCTGCTGCCCCCAAGACACCTCCCTTCTCTTCATATCTGTTAAAAGCTTCCCTGATCGTGTCTTTTACAGGTCAACACCTTAACGACTGGGGGTGGGGAGGGCCCAGGGGTGCCCAGCTCAATGGCCTTGAATGTGGCTGGATGCATGGAGCCTGGAAGCCTGCCATTCCAGGGCTAAACAGTGACTGACTGCTGAGGGGCCTGAGCTGGTGTTGGGGGTGAGGGGGCAGGGCTGTGTTGCTAGGAGAGAAGATTGAGGATAAAGATGACCCAGGCACTCAAAGGCCCCCTCGGTGACCTGAGCTCCTACCAAAAAAAACCCAGTGCTAATAACACAGTTGATGGGTTCCTCAATTTCTCAGAATCCTCTATTTGGCCTGGTACTTGCAAATAGGTTACTTTTTACCTTATTTCTGGGCTTCCCCTGTGGCTCAGCTGGTAAAGAATCTGTCCGCAATGTGGGAGACCTGGGTTCGATCCCTGAGTTGGGAAGATCCCCTGGAGAAGGGAAAGGTTGCCCACTCCAGTATTCTGGCCTGGAGAATTCCATGGACTGTATTGTCCATGGGGTCGCAAAGAGTTGACCACGACTGAGCTACTTTCACTTTCATTTTCTATCTTACTCCTGTTGCTAGAGTCAAAGAAAGCAGAAGAGGCACAGCTCAAACCTCTTCTTGCCACCAGGGATTCTGACAAAGGCTTACACCATCGTGGAGAATATTAGAAAAATATTGGTCAGTGAGATCGCTGATACAGGTAAGAAGGCAGATGCACCAGGAAGGAGCAGGGCAGAGAGAGGGGAGGTGGGTGACCTGGAAGAAAGTCAGCCCGCCTCCTGACTCCCGGGGCTGGGTCTGCAGAGTCTCTGAGCAGTGACTCTTCCCTTCAGCCCAGGGTCCCACTGCCAGGCTCTTCTGGTCCTGCTGGGAAGAGCAACTGGGGCAGAGGCTGGCAACAGCTTGAACTGACCACTCAGTCCATCCTGTAGAAATCAGGAAACTGGGTTACAGAAGAATTATCTTTGAGAAGTCAGCTCCAAAAAGTACAAAAGTAATGAAAACAACAAGGCTCTTGCTTACTCATTTTCAGGGGTTCCCATATTTTTGGAGCTCCAATGATATAAACGCAGTTGTCTAAACAGCCCAGTCCTAAGGGCCCGCCGGCAGCAGAAATGTGTCTACAGAACCGAAATCATACCCCCCTCCCAAAGGAAAGGCACACAACTTTACAACATGCTAAGGTTTTCAAATATAGTTTGTTTCTTTTTCTTGTATTTTTTGTCTTACCTTTCAAAAAAAGTCATAATCAATATCTTCTCTTTCTTGAACTCTCCTCCAGTGACCTGGAAGAGAATTGGGAGGCGAGAGTTATAAGACCCGGCGGCTCCCGACGCGTGTCGCTGCTCATCGCTCTTTCTTCTCATCTCGGTTTCCGTTTGAAAGGACTGTCGAGCCAGGGTCAGCGGCTTCTGCGCTACCCCACGGAGAGTCCTGGCGCCCCCCGCCATCCTCTGAGAGCCCGGAAGTGTGCGGAAACCGGCGCGGGAGCCCCTCCAGGGGCCCTCAGGGAAGCCCCGTCTACACACTCACGTGGCTGAGCCCGTTCTCTCGTGGGGCTTGGCTCACTCAGGTGTGTGTCGTAAGGACCCAAGTTCAGGCTTTTCTACCACTGAGCCCGGGGCCGACTTGAGAAGCAAGGTGCTCTGCACGAGACTGGCCCTGGAGAGAAACCAGGGAAGAACCAGGAGACAAGAGCTAACTCAAGGACTGGACCAAGGTGGAACAAGAAATGCCAGGGCAGACGGGGTTACAGGGTCAGGAGACCTGGCCAGATCAGCGTCCAGGAGGATCCACTGTCGCCCTAAATCTGGCTCCGCTGGGCCAACAGAGGAACCTGGGATGGAGGGGATCCTGACAGACCAGGGGGTCCAGTGGAGAGGACAACAAATGCTGAATTCTGCATTTTTCAGGACTGAGAGAGAAGTAAGCATAAGATAGAAGCCAATCCTGCTTAGAGGGGATTTGACAATCCAGATGAACTTGACCTTTGTTTCCAACGGCCTCTTGGGGAGCTTGGAGAAAAAGGGACACGGCCAGCCCTGGGCAGGGGGTTTAAGAGGAATGATCCCCAGAAATGTTTATTGCTCTCACCAATGACTTCCAATGAATTAGGAAAAACACCTCCTATAAGACTGGACATTTTCCATCTGGAGCAGGAGAGGCGAAAACGTCTCCCATGAGTTTTCAAAACCTAGAGCCATCCTCAAACATTCTCAGTTTTGCATTTCAAATTCACACGACCTGGTGATCCCTGAAACCTCCAGCCAAGACTGCAGTTGATTATGATCTGGACTTTGTAAAACATCCAGGCATTTGAAGAAGCCACTGAGAGACCTACCGTGGCACCAGGCCTCAGAAAGTTCCCAGAACTGAAATCCCATTAAATGTGAGCTCACACTCCAAAGATTTCAGACACTCGCTTGTTCCCCGTGGTCCAGAAGGATGCTGGACCAACCCAGAAGTAGCATTAGGAGTGTTACGGAATGGGCAGGAGGAGGACACGGCAATCCACTCCAGGATCCTTGCCTGGAACATCCCATGGACTGAGGAGCCTGGCGGGCTACAGTCCACGGGGTCGCAAAGAGCTGGACGAGACTTAGCTACTAAACAACAACAACAACAAGGAACGGTGAGTTCCGTATATACTCGGAAAGCACAGCTGACCAGTGCAGACAGTGCATGTGGGGTGAGAAAGACTGAAATCAGAGAAATTCTAAGAGCCCAAGCCTGAGCATCTGTAAGGATGGACTTGTCCTTTCTGAGCGGGGTCGGGGGGAGGCGACAGAAAGGAGAAGACTCAGGAGAGAAGGGCCTCCAAGCTGCCATGTTTGATGGTGTGTCTGCAGGCACCGGAGCGATGATGTGGGGAACACAGGCCACAGGTGGCGCTTGGGGTGGACCCCCGGGTCCAAGGTGTGGTTTTTATCATCTTCAGCAGATAGTACTACAGCCATGGGGCCAAACGAGGTCACTAAGAGAACAAATGTGCCTGGAGGAGAGATGGACCAGACTGATCTGGGACAAGACAACTTTCAGGGACCAGAGAATGAACAGAAACCCTCAGGGAGCCTGAGGGCTCGGCAGTGAGGAGACCTTGCTGCCGTGACGGAGAGCGGGCTCCCTGGACTGCGGGAGGGAGGAGGCAGATTAGAGTGCATGAGCGCGAAGTCACTCAGTCGTGTCCGACTCTTTGTGACCCCGTGGACTGTAGCCCACCAGGCTCCTCTGTCCAGGGGCTTCTCCAGGCAAGGATACTGGAGTGGCTTGCCATGTCTTCCTCCAGGGGATCAAACCTGAGTCTCTTAAGTCTCCTGTGTCAGCAGGCAGGTTCTTCACCTCCTGAGACACCTGCGAAGCCCAGGCAGATTAGAGTGGGCTCGAAAGAACACGGGAGAACAGGAAGACTAAGACAAGACTCAAACAGTGTTTAGCAGAGCTTTGCTCAGGGTGAGAGCGGAGAAGAGAGGCAGCAGCTGAAGGCAACATGGGGTAAATGGATTTTCTGGTTCGGGTGGGTGATGGGAGAGAGTGTTTGGCTGCGGATGGCGAGGATTCTATAAGACAAGAAAACGGTGATGCAGAACAGATGGGGCAGGGTGCTGTGGCCAAGCAGGGGAGAAGGGCTTTCCTGCATGCGTGAGGGCTGACCTAGGATAGGAGCCAGGAGGTGTTACCCCAAACCTCGGGGAGAAGATGGTTATCTGCGTACAGATCCCCTTAAGTTGGGCTGTTGTGTTGGGAGTGGAGAAGACAGAACTGATATCAGGATTCGAGATCCTAATCAAGACCCTAAAATAAGGAAAGGCCAAGGAATAGTCCAGGGCAGCGGGAGGCCCTTGAAGTTCATGGTCATGACCCCGGGAAGCGAGTGTCAGGAGCTGGAGGTGCCCAAGGAACAAGCAGAGAACAGAACCCACCCAGACGGGAAGCCAGGTGGGAAGCAGTGTTTGTTTCAAACACTCCCAAGGTTACGTAAAGCAGCAGTTCCTAACCTCTTTGGCACCAGGGGCCAGTTTCACGGAAGACAATTTTCCACGGACTGGGGTGGGGGGATGGTTTGGGGATGGTTCCAGTGCACTACCTTTTCTGTGCACTGTATTTCTATTATTATTATTACATCAGCTTCACCTCAGATCATCAGGCATTAGATCCAGAGGTTAGTGATCCCTGAGGTAAGGGACAGAGGAGATGAGAGCCATGTAGGGGGCTGCTCAGAGCTGAACACAGCCGAGACTTGAAAGAAGGACAAACACCTCTCAGCACACACACACCGGTCCCCACAAAGAGAAGCCAAATAATAGGACATAAAGATATTTCAAGATGTAACTTACGCTTCCCAGAAACCAGACAAATCTTGATTCTATGTCTGAAATGTTGCACCAGAGCTAGGTGAGCAGTGACATATCATAAAAGGTTGACAAAGAGAAGTCAAAAGACCAAAGCACAACCTAAAGTAGGAATTCCTATCATTATCACACACCCATGGGTTAAGAAAAATGAATATAAACTCCCGTATTTAAAGGAAAAGATGACACCATGGACACACACCTGAAACAGTGATTCGGAAATACTGCAAGCAAAAAGATGGGGGAAATACCAGGCAGATTTGTGCATGTGTGCTCAGCCGCTCAGGCATGTCCAGCTCTTCCTGACCCCATGGGCTGTAGCCCGCCAGGCGCCTCTGTCCATGGGATTCTCCAGGCAAGAATGCTGGAGTGGGATGCCATTTCCTACTCCAGGGAATCTTCTTGCATTTCCTGCATTGGCAGGCTGATTCTTTACTCACTGAGCGACCTGGGAAGCCCACTGGGCAGCTCACGTTAAAAAAAGAAAAAGGAAAAAAAAGAAAAAGGGAAAAATAAGAAAGAAAACTTGCAAGAATTACTAGGACTATTCTGCAGAAGAGGAAGGGGTGAGAACTCACCTTTTTAAATGCTATTACTCCCCGTGAAGCTGCAACTATTAAAACTGTCCTATATTGGAACACAAACAGATAAACAGATCGATGTAACAACAGGAAGTCCACCAGCAGAACCAAACACGTAAAGAATTTGGTGAAGAGCAAATGCAGAATTTCAAATCAGTCCAAGGAAAGATGGCGGGTCTCCAGCGCTGGGGCGGCTGGGTTACCATCTGGAAGAAAAAGGAAGAGAGAGCCCTGCTCGCTCCTGACAAAGTTCTAAAAGATAGAAGCGTCACACCTAAAACTCAAACCATAAAAATGTGATAAGGAAACTTTGGGTAAATTTCAATCTTAAGGGTATGGGAGGCCCCTCTAACTATGACACAAAGTTCAGAAGCCATACAAACTGGTGGCTCAGATGGTAAAGAATCTGCCTGCCACACAGGAGACCTGGGTTTGATCTCTGGGTTGGGAAGATCCCCTGGAGAAGGGAAAGGCTGCCCACTCCAGTATTCTTGCCTGGAGAACTCCATGGACAGAAGAGGATGGCAGGCGACAGTCCGTGGGTCACAGAGGTGGACACGACTGAGCACAGCGCAGCGTATAAACTGAGAAATCATAATCAACGAACAAAAGAGAAAAGAGCTTTGGAAGAAAAACCTATAAATACAGTCAAAAGACAATACAGTCAAAAGACAGTCAAAATACAGTCAAAAGACAAACTAGGAAAACAAATTTTTGTGGAAGATATCATAGAAAAAGAGATGATTTTTGATCTACAAAGCTTTTTCAAAAGGAAAAAAGCAATAAAAGCTAATAACACAATAGAAAAAATGGCCCATTTTTATAAACATGTAGGAAAAGAAATCCAAATAGCTCTTGTGCATGGAACAAGAAACCTGGTATCACTCAAAGGAAGGGAAATGTGAACCAATAATATAATGATATAATTTTAAACTCCTGTCAGTTGGGCAAAGATCCAAACACCTGACCACATTCGGGTGGTAGGTGGTGGGGGTCAGGGGGCTCTTCTGTGACCATCATCACAGTCACAGAAGAAATAAACAGCATCCAGGGGAGAAACCATGGTAACACCTACAAAAATTAAATTCTCTTACACATTTCACCGGCAATTCCACTTCTAGGAAGTTATTCTTCACACGAGAATGGCATATATACAATATCCTCATACAAAACAATATCCTCATACAATACAATATTCTCAGTTCAGCATCAATTTTAAATGTAGAAGATTGAGAAGAGCATAGGATATATGTTCAGAAAATGATATAGCTGTGCGTGAAATACCGGGTGGATGTTTAGAAAAATGAGACCACTTTAGATGCCATACATGAAACGAAGTTCCAGTGTAACTGTTAATTAATCACGGATGCTACCATCTCAGAAAATCTGCAGGACATGTTGGTAGAGAAGTATGAATATAAATACAGCCACTGTGGAAAACAGTATAGATGTTCCTTAAAAAACTGAAAACAGAACTACCATATCATCCTGCAATTCCACTCCTAGGCAAATATCCAGAGAAAACTCTAATCTGAAAAGATACACATGTCCCAATATTCACTGCAGCACTGTGTACATAGCCAGGACATGGAAGCAACCCAAATGTCCATCAACGGATGAACGGACAGGGATGTGGTACATACATACAATGGAATATGACTCAGCCATGAAAAAGAATGAAGGAACGCCATTTGCAGCAACATCAGTGGACATAGGGATTACCACACTGAGTGAAGTAAGTCAGAGAGACAAATACACTATCATTTATATGTGGACTCTAAAGAGATACAAACGAACTTACCTACAACATAAAACCAGACTTAACAGACTTAGAAAACATACTTAGGGTTAAAGGGAAAATGGGGAAGGGATAATTTAGGAGTTTTGGATTAACAGATACATACTACTTTATAGAAAATAGATAACCAACAAAGCCTTCCCAGGTAGGGCAATGGAAAAGAATCCTCCTGCCAATGCAGGAGACACAAGAGAAAAAGTTTTGATCCCTGGGTCTGAAGATTCCCTGCAGAAGAAAATGGCAACCCACTCCAGTATTCTTGTCTGGAGAATCCCATGGACAGAGGGGCCTGGCGGGTACAGTCCATGGGATCACAAAGAGTCAGACACGACTGAGCGACTGAGCACACACGCACGCACACACAATCAATAAAGACGATAATACAACACAGGGAATTCTACTCAGTATTCTATAATAACCTATAAGAGAAAAGAATCTGAAAAAGAAGATATATACATACATATATCTGAAAAAAGAAGTACATATATATATGTGTGTGAAAAGAGTGTTCATGTGAGTGTGTGCGTGTGCACACCCACATGTCCATATACGTGGAAGTATCTGACAACACAGTTCCATGGAGGGGACCAGTGACAAGGGTCAGGAGCGGAAGAGGAGATTTTTTTCACTCTATATTTCTCATAACTTAAAAATTTGTACATTTGCATATATTACTTTAAAAACCCTCAAAAAGATAAATCAAGCTATTTTTGAAAAGGGAATCCGTCAGAATTTCTGGTGGCAGGAGGTTTGGTGTTCTGGTTGAGGGTCTGGTCAGAGATGCTGGACGACCGTATCCTGATCAGGCCTCTATGACACAGAGCCTGACCCACCGGGGACCGGCTCCAGGCAAGTGGCTTGGAAGCGGGGGTTGATCAGCCCTGCACTAAGCGAGGGCCACGTGCGTGTCCAAGCCCAGTGTTGACCAAAGCAGCTCGCAGCCACCCTGGAGGAGTAGCAGACAGCTGGGCTTCACGGCTACCCTTTCCTGTCCTACATTTTCTGTAAATTTAGGGCAGGTCTCTGAGTGACACCGTGCCTTGAGCAGAGTCCTACCTCCGTGGGGGGACAGGGGGAGGCTGTGTTTTCGATAACTTCTCCCCCTTGGCTATTCCAACATCTGCCTCTCAAGCCAAATGAATTTTCTTTCTGCTGAGACAACGCTCGCTGACGCCCGCCTCTGGGGCCACTGACGACGTCTCTGCGTCTTTGCTTTCCAGACATCTGCCTCTGAAACCGCACAGAGTCCTGTGCGGATGGGGCACAGTCACCGTGGTTTCGCTTGGAGGTCTCTGGACCGCTCAGACGAAGCAGGAGATGACAGAAAAGGAGGCCCCTGACAAAGCTCCTGTAAGTCCTTCTCTAGTTGTTCCGAGGTTAGCTGTGAACCAGTAAGAACACTGGTAAACTGAAGCTTCTTCATAGACCATAGATGCTCCTGGTGAGCAAGAATGAAACTACAAGGCGGCTCGGTGTCATTCGTGTGTTCCGTGCGTCATCGCAGGTGGATGGACGGGCAGCTGTGGACTCAGGAGGCGCTGGATGGGGCTGGAAGGTTCTTTAAGCATCAGCTCAGGAGACACAGCTGCTGGGCCCATGGCGGGTGGGGCGGGCCACTGGACCCTGTCTGTTCTGGGTGTTTCCCTGGCGTCTCTCTGTTAACTTCAAACCAGAGTGCTACCCCCTCCCCACTTTCCTTCTCCCCTTCAGAACTGCTTTTACTGAATTCCGTGGCACTCTGTCCCCTCCCCTTTCTGCGTGTGGGGACAGCCCCGGGGCAACTGAATAGGAGGTTATTTGATGACGCTGGGAGGCAGGCAGGGGGAAGGCCACCGCTTGCCAGCCCCAGGGAAGGGTCCCCAGCAACCTCTCCTTTGCTGAGCAGCTGGGGTGACCTTGGCCTCCAGAAAAGGGGAACATGGGCAAATGCCGCAGCCTCGTTCCATCTTGGCTAGCAGCGCCTTCCAAATTCAGTCTCCTGCTCTGACCTGGATAAGAGCTTTCACACATTTTTGCATCTTGCCCCCAGGTCTTGTAATTCTGAATGTTTCCCCTTACCTGGAAACATGCATAAGCGTGCACCACTGCCCAGAGGCAGACACGGCTCGCGTATTTCTTACAGAAGTTTTCAAATGAGACGTGATCTGTCCTTTCTGGGGAAGGCAGGGTTTCACAAGGACACGTCCCCAGGTTCCTCGTCCCTGACTGTGGTGGCCACATGTAGCAAGACCGGGCGACAGAGCTTCGATCATCCACGACGCTCGAAGCCCAGACAGGTGGCTCAGGTGAGGCAGAGCCAGGCAGCCCCAGGGCCACGGGCGAACGCAGACGCGCCCTGCCTGAGCCCCAGGAAGCAGGTGCTGGCCGGGGCCCAGGCGGCGGTTCTTGCTGAGTCTGAAGAATCCCTTCAAGAGCTGGTAATGAGAGATGCTGAAGCCCGCGCTGATTACAGACTGCGGCAGAATGCAGACGACAAAAGGACGCGCTGGGAGCGGCAGATGGGGAAGGAGAGGGTGGGAAGGGCCCGGAGACCCTCCGGGTGGACCCAAGCCTGGCAGGCAGGGGGCCGCGGACCGAGGTTCCCGCCACACAGGGGAGGCTGAGGGTCCCGACCATCGCACGCGGGGAGCCAGAGGCCTGGCACCAGGAGTGGACTCGGCTTGCCAGGCGCGGGGGAGGGAGCTGGTGAAGGTGCACCTACCACCCCCAGGGCCGGGGGTCTGTGAGAGGACAAGAGAGAAAACACGTGGGTTTGTGCCTTGGAGGCACAGCTGGTGTGATGACCCCGGTCCCAGGGGAGACTGGAGGGCCTTCAGGGAGCTCTGGGCAGGAGGCACAGAGAACTGGGCAGAACGTCAGACAGGGGCAGGCAGCCCAGCAGGCAGGGGTCTCAGGAAACGGGATTCTGGCCCCTGTCCACCCTGACAGCCCTCTGAATGAATGACTCACCCACCTGTAGACAATGAACTCAAGCGTGTTTCCACCAGTCCTGACATCTGAGGTGGGCTCCCCACTCTACAAGGCTGGCATTCTAATGTCCACACTGATACTGGTGCTGCTGGAGACGCTGACACCGGACTAGGGCAACGCTGGTACCGACACTGCCGCCGACGCTGACACCACTGTGCGCTCGGTCATGCTGATACTGACCCCAATACTCACAGAGACACTCCGGCTGAGGCTCACCTGGTGCCCGTCCTGACCCTGACCCTGATGCTACACCGGAAGTGATGCCAGTAACTAACGCTCACACTAATACCTATGCTGAAACTATATTAATATGTTGAGACTGAACAACAAAACTAGTATGAACACTAGTATGCACTAGTAGTAATACTAGCATTAGCCATGAGCATTAGCATCGGCCTGCCATAGTCCATAGGGTCCCAAAGAGTCGGACGTGACTAAATCAACTTAGCATGCACACACGCACACATAGTGCGCTTTACAAATGCAAAAGCATTCAATCCCCATGACAGCCCATGACAGGGCACACAGCTGTGGTCACCCCACGTTCACAGATGAGTGAGGAGGACACGGAGAGCTGGCAGGGTGAAGACTCGCCCTGCAGGGGCCTCTCGGAGGGTACAGCGGGTGGCGACGCGGCCAGTGTGCCCTCAGAGCTGCAGTCTGTCCCTCCGCATGGAAGCCCGCCAGTGGACAGGCCAAGGCCCCCCCAGGACAAGAGAGAAAGAGCTGCACGCCGGGGAGGGGGCACGGCGCCCGGAGGCCTCCTCCCGTTCTGCCCGGGCCCCCGACCAGAGCCTCTAGGCCAGCAAGGTGCTCGCCTCGGGCCCCCTCCAAACAGCCACTCTGAGAACCTCTACGCACCGAGTTGACCTGTCATCGTGTTTACTTATATTTTGTTGTCGTTGCTGTTTAGTCACTAAGTCGTGTCCAACTGGACATGACGCTGTGGACGGTAGCCTGCCAGGCTCCTCTATCCATGGAATGTTCCAGGTATGAATACTGGAGTGGGGTGCCATTTTGTGCTCCAGGGGATCTTCCCAACCCAGAGATGGAGCCCGTGTCTCCTGCATTGGCAGGTGGATTCTTTACCATCTGAGCCACCAGCAAAGCCTCACTTACATTTACAACTTCCTAAAGTTGAAATACAAAAAATGGAGACAGGCATTCAGAAGTAAGAATCACAGCCTGAGGCTTGGGAGGAGATGGTCCTCCCAAGATGGTCCACACGCAGACTCCTGTCACAGAGGTCCCTTCCCAGCTTCACGGGCAGACCAGCCACCAGGTCACTCTGGGGGGGGAGGTGTGGGCACCGGCTAGAACAGCTGAGCCCCCCTGAGCCCGTCTGCCCAGGTGTGATGGCAAGAGAACTGGCCGGGGACCCTCGGAAGCATCACCGAGGAGAGGAACCCATGCAGGAGACCAATGCGTGGTCCAGGCGCCCCCTCCTCAAATCCACTCCCCACCTTCATGCTGCTCAATAGCACCTGACCCCTCAGTGGGAGAGATTTATTTTTTTTAACTCTGAGTGTTTCAGAGTCCATGAGAAAATGATATTTCCTTGCCAGGAGTGAAAGATTAATCCATGCTCACCCACAGGTGTTGGAGGGGGTGGGACCGGGGGGTGAGCCTGGGGCAGGAGGGGAGGAACTGGGGCCACACCTGCATGGCAGGGAAAGGCCCAGCCTGGCGCCCCGAGCCGCCCTCCAGGGGGACCCTGATGGGGACACTTGGAGGTGGGCGGGGGGTGGCGTGGGTGCTGGGCTGGGGAGAGCCGTGCTTCTTCAAATCACCAGGTCAGAGACAAGACAAGACAGAAACTTATGCTTGGCTTGGGGCGCCAAGGAGAAAATCAGTGAGGGGGCCATCCTGCTTTTTCAGCAAACCCTGGTGGGGATGCAGCGGGTGGTGTGTCCCGGAAGCAGCCCCCAGGCCAGAGTGGTCCCAGGGCGCTGGGGTGGGCGTCAGCCCCCCAGCCATCAAGCCTCATCTGAGTCCCCAGGAGCACAGGGTCCTTACTAACTCACACTCAGCCCTTCCCACGGGGTGCCCGGGGCTTGGAGGGGTACCTGGGGCACTGGCTGGCACGGGAAGCCGCTGTGACCGCAGCCCACCATCCAGAAGTCCAGGTGCCCCCAGACGACGGGACGTGGTTCCAATGAACTGCGAGGTGGGGCTACCGCCTGGGCTCCGCCTGGGCTCAGGGAGACCGCACGGGAGGCGGCGCGGTCTGTGCGGCCTTCTGCTGCCCCTCACCCCAGCTCAGGTTGCGGGCACCTCACCCTCCCCACGCAGGCTCCAGGGGGCTGCTTGCCACCAGTCCTGCCCCGGAGCGCTGCTCTGCTCCGTGTGTGTGCACACGTGTGCGTGTCACCAGTGGACACACTGAAGAGGGTGGACACCGGCTCCCAGGCGACCGTCCACTGGGGCCACGTGGGAGCAGCCTCCGTCTAGGGAGAGGCTGGTCCTCACCCCCAAATGTCATGAAGCGCAGGTCAGCGTGGGACCCGGGGGAGCGCCGCCCTGGCCAGCCCCTGGATTCCGGCAGCGCCACGTGCGTTCCCCGCGTCCCTTCCCTGCGTCCGTTCCGGAGCTTCCGCAACGAGAGGCGCCGGCGTCCCTCCCGCGGAGGTGAACGAGTTCATTCCAGGTGATGCGCGCCGCCCGGCCGCGCCGCGGAGCAGACACCGACAAGGGACCGTTCTCCTCACTCACGATTTAGGTCACAGCTCCCTCGATTGGCTATTGCCATGGCAACTGGAGCTTCTGCTTTCGCTCGGGGACGTGTGACACTGCTCCTCCGGGCCCAGGCACGCGCACAATCCTATGCGAGACGCGAGTGCATGGCCACCCCGCGCCCGCGGCCCAAGAAGACATGTCCACATCCGCGTGTGCTGACCACCCGCTCGCTTCCCGAAGATCAAAACCTCAGCAGCCGGGGCCTCCCGGGAGCCTCTGGAACCAGACACGGCCCGCGCCCCCAGGGCTGCGAAAGCCAGCCTGGGGGATTAGCGGGGCTCCGAGCACGTGCCTCTCCCCGCCCGGCGAGGTGGCTGAGTGAACCCGGGGGCAAGAACACCCGCAGCCGGCAGGCCCTCCCCGCAGTCAGCGGTGCACACATCACACACACACACACACAGAGTCCTACACAAACACACACACCTACACATACACACACAGACCTACACACATACACACACACATCCCTACACAAACACACACACCTACACATACACCCCTACACACACACACCAACTAACACACACACACCCCTACACACACATCTATACCCACACACATCTGCACACACACACACCCTACACACACACCTACTCACACACACACCCCTACATACACATCTATACCCACACACACCTACACACACACACTCACCCACACCTACTCACACACACCCCCACTACACACACACACCTACACATACACCTACACACACACACCTATACACACACACACATCCCTACACAAACACACACACCTACACACACACACCCCTACCCACATATACACACATATACACACACATACCTACACACACACCTACACACACACCCCTACACACACACACACCTACTCACACACACACCTATACACACACACTCACACACATCCCTACACAAACACACACCTACACACTCATACACACCCATACCCACATACACACACACACATATACACACACAGCCCTACACAAACACACACACCTACACAAATACTCATACACACACACCTACACACACACACTCCTACACACACCCCTACACACACACACCTACTCACACACACCCCTACACACACATCCCTACACACACACACCTACACACACACACACACCCCTACACACACGCACACCTACACACACACAGACCGTCACACACACCTACTCACACACACACCTATACACACACACACCTACTCACACACACACCCCTACACACACACACCTATACATACACACACACCCCTACACACACAACCTACACACACACCCCTACACACACACACACACCTACACACACACACACACCCCTACACACACACACCTACACACACACAGACTGTCACACACACCTACTCACACACACACCTGCATACACACACACCTACACACATATCTACACACACCTATACACACAAACTCACACACCTACACACACTCACAGACACATGCACCCATACACACTCCCCACAGACACAAACACCCCTCACACACACACCCACACACACACACACCCTACACACACACCACCACACATACACATCCCTTCACACACACACATACACACACACCTGTCTACACACACACACACCCCTAGACACACACATACCCAATACACAAACACCTCCCTCCACACACACACACATACCCCCATACACACACACACCTGCAGCTTGTGGTACACACCCCTCCCATACACTGTCCTTATACACACACACACACACGCATCCCTCCCCCCTGCAGCCTTCGGTGCACATGCCCCTCCACAGCCTCCACACATACCCCCACACACCCGCACACATCCCTCCCCCCATGCACACACACACACACACACCACACACACCCCTACACACCCCCATGGCTGAACTGGGCAGGACTCCTACGTAGCCGGCGGTGAGGCAGGGAAGGAGCCGAGCAGCGCCCGTGATGCCCCCTGGAGATTTAGGGGTCACAGCCTACACTCCCACGGGCCTGGCACCTCCGCTCCCCACCACTGAGAGCCCACGTCTGTGCGAGGTGATGTGGCCCGAACCCCGTGCTCTGTCTAGAGGACATCGAGTGGGTCACAGAGAGTGTCTGATGGGTCCGGCCCCAGAGAACAGGCGTGATTCCGGGGACGCGGGGACGGGTGGGTCAGGAGGCTGATGAGGAGGCGCTGATGGAATTCCAGGACCTTCTACAACATGGTCACTCGTAACAGCCCTGTACCAAGTCCTGACCTCTGCATCCCTAGGGTAGAAAGGAAGGCGCAGAGAAGCAGGCAGGTAACTAGCAACACTGGGTGCCCCGGGGCACAGAGGTGAGTCCGAGCCCCGGTCTGCACCAGAGGGCCTGAGGCCGCTCCTGACCGCTACTGGTGCACACACCAGGATGGTCCACACTCCACCGTGCGAGGCCTGTGGCCACAGCGCTGTCCCTCTGGGATTAGGTTCTGCTCTGTGGCAAGGGAGGAGGGACTGGGCAGATATAATGAAGGTCCCGATGTAGCTGACTGTGAGTCCATCCGGAGAGAAATGGTCCGGGTGGGCCTGGCTTAACCCGATGGGCCAGGCTGTCCCTGAAGGGAGGCTGGCAGTCAGGGATCCTCCTACTGACCCTAGAGAAGCAGGGTGCCCGAGTCCCACGGCTGCAAGAGCCTGAATTCTGCCACCGATCACGTGAGCTCGGCAAGATTGCCACGCCTCAGGTGAGACCCCTGCCCTGGCCCAGACCCTTGAGTGAAGCCTCCAGGGCAGCGTCCAGCCGAGCTGAGTCCAAACTCCGGACCCGTGGAAAACGTGAGCTCAAATGTGTGTGCTGCTCTCAGGGGCACGGCAGGTGGTCATCCACGTCACTGCCGTGGAAAACAACCGCACTGGGCCTGAGAAGAGTCCGCTCTCCAGCAGCTGGAGGGCCCCCAGCTCAGTGACTCCAGAGTCGAGGCTCTGGAGCTGAGTGAGCAAGCGAGGGGGGTATGAGATTCTGGCCGCTGAGATCAGCGCAGGGGCCGAAACCGAGGTGCCCAGGAGAGTGGTCACCAGCGACCTTGAAACCATCAGAAGAGAGGAGGACCGACTTCTCGCGAGAACCGCAGCGCACGTGCAGACAGCAAGCGGGCCCGGGGGAAACGCGGGCCTCCCGCGAGACTGTCATTTTTATCCACAAAAGAGGCGTATAATAACAAGTTGAAAAAACGGAAATTAAAACTACCATAACAAAGCTATTCTGTGCTTATTGAACTAAGAAATACATTTGCAGCTTGCCACGGTTTCCAAGGGCTGGTCCCTGAGAGGAGGAACACGCTTTGTTGATTTCGTCAAGACACCCTTGCCGAGCGTGAGGCTCATAATAGGAGTGATTGATATGCATGGGCTGCTGCGCGCGTTTCTGTCGCAGCCCCGACCGTTCTGTGAAAGGAAACCAGCATTTAGCCGTCTATTCAGGGATGACGGGTCTATACCAGGCCTGGGGGTGGGGCGGGGGCATCCCTGTGCCGCTCCTGTTAGGGGGAATGTATCTGCCAACCGGAAGTCAGGGACCTTCCAAAACATGCAGAGAGTGTTAAGGACACCAGCCAGCCAGTCCAGTTCACAGTCTACCTACTCTGGGAGGGAGAGAAGCTGGAATCCTCGCCCCAGTCCAGGAGAGAACACGTCAGCTACAGAGCTGGGCCTGGTTCCTGGCACAGAGCTGGCCCCCGGGGCCTGGCCTCTGACCTGCTGAAGCAGCACCCCCTTATCTGCTTCATGAGCAAAACAGCTGCCCCACCCGGGGGCCCCTGACCCCCAAGGATGCTGTCCCATGAGAGCAGGGATGCCACCAGTGCAGGCTCCGAGAAGAAGGTCCTGCTCTGAGGTTCCTTTTCACCCCACGTGATGAGTCAAAGGCCCGCCACGAGGTGAGAACCCCCGGTGGTCAGATCTGGCCCTGCATCCGACCTCTGGGGTACTTCACAAGCAGGTGACCGATCGGGCAGGCGGCCTGAGAGAGCGTGCGGGCCGTGGGGTTCTTCTGGGTGCAGGAGTGACCGGGGGACGGCACTGAATGGATGATCTAGGATGCGGTGTGCACATGGAGAGACAGGGGCTGGGGCGAGGACGCCCAGATGAGCAGCGATGGACCGAAGGACAGACTTCCCCGAGAAAGCTGCCCCTCGGCAGGCAGGACCTCAGGAGGCGTGACAGCCTAGGCTCCGTCTCTCGCCTGCTCCACAGGGAAGGAGAGCCTGCTGGTCTGTGTGACCCCTCGCAGCCGCGAATCCCTGGAACGGCTCTGAACACAGGGCAGGCCAGCGGAGCTTCAGTGAAGGATGCTCACAGGCAACAGGGTCAGGGAAGGCAGGAGCGGCCACCAAGACCCCTGGAGGGCTGCGGAGATGGTCCCTCGCGGCTGACGACGGGTAGCAAGCTCGCACCTATGTGCACACATCACAGAGGGTCAAGATGAGACGCGACCAGGGCACAGAAGACCCTGACCACAGGCTGGGTACTGCTCATCCCTTCAGAGAAAACCTAACACTGGTTTATAAAACGGAGCTCCGCAACCCCAGAGGATAAGGTCAATGACGGAACACGCTTCTCTCTGAAGTCATTCCGGGGCCTGGGAAAGAATGTTTCAGGGCCCGTGTCTGCTTCCTGCCTCCCCTCTTCTCCCAGCGGACGGGATCCCTGGGGGACGTGCGGCCATGCCCGGACCCCTCGGGGTGGGAAGCCCTGCTTCCTGAGCCGAGAGAAGGCTTCTGGCTTCCCCCAAGCCAGTCCCCTTCCTGGGGCGACCTGCGCCCCATGGGCAGCTGACACGGAGTACCCAGGCCCCTCTCCCAGCCCGGGTAGTACCAGCTCTGAGGGACCGCCCCAGTTCTTGGAGTTCTGGGGGTTCGGCCTCCCTCCCCGACACAAGTGGGGGTCCCGGGGCCCCTCCAATACACTCCCTGCTCACAGATGCTCTGGGGCTTCCGTCTGGGGAACCCACTCAAAACAATCCCCCAGCCCCTCCGCAGCTCTCTCACTGTCCGCTGTGGCTGGCGGGGGTGCGGAGTTGGGGTCCACACCACGTCACGTGCTGGCCCCCAATTCACGCCTTCTCCCTTCGCCTCTCCTCCACCTGTCTGAGCACAGCCATAAATACTTCCTGTTGATTTTGATTTGCACAGAGCATATTTTATTCTCATTACAGGAACCTCAAAAAATTAAGACATTTTTGAACACCTTCGAGTTCCCCTTAATAATTAATTTGGGAGCGATCATCAACAAATTTATGTAAAATGCTCCTTGACTTTTTCTTCAGGAACCTGGGGCTTCTGTTCCTCTTTCATAAGCTCCAGTTTAGTGTCTGGCGGTGATGTGCTTCCTGGCAATTTTCTCTAGCCTGGATATACATAAATCAAGCTACTCGATAATTTGAAATATGCAATACCTAAGCCCGATCTTTTTTCCAAGTTAGAAAACATTTATGAAATATGTTTGCACTGTGCGATGTGTGCTTTTTGTGGTTGTTCAAAATAAGCGGCAACTTTGCGATAGTCAGACCCAGGACAAAAGGAGCTCAGAAAGTTCTGCTGTCTCTGGAGAAGTCGGTGCTTAGCTGTGTGGCTTCTGCAGAGAGGAACTCCCCCGGGTGGAAGAGCACGTTCATTTGATCTTAGGATTTTGAGTGCATGGCTATTTGCATTTACTTTTTCTGAGAAGTTATCATGCATGTCCTTTGTCTCTTTTCCTAAAGATGGTCAACTACATTCTCTCAGGCAAAATTTTTTTACCTATCAGATTGAGAAGGTTAAAAATTAGCCATATGCAGCATCAATAAGAATGAGGGATAAACCCTCATGCATGGTGGCGGAATATAATAGTCTGTGGCCGAACAACCTTTCAGAGAGAACTTTACTATCATTTATAAAATCAAAAATGTGCATAACATTGGATTCAACACTTTCACCACTGAGAACTCAGCGTACAGAGACGTTCACACAAACCAGTCCAGGAGGGACTGTGGCCGGGGAGGGACATGTGCGACAGGGAGATATCAGAAACAGGTGCCTCCCGTGGGGACTGTTTAACGCCCCCACCCCCAGTACGGGGACCTGGGGACTGTCTGAATGGATCTGTGTGGACTGTCCTGAGGGACAGCCAAGGTGACTCACAGACCAGAAGGGCAAACTGCACAGTAATGTCTGTATTTCTGCATTTAGAGAAAAGGTAAGACACGCACATGCACACACACACACACACACACACACACACACGTGTTCACTTGTCAGGGTGTCCAAGAAATGGTTAGTCATGGTCAAGTGGGACAAGGAGGGCCAATCAGGAGGTGGGGATTTCACTTTTTCCTTTATATTCTCCTCTTCTAATTTTACCTAGACAGAATATTAATTTCACATTTAAAAACTAGTAAAAAAAAACACAACTTCTAAAACTTTTAGGTAATGCAGGGCAAGTTTAAAAGGAGGAAAACTAATTTCACTTTGAACCCCCAGTGTTTTGTATTGTTTATAATTAACTGATTTTATTTAATAACAATTCAAGGAATACATTTTTTTTTTATAACTTAGGCTTTGATATAAGTTCTGTAGTCACTGATTCTAGAACATTCTACATCCATTCCCTGAGAAAGAAGATTTTGCAAATGTACAGGGCTGTATGCATTCGCCAAGAACATTCTGGCCCTTCCAACTTATTCAAAAATTATTCTATGAGCTATTTTCATTGATGTACTGACTGATAATGGTTAAATCATTTAAAAGTTAAGAAAGTTTGCCAAGGGAGAAGGAAGCTAAGTCAGATTAAGTTGATATCCAGAAAAACAGCTTATTCTATTTCCCATGAAAGTAAAACTCGTTTTGTTGCTGAAGTTCTTGCTGCTGGTTTTCTCCCGGTGCTTATTCTCCTCTTTCAAACAGCTCCTAATTTTAGCAAGACACAAAGCCACTTATAGTAAGCATGACATTTCTGATATCTTTGGAACTGGGGGCAGCTCTACAAATAAGCCCAATGAGATGTAAGTAGATACCTTGAGTAAACTTCTAGAGAGATGATTGTAGGAAGCCAACTCAGCCAAAGGTACAGTCCTTTGGGTATCCTGCTTCCTCTCCTTTCTGTGGCTGGCCACACAAATATGATGGCTGGAATTCTGGCAGCCACATTTCACCATGAGGTAACCTGAAGATGGAAGCTGGTCCTAAGGAACACTGAATGGAAAGATTGGAAAGATGACTTGCAATATATCAAAGCCAGCAAGCTACTCGTGTGTGGGTACTCAGTCGCTTCAGTTGTGTCTGACTCTTTGCAATCCCATGGCCTGTGGTCCACCAGGCTCCTCTCTCCATGGGATCCTCTAGGCAATAATACTGGAGTGGGTTGCCATGTCCTCCTCCAGGGGATCTTCCTGACCCAGGGACTGAACCCACATCTCTTATGTCTCCTGCACTGAGAGGTGGATTCTTTACCACTAGCACCACCTGGGCAGCCCCCAAACCACCCATGGACTCACACATATGTGTGTTTTTTACCTGAGAAAGAAATAAATTGGGTAGCCCCCAGTTCCAAGCCTGGCTCCTAAAAACTTCTAAAGGATCCTTTCCCCCTTCCTTCTCCTCTCTGCCAGCTGAACAGAAGAGGGAGTGGGGCCCATGATTATGACGGTGCCACCCAAAGGAAGGAGCCTGAGCCCCCAGGGGATTCCAAGGGGCAGGGGCTTGCTCTCCTCCAGCTAGACATATACCCCTCCCCACCCCTCAAACTGTGGACTGAGCTGAGAGGGAAAACTAAGCCTGTACTGAGTTAAGCACCAAGTCCCTTGGTGTTTAGATGCATCCCTCCAGTCTCCACCTCTTTGCATTTGACTGTCCCCTCGTGCATGGCTGGTATTCAGTCACTAGGTCATGTCCGACTCTTTACAACCCCATGGACCGTAGCACGCTGAGCTTCCCCGTCCTTCACTGTCTCCCTAAGTTTGCTCAAGCCCATGTCCATTGAGTTGGTGATACCATCCAACCATCTCATCCTCTGTCATCCCCTTCTCCTCCTGCCCTCAATCTTTACATCGCCTGGGTCTTTTTTCCAATGAGTCAGTTCTTTGCATCAGGTGGCCAAAGTATTGGAGCTTCAGCTTCAGCATCACTCCTTCCAATGAATATTCTCATACATCTATTCCCAAGGCCCTCTCTTCTTCCAAGGATTCATGGTGGGTTGCGGGTCACCCTACTTCAGGATGACCACAGCACAACAAAGGGGAAACGTGACCAACTGCCCCAACAGGTCTCAATAAAAACATAAGCCCAGAGTCGTAAGACACAGAGTGAGTCGTGAGGCGGGCAGTTAACTTAAAGACTGTTTGAGCCATATCAGTGGCTCACTTGGGCACACATGACAGCTGGCTGTAGACAGGGGAATGACCCCATGTTTGCAAGGCCCAGAGACGAGCTGACGTGGAGAAAAATAAAAGAAAGGCTTTTGTCAAGATGGCTAAATAAGCATGTGTTCACTTTTCATGCTTCCTCAAACCCCATTGAAATGACAAGTTGAAAAGAATTGAGTTGACAAGGGTTTCCACGAGCAGACCTGGGCCGTAAGGAATCACTGGGAGACATCCAGCAAATGGAACCTGACTGAGGATGAAACCATCAGGGACCAGGGTTACCATGCAGGCAAAAGACAGAACATCTGAAAAGTGAGTTTTCCCAGCAGAACTCAGAATAGCCTGAATCAGAGGCTGTGAGAATTTAAGCAGGGGTGGGGCGGTCCCCTGATGCTGCTGAGATGTGGCTGGTGGGTCCAAGGGTGAGAACAGGGTGAAGGCGCGCCTGCTCTTAAGCCAGTGGGCCTGGAGCATTCAGTTAGGCAAACACCACAGGTGGTTTCAAAGTGTGGGTTCTGGCCGGGAAGACCCCACGGCCAGAGAAGTGAGGTGCGCCCAGGCAGAGCCGCAGCCATGGTAGGGGGTGGGCTTCCTTGAGGGTTCACAGGCCCCAGGGATGCTTCCCCACACACTCCCCACCTCCCCTCCTGTTCCTCCCAGGCCAGAGCCCCTGCGTCCTCTGTAAGAAGAGCTGGTTACTGCTAGTTGGAGATGTGCCTGCCACGTGTGGACCCTCAGTCCACGTCCAGTCCGGAGAGCCCCCCACCCTGAGGAGCGGAACAGCAATGCGAAGAAAGGTGCTCAGCTCGACACAAAAGCAGACATATCTCTTTAAGGAATGGGAGCTCTTTTGAGTCATGGAATAAGTAAAACAAAACACCGACAATTAAGACATTCAGAGGGACTGGAGAGGATATTCCATGCATACAAATAGAGGGACTGATATGAAAAATAACTTAGCAAATACCTTATGAATTACAAATAGGATTATACAAACAAAAACCTCAGTAGAAGTCTCTACAGCAGGAAGAGCTGGAAAAAGGACATGTTGGGAACGGGAGGCTGGAGGTGGGGATGCGGGGGGGTGGTCTGAACAGAAGACAGTGCAGAAGGAAGGACCGAGAGTGGCAGAGGAAGGTTCATACACGTGGGTAAGAGATGCCCAGCCTTCAGCGGGTGTCGGACAGAGGAGGACATGAGCAAAGACATACTAGGAGGCTCACTGCAAGAATAAAGGCTCGGATCTTCTCATTGACCGGCACGTCACTCCATCATACACAGACACAACTTAGTAAGGTTTCTGATCATCAGGATTAAAAAAGAAAAAGAAAACATAGACTTAGGAAGCAACCAGCTTACTTACAAAGGTTCACTGATCAGACTGCTGTGAAATCTGTGGTTGACAAGCTCTGATAGATGAAGATGAAATAATGCCTTTAAATTTTACTAGGGAAATTATTTGAAACCTAGAACGTGACACCAACTTAAAAGTTGATACAACCATGAAGACAAGAGAAAGACATTTGCAGACTCTGATTTAGAAAATCTACCAAGAGTTAAATCTCTCTGAAGGGACTGATGTTCCAGAGAAAATGACAACAGAAATAATACAAAAGGCACAAGATAACAGGGTTCAGAAAGAATGACAAACAGAAACCTAAGGACATATTTTAATTGTTGAGAGCATGGCTGAGAAATGTAAAGGCGATTGTTAAGAGATTACCTTTAAGGAAGCAGGGGCACAGAGGGAAAACAAACAAACCCTTGAACTAAAGTCCAGATGATGTTCAATAGAGCAGTAGCTGGGAATAAAGAGAAAAATCCTTAAATCCTCTAAGGGAGGAGAAAACCGGCACGAGCCAAGTATCCGCAATCAGACTTCTCAGCAGCAAGCCTGGAAGCCAGATGTCAGGGGGGCAAAATACTGGGGGGGATTTATGACCCGACTAAAACGGTACACCCCTCTGAACAAGCAAGCGTGAGAGGCAGGTAAAAGCATATTCGGGTACGGAAATCCCTGAGAAACCTACTCTTTCAACGAGTTACTTGAGGGTGTGCTCCCACACAACACGAGAGGAATCTAATAAAGGAAAACGGTGGCATCCAGGAAACAGCAATTCCAGCTCCAACGAGGGGAACAGGGCATTCTCGGCACAGTCAAGGGTTCAGGTTCCAAATGATCACAGCGTGGCCGGCCCAGAGCATTAGACCCTCATGGAGCGGGAGAAAGAGGGAGCGGGGATAAGAGAATGGATGGGTCTCCTGGCACTTTACCAGATTGAAAGTATTAGAGCTGAAGGGATGCCAGAGAGTGAAATTGTGTGTGATAAATACACAAAAATGTGAAATTTGTTGTCTATGGGGCAGGGGAATGGAGGGTAGACCTTTGATGTCTTCCTTTGTTATAATTAATAACACACTTTCACTTTTGATAGTAAATGCACAGATGGTGGTTGTTGCTGTCCCATCACTAATGTGCATCTTGTGCTGCGCTCAGCCGTGTCCGACTCTTTGCCACCCCGTGGACGGTAGCCCACCAGGCTGCTCTGTTCGTGGAATTCCCCAGACAAGAATGTTGGAGTGGGTTGCCATTTCCTCCTCCAGGGGATCTTCCCAACCCAGGGATCAAACGTGCACCTCTTGGGTCTCCTGCACTGGAGAGCGGGATCTTTACCACCCGCACCACCTGGGAAGCCCTTTAGGTATATAAGCTGGTTTGATAGACATTAACGTCTAGGCACTTTGCATAGTGGAGTTCAGGTTGAGATGACTGATTGACAGGAAGAACGTGCAGGGCCCAGGGCCCAGGGCCCAGGGCAGGGATGTCTGAGAGGCCCCCATATGGACAGGTCTAGAGGAGACTGGAGCAGACTCAGTGTGGCTACAACACCCGCTTCTGTCCAGGAAAGGAGGGGATGTCCTTGGAGAGGTGTTCAAACCTTCAATCAAAGGAAATCTAAAAAGGAGTGGACATATGTATACTTAGGACTGATTCACTTTGCTGTGCAGTAAGAAACCAATGCACCATTGTAAATCAACTATACTCCAGTAAAAATTAACAAAAATAACCTTCAATCAACACAAGACGACATGAGACATTTCTTAGACCAGAACAACAGAATCAAGAGAAAGCACTGTGGCCGGACATCAGCCTCAAAGGAGACTGTGTTTTGAAGAGTAGGGAAGGTGAGGCTTGGATTGACAAGAAATTCTTGACAAATAGAGCTCAGTAATGATAGAGTGGCATGCCCGCATAATGAGAGTTCCACGATTTTACAATTAAATTATATATAATAAAGAGTTAGTGCTTTCGGTCTCCAAAGGTTTTTAAACATTCAGGAATCCCCTTCCCAAAGAACCCACCTACCTCCTTCCTTCTGCTAAAGCAATCTATTTTTAGGCAACAGCAAAAGAAAAAGTGATGGTATCAGTGTTCAGAGGATTTTTTTTTTTTTAATTAGTGGTGCTCTCATCATAATTTCTACAATTTTTCCCAGTAGCCCATGTATCATAGTCACATTTTCAGTTTAAATATGCCTTGTGGGCTAGTCTAGGAGACTCCTCACCATTTACAACATTGTTTTTATGGGAACATATGCTTAAATTAAAGTAATTGAATTACAAATAAAGTGTGGAGACGAACACTTTAATTTTAATAACGGATTTCATGTTTATATGAATGTATTTTTGTTCAATAAAAAAGCATCTGTCTACTTTTTGGCCAGTAGCTTATAAATAATACTGAAAGGTAAGTAATCCATTAAATGGTCTACATTCATCTCTTTCTGACTTAGTGCGCAGGGTTGCAGAGAGAGGAAGATGTGGTGACTTTGCTAAGTCACATAAGGCCCAGCCCACCCCAAGTCCCAGGGGCGAGTCTATGAGGCAAAAATAGAATTGAAATTATTTTTAGGAGTCTGCCACTTTTTGAATGCTACTAGTGAGCATAATGGCTGGCTAGGACCTTCTCAAGTTGCAGACAGTCCTACCTATACCCTTCATCCCCATCATCACGTAAGTACGGGAGTAACCAGCTACCTCTGCTGATTTTAAAGATACATGAGGGTAGACCCGTTAATGAGGATATACAATAGCTATGGGAACAATGGATGCCAATATTGATCAACTTGGTAGTGGGAACGAGGCATCAACACGTTGACTATAATGCTCTACATGCAATTATTCTTTTTGTTCCTCTTTTATTTCCTTCTTAATGTTTCATGGCAAACTAAATAGCTAAGAAATTGCAAATGTGGAACAGCACATAATTCTTATTATTGTGGTTAATTAAATAACACTCTCTGTGACACGTCACGGTAATTATCTCCTTTCCCCTCACTCTGCTTCTCCCATTAATTTAGTTCCTAAATTTATTTCTGAACTATGGGCTTTAATAGATAGTTATTTTAATGAGGTCTTTAAAAATGCATGTGTTGTTGATCAGCTTGCTGTTAAGATGCGTGGGGAATGTGACATAGATTTCAGATAATTTAAAGGTAATTTAAAGAACAGCCCACCATTTCTCAGAAAATAATTGAGAAAGTAATAGGACGGGTGTTCACGATTAAGACGTGAGCCAAGACTTAGCAATTTCCTTTAAATGCTGGTTTTTCTTCTATTGAGATCTTATCTAATTTGATTTCCTCTCTCGTCCTTAGTCTGATCTACCAGCTATGATCCAAATGCTTTGTGAGTTTTAAAATTACTCTGTGCAGGAAGTACAGTGCAGGATGGAACAACCACACGGGCACAGGCTCAGGGCTGGCGAGGCTGTGAGGGCATCCCATGCTTTCACTGGGCTGTGCCCACACTGCACCAGCACTCCGCCATCACCCCCACCAGGGGCCAGCACCCTTGGGCTCACTTCCCTTCTCAGGACCGTGATGAGCCCCAAGGAGAGGACCTAAGCCTTAGCCACCTTGAGATGCGATTGGCTGACAACCCAAATGGCTCTTCTGGACAGGGGTTTCCGGAGAATTTTACAGATTTGTTTTATTTATTTTTTAATTGTTGCTGTTGTTCATTCACTCAGGAGTGTCCAACTCTTTGAGACCCATGGACTGCAGCACGCCAGGCCTCCCTGTCCTTCATGGTCTCCCAGAGCTTGCTCGAACTCATCTCCATAGAGTTGATGATGCCATCCACCCATCTTATCCTCTGTCTTCCCCTTCTCCTCTTACCCTCAATCTTTCCCAGCATCAGAGTCTTTTCCAATAAGTCGGCTCTTCGCATCAGGTGGCCAAAGTATTTGGAGCTTCAGCTTCAGCATCAGTCCTTCCAATGAATATTCAGAGTTGATTTCCTTTAGGATTGACTGGTTTGATCTCCTTGCTATCCAAGGGACTCTCAAGAGTCTTCTCCAGCGCCACAATTTGAAAGTATCAATTTTTCGGTATCTTTATGAAACAAAAAACAAAACAAACAAAACCCAAAACAAAGGATATTTTAATTAAGGATGAAACAAGGGAAAATTATTTTGAACATGAAATTTACATTTCCAAGAAGAAATAAAACACAGGCCACACACGTCAATATTTGTGATTTAAGCTCTGTGACGCTTCTCTAGTAGAGTGCATATATACATATGTATACATGTATGACTGAGTCACGGGGCTGTACAGTGGAAGTAAACACAATATTGTAAATCAACAAAATTTTTTTAAAAGTTCCACTCGGAAGCCTCACATGACCAAAGCCCAGAGCCTTGTTTCCAGGGATGTCTTTTATTTTGCATTTGTGTTTTGATAGTTCATGCATATTTGTCTTCTGAGGCCTCTTTATCTGGTGTCTTTGTTTCCATGGTAAATTCAGAACAAGCCAATTTTTACCACTGCTCATTAGAAACTAATTTCTTTATCCAGAATTACATTTCTGGCTTTTCTTGCATTAATTATCTCAAAGAGTGAGGTGACGTGCATTGAAGTTCTACAAGTAGCTTCCACAAGCCCACGGTATTTAGTAAGAAGGAACACACTGAGTGATATCAAATGCAATTCAGAATTTACCAGTGTTCAGTGAAATAACATTGTTAATATTGTTTATGTTAAGGCTGAAAGTAGAGATGAGAGCAATACAGCTTTCTCTGCACCTATAACCACCTATGCGTTGGGGTCCTGGAAGTAAGGGCTCTCATATTAAACCTTCGCATAAGCAAAAGCATCTAACTCAGTAACCTAATAAAGCAGCTTTCCTTAAATGCTTGTTGACTGATGAAAATGAAAAGGTAACTGCAGATTTAACTACCTCCTCCTTGTAAGAGGCCTGTGAGTGGCACTTGAGGCCTGAAACTCTTGATTGTAGTTCCTACTTCTTTTACCTTAAATTGTATGGACGCTACCACTTAAGATTCAAACTAGAGAAGTGACCAGAGGGAGTTTGTAATCCTGGCCTTTCTTGCTCATTTTTAAATGGTTGCATACTTCTGCAGTCCATGGGGTCGCAAAGAGTCGGATACCACTGGGCGACTGAACAACAACAACAACAATAAATTTTGCTATCCACTCCCAGTTTGGGGTGGCACAGAGGCCATGTGGAGGTCCACTTCTCTAAGCAGAGATTTTTGTTGTTGTTGTTTGACCATCACATTTTTTTTAAAAAGGGGCTAGGATGACACCTCGCAAACATTCTTGGAAGGAAATTCCCCGAAAGCCAGAGGTTGTACACTCAGTAACTTGACTAGCATCTCGAGAGATGGTCCCTCCAAGACCATCTCCCTGAACCACAGCCCTTTGCAAGGTCAGGCTTGGCTTTCTACTCATCACGATAATTTAGTAAGTTTCTGAAGCCTGCGTTTGTCTGGATGATCTAAGTAGTAAGTGGAAAGTTGCACCATCGGTGTGGATTAAACTTGACTCACAACTTACCACACAGCTCTCATTCACAGAGCAACTGCTCAACCTCTTCTTAGAAATCCTGTAGATACAGTGAACTCCGATGTCACTGGAGTTGATCGAGGCTGCCATTTGATTCCAACTATTCCTGGGTTATCTCAAATGAAGGTGAACCCTAGCAGCAAATACAGTCAGCATTGCTTTGGCTCTGAGAACTCCTTTCGAGGTGTCAGACTTCCATTGGGGAAAAGTTGCTCTGCCTGTAACCCTGCAAACCTCCTTTCCATCTTGTATGTTGTTGTTGTTGTTTGTTATTCAGTAGCTCAGTCATGTCTGACTCTTTGCGACCCCATGGACTGCAGCATGCCAGGCATCACCAACTCCCAGAGACCACCCAAGCCCATGTCCATTGAGTCGGTGATGCCATCCAACCACCTCATCCTCTGTCGTCCCCTTCTCCTCGTGCCTTCAATCTTTCCCAGCATCAGGGTCTTTCCCAGTGAGTCAGCTCTTCACATCAGGTGGCCAAAGGATTGGACCTTCAGCTTCAGCATCAGTCCTTCCATTGTATATTCAGGGTTGATTGCCGTTAGGATTGATTGGTCTGATCTCTTTGCTGTCCAAGGGATTCTCAAGAGTCTTCTTCAGCACCATAGTTCAAAAGCATCAATTCTTTGGTGTTCAGCCTTCTTGTTTAACATTGCAGAACCCCGAACTAACTTTGCCTCACTGTGTTTCTCTGTAACCACAGCATCTTCAAGGCCAATGTCATCTGTCAGATCCCTGTGGAGGAGATTGCTGAGGTGGTGGTTCTCTCGCTCAAACTCTCAGCTCAGAATGAAAATTCCCACACTAAGGCAAAGTGAACCAACTCACACCCAACCCCACTGCTTCTCAGCTGCACGCACATGAGCACAGTAGTTTACAGTCTGGTTCCCCAGATTGTGGGGTAATGTTAGCCCTTGCCTCACAGATCTTTGCAAGGATCAATGAGCTCATGGATGAAAAATGTTTGAAACAACAGGGCAAATAGTCAGTGTTCGAAAAATGTTAGTTACTGTTGTTATTTGCTGGGTAAATCATGATACAGTATCTGTGGCCAGCACTGCATCCCCGTGGGCTGGCCGTGTCAAAGGGGACCAGTCAGACTTGGGCTTACTCAGTACATGGGACCTGCCCATTCAGCTCCCCAGATTGCTTCAGCAGGTGCTGTGTGCCTTCTTCAAATTGCTTATTATCTTTCCTGTTTGGATCCAACTTCTGAAAGCTAATGCAAGAGAAAACCCGCCTGCCAATGCAGAAGATGTAAGAGATGTGGATTCGATCCCTGGATTGGGAAGATCTCCTGGAGGAGGGCATGGCAACCCACTCCAGTATTCTTCCCTGGAGTGCCCCATGGACAGAGGAGCCTGGTGGGCTACAGTCCATGGGGTCAGAAAGAGTTGGACATGACTGAAGCAGCTTAGCACACAACCCAAGAGAATCCATAGGAAGAAAGACTCAATGATTCTCTGAGATCATCGCACACCTCTCCCACCCCCAATTCGCTTGGTGCCATGCAAAGTCCTCCTTCATCCAGTTCCACAGGCTGAACGATGGGTATAGAGACAGGACTTGGGAAGAAAAAGGATGGGAGAAAGTGAGAGACGGTTGAGAGAAGAAAAGACGGGCTCTGCGTCCATGGTGCGCTGTGGTCTCAGATTCATTCTCTCCTCCCTCTTCACCCCTTTCCCTCCTCCACACCACTCTCCCCACACACCCCTTCCCCTCCCCCTCTTTGGCACCCCAGCCCCGACCAAACTTGGTCCAAACAAATTCCAGCTACACCATGAACCACATGGGTTCTTCCCAGATTCAAAGCCTTACTGTGGTCAAAACGCAACCAACCCTTCTTATTCTATTAGGGTTTATATTTGTGATTTAAACACTGTTTAGAAGATCACAATTTGACATTACTCTGTAAGTGGTAGATGTAAGATATTTTGAGCTGACCATGTTATTTTCTTGCACACAAACCAACCCGGATATTTGGCTGCGTGTGCAAATGTGTTTAGACATGTCAGTTCCAATGGAGTCCCAAAGAATGACTCCCTTTCAGAAGAGTCGTGGGGCTTATGCTGTGTTTCCAAGGCCCTAGTCTTTCAGGAGACTGTTGCAGGCTAAAGACGTGATAAACCTTCTCCATTGATCTTTTTTATTCCACGGCCATAAAAGAAAATGCTGGACTCTTCCATTATGTCTTTTCTCCCTCTCTCGGCCCTTCTCTCCACCCGCCCCCAGCCTCTCTTGCACGGTCATTAGAAGCACACAGAGCACACACTTCTCCCTTTTAATTGGGTGTTTAACAGGACAGTGTTTGAAAGCAATTAACAGGGAAAAACATTTTTGTCCTGTTTTATCAATTGGTCTTCAAGAAAAATGCCAATCCAAGGTAATGATTCTGTGCGAGCCAGGAACCTGTTGTCCTTTTCAGTTTTTCCCATGTCACAATTTATTCACTGAATTCACTCTCCAAATTACCGCAGAGCCGATTGTCTCTCTGAGAGTGGAAAATGAGTTCGGCCTCCTCCGGCTTCCCCTTCATCTGACGCCCGCTTTTGGCTTTTCTTCTGCGCTGAGTCATGTGCTACGCGGGGAAAAAAGGAGAGGACCTTCCAAGCTATGTGAAGTGGCTGGAGTGGCTTCTTGGTACCTGTGAAGAGCCCCCTCGAAGCAGCTTAGGGGACAACGGCAGATTGCGGCTGGCAGGGCTTTGTTTTGTCCACATGATCCATTTCGCACGCATCCAGGCAACTGGTGAATGGGGATTAACGCAAGTTTTCACCTTATTGAAATGAGTGATTCAAAGCAAACAAATAGGGCTAACTAGTTAGAATATGAAATTGAAGATTCTCTAAGACCCTTTGTTATCCTGCAAGTCACATTCACTCTCAACTGAAAAATATGCAGATGGACACAGAAACACCAGGTCACGTGACTGTCCCCAAGTTCGTTTGATGTGGTCGAATGCACGTCGGAAACACTCACCCAATCTGTGGGCATCACACAACCCATCCTCATTCGTGGGGAGATAATCTGCACCTCCAGTCTCAGAACTTGCATCAAAAATATAATTAATCTATGTATTCAGTTCAGTTCAGTCGCTCAGTCGTGTCCAACTCTGTGACCCCATGGACTGCAGCACACAAGGCTTCCCTGTCCATCACCAACTCCTGGAGCTATGTATTAGGAAACATTAAAATGATGACTTGCTTTTAGGTTATTCTGTCTTGATACAAAATTGAAGTCTTGAATCATCACACAATTATAAAATCTATCACAGATATTGTACAGATCAAATTCAGACTAACGCTGGTTCCCTGATGCTTTTTAGTTTCAGATACTGTAGCTTTGCTGGTTACAAGAATTTCTTTAGGATTATCATACAATAGTCCATTGTGTTGGGGTCATGTGGCAATTATCAATGAATATATGAGAATACAGAGATGTGCAGACATACATGCACCGTCACCTCACATGCACACACATCTGAGTCCTTGAATTCACTTGTTAAAGGGTTGGTTTCCATTGTATGTAAAGCATGAAAAGTGACCAACTTGATGAGTAGTTCATTTTCAACAGTTCTGGTTTTACACAATCTGAATCACATCTGTTTCTCGTAACTTAAATAACCTATTCATTTCCAGGCTTACTTCTCAAGCCTAACCAGAATGTGGGCTCAACTTCCTACCCCAAGCCAATATTATCAGCATTGTTTCAATAAAAGAAAACAAATCCTGAAAGGAAAACTGACAGGGTTTTTTGATATGATTACTTGCAGTTATTGAAATGTAAATTTTTTTCAGATGCACAAATTTTTATTTTAACTTATTCATTTCTTTTTGAGGGCCCAAAAGACATACAGCAAGTGATTATTCAGGAAACAAGAAATACAAAGAAATAAAGCACACATCTTTGAAACTCATGACCCAATGGAAGAGAATGCAAATTTAAAGGTGATACCATGCAATTTATCATAAGTGTAGTGGCTCCGTCTACACAAGGGAAGCCCAATTTATCATAAGCATCCAACTATTGGTATTGACATCCAGGGAACAAAAAAGAGTAGCTAAATTGGTAGAAATACAGGATTCCTGTTTGAGAGGGGTGGAAAACAAGGCTATCAGGACAGGTGTGGACAAGGATGATTGAGAAGTCTAGTCTTTGCCAAGTGGCAAATCTGTTTATTAGAGACATAGGAAGGAAGAGGAGTCGAAGGGGCTTCCCCATCACTGGGGGGGCTTCCCTGGTGGCTCAGATGGTAAAGAATCTGCCTGCCATGCAGGAGACCGGGGCTTGATCCCCGGATTGGGAATATCCCCTGGAGAAGGGAATGGCAACCCACTCCAATATTCTTGCCTGGAGAATTCCATGGACAGAGGAGCCTGGCGGGCTATAGTCCACAGGGTTGCAGAGTCAGACACGACTGAGTGACTAACATTTTCACTTTCCCTTTTCATCACTGGAGTGCAAGATGAGGGACATGAGGAGGAGACACCGCAGCACGGGGCCCAAGAAGCTGCTCCTGGACCCGGAGCAGGATCACCTTCACAGTGCCGGACGGAGGGCTCAGACTTCACCAGGGCTCTGACTGTCTAGACCCTGGGGGACAGAGCAGAAGCGTGAAAACCAGGCGGCGCACGCTCTGGCGTTTCTGTGAACTGGCGATAATACCCAGCAGGGTCCTTGGCCTTTCCCACAGTTTCTTTGTATTTTGTAGCTCGAGGAGAGGTGTGTCCAGGTGCAAGCATTGCAGCGAAGGGTCCCAGGTCCCCATCTGTCTCACAGGAACATGAAGACACCAGAGAGGCCCTAGTGGAAGGGAACCAGTTGCTCTGGAAATGCTGAGTCTCCAGTGTTGTCGATGGGAACCTAAGTTGCAGTCACAGGTGGGGGTCCGTGGGAGCAGTTGGGGATGAAGATGGAGACCAAGCCATCAACCTAGAAGGTTCCCTGAGGGTGAAAGAGACCAGACGGGAGGGTGCTGTGACATCGTTAACCCCCCGGGCAGGAGGTGGGAGGAGCCAAGTGTCCACGGTGATTTGGGGATGCACACACTCTGGGTTTGAGGGCTGCGGCTCTGGGGGTTAGCTCTGGGTTTTCACTGCCATCTGGGGTGAACAGTACCCAGGACAACTGTACCAACCTCTGCACTGATCTAGCCGGCCCCGCGAACCCAGTTTCCTCACCAACACAGGCACCTCCACAAATGCTACAGAATGGAAAGCTAATAGAAGAAGAGCTACCTTTGCTTTAAAATGAGCAAAGCCAATTATCTTTCATACAAAAGCTCTCTTAGGCTGTACCATGGGCTTCCCTGGTGGCTAAGATGGTTAAGAGTGGTCCCTGGGTCAGGAAAATCCCCTGAAGCAGGGAATGGCTACCCACTCCAATATTCTTGCCTGGAGAATCCCAGGGACAGAGGAACCTGGTGGGCTACAGTCCACGGGGTCACAGAGAGTCGGATGCATCTGATAGACCAACACTTTCACTTTCAAACAATATACTTGAAATCTGATGAGAAAGGGCAAGTCGGGGAGGTCAAAATCCAGTAAAATTCTAATCTGTTACTTGAAAATATGTTTTTGCCATTGCCAGTGACATCTTTTCTTTTTTTGGTTGAACTAAGGATTTAGTTTTCATTGTAGTATCATTTTTAGATTTGCATTTCAAATAGACAAAGATAAAGAAACGCATGGTGAACAACCATGAGTGAGTGAATGAGTGAAAGTCGCTCAGTCATGTCCAACTCTGCGACACCATGGACTATACAGTCTGTGGAATTCTCCAGGCCAGAATACTGGAGTGGGTAGCCTTTCCCTTTTCCAGGGGATCTTCCCAACCCAGGGATCGAATCCAAGCCTCCCACGTTGCAGGCGGATTCTTGACTAGCTGAGTCAAAAGGGAAGCCCATGAACACCTATGAATGTTACAGAAGTTGGTCGTACAGGTTTTTAACTTCATATACATGTCATCATACTAGAGGTAAAAGTTTTTCAACTCAGTAAAATAGTATTTTTACTTACATTTATTTATACTCATAGATGAAATTCCAATTCACTCACTTTTACTGTTATGTCATATTCAATTATAAGAATAAATCATGATTTTTTTTTTTTTTTTTTGGTCTGCACTCTTGTCAATTTGGAAAACTCAGCAGTGGCCACAGGACTGGAAAAGGTCAGTTTTCATTCCAATCCCAAAGAAAGGCAATCCCAAAGAATGCTCAAACTACCTCACAATTGCACTCATCTCACACGCTAGTAAAGTAATGCTCAAAATTCTCCAGGCCAGGCTTCAGCAATATGTGAACCGTGAACTTCCAGATGTTCAAGCTGGTTTTAGAAAAGGCAGAGGAACCAGAGATCAAATTGCCTACATCTGCTGGATCATCAAAAAAGCAAGAGAGTTCCAGAAAAACATCTATTTCTGCTTCATTGACTATGCCAAAGCCTTTGACTGTGTGGATCACAATAAACTGTGGAAAATTCTGAAAGAGATGGGAATACCAGACCACCTGACCTGCCTCTTGAGAAACCTGTATGCATGTCAGGAAGCAACAGTTAGAACTGGACATGGAACACAGACTGGTTCCAAATAGGAAAAGGAGTACGTCAAGGCTGTATATTGTCACCCTGCTTATTTAACTTATATGCAGAGTACATCATGAGAAATGCTGGGCTGGAAGAAGCACAAGCTGGAATCAAGATTGCTGGGAGAAATATCAATAACCTCAGATATGCAGATGACACCACCCTTATGGCAGAAAGTGAAGAGGAACTAAAAAACCTCTTGATGAAAGTGAAAGAGGAAAGTGAAAAAGTTGGCTTAAAGCTCAACATTCAGAAAACTAAGATCATGGCATCTGGTCCCATCACTTCATGGGAAATAGATGGGGAGACAGTGGAAACAGTGTCTGACTTTATGTTTTGGGGGCTCCAAAATCACTGCAGATGGTGATTGCAGCCATGAGATTAAAAGACGCTTACTCCTTGGAAGGAAAGTTATGACCAACCTGGATAGCATATTAAAAAGCAGAGACAAAAAAAAAGAAAGTAAAAAAAAAATAAAAATAAAAAGCAGAGACATTACTTTGCCAACAAAGGTCCATCTAGTCAAGGCTATAGTTTTTCCAGTGGTCATGTATGGATGTGAGAGTTGGACGGTGAAGAAAGCTGAGCACCGAAGAATTGATGCTTTTGAACTGTCGTGTTGGAAAAGACTCTTGAGAGTCCCTTGGACAGCAAGGGGATCCAACCAGTCCATCCTGAAGGAGATAAGTCCTGGGTGTTCATTGGAAGGACTGATGCTGAAGCTGAAACTCCAATACTTTGGCCACCTCATGCGAAGAGCTGACTCATCCGAAAAGACCCTGATGCTGGGAGGGATTGGGGGCAGGAAGAGAAGGGGACGACAGAGGATGAGATGGTTGGATGGCATCCCTGACTCTGATGGACATGAGTTTGAGTAAACTCTGGGAGTTGGTGATGGATAGGGAGGCCTGGCATGCTGCGGTTCATGGGGTCGCTGAGAGTCGGACACGACTGAGCAACTGAACTGACTGACTAAACTCTTGTCAAAGAACCTATAGGTGGTTTCCAAATTTTGGCATAATGAACCAGCCTGCAGTGACCCTTCCAAGGCTTGTCTCCTTGTTAACAAGGATACCTGAGTTTCTCTGGGTGGGATGCACACTTGTGATTCTTTACAGATGATTTTTCAGAAAGGTAAAGGCTATGTGAATTGTAGGTAGAAGACAATTCTGTTTTAATATCCAGAAAAAGAACGCTTATCAACACTCTTTCCTTTAGTTGATGCTTCATTTACTGGAAGAAGGATCAGGAAATTAATTTTTTTTCAAAGATAAGATGTTCAACTTGATTGAGGGTGATTAATGCCCTCAACAAATTAAATACTGAATTCACAAAAATCGTTAGTTTTTTTAGTCTATAGAAGATCTGCCCTGAGATGACTCTGGGTACAGACAGAACACCCTGCTTCCACCAACTGAAATGGTAGAAGGACTGATGTCAGTGTTGTTGTTGCTCCGTCACTAAGTCGTGACAGATTGTTTGTGACCCCATGAACTGCAGCCCACCATGCTCCTCTGTCCATGGGATTGTCCAGGCAAGAATACTGGAGTGGGTTGCCCTTTCTTTCCTCAAGGGATCTTCCCGATTCAGGAATTGGACCCAAGTCTCCTGCATTGCAGGCGGATTCTTTACCACTGAGCCACCAGGGATATGTGCAACTTAAAAACCACGTTTAATATAAGACATCTGACCCTGCAGATCAAGGTGTCAGAATGAGACTGAATTAAGAACCAGGGGACTGAGCTTTGGAACTGTCTTAACAACATGGGGATGACCGTGAGCCAGCAACCTTCCCGGTGTCCACTGCCTGGGAAAGGAGGGGGTGGGACTAAACGACATCTCTCTCAGGCCCCACCCCTGGCCCCAGAGCACAGCAGATGCTGCAGCTGAGCCATCGCTCTGGTTTATCTCAACCGTCCAATCTGATGAAATCCGTGTGCCAAGCCTGGACCACGTGTCCTCAAGGCCTGTCGTGGCTCCATCACCCCGTGACTGGTGGAAATGGGTGTATCAGGGGTGTGTGCTCACTACATGGGACTCGGGGTTGGAAAACATAAGTTGCTAGGACAGTCTCCTGCTCCACCATCCCACAAAACGGACACCCACTCCCCCTCACCTCTGCACCCACACGCTACCCAATCCATAGCTAATTAAACAGAGCAGGTCAGGAGTCACATGATACATAATTGTGTCTCCTTTCACTCACTGTGTGTTTTTTTTCTACCTGTTTCTTTTCCTGCCTTTGGGATATTGCAATACGGACTTAATGTAAATGAGTGTGAATTTAAACAAGGCTTCACTGGGCATTAAGAACGTATTGCCGATTCCAAAGCCATCAGTCGCAAAATCAGCCAATTTCTGTAGCACTAGAGCCATGAAAACAATGTAGGTCACCCTTACATCCCCAGGATATATGAATTCACAAGGTACCTACAGAGCAACGATAATCGCAGTAAATATAAAAACTCCATATGTCCTATTTCAATAGACATATCCTGGGAGGGAAGATAAAATGGGCAGCTGTGTCTTTCCAAAGCAGTTTATACAATAGGGTTTTTAAATGTCTACGCCACTTTAAAAGGAAATTTAAAAAGTAGTATATTACCATTATGCACTAGCCATCAGAAATTATCTTAAAATTGATTAAAGTATTACTTATCTTAAGTACTGTTGACCTATTTTCATTCAAGCCTGTCATCTGTGTCTCTAGGATATACAGTTTGTAGGGAAACAGAAGATCAATTTGGACCCTAGAAGCTTCTTCCTGAAGAATAATGACCATGCGCTATAACTTACCACTCTACTGGATCATAAGCCGGTGCACAAACCTGAAGATATATAACAGGAGGAGAGTTTTTCACTTGATGTAGGAAAACGCGTGGATCTTCAAGCCAGCTTGAAGCCAACCCTTGAATTAATTTCAGGTCCCAGGCGTATGTTTGAAAGAGAAGTCTTTGTGATCCACAGGTTCTAACATATAGGCCAACAAATGCAATTCAATGCTTACCTGTAAATTTTTCTTATTTGCTGTCTTTACTGTGTCACATTTTATAACAGTATTAATTGCAATGTGAAATGCTTTCTTTTAGTCACAAGGAGAGTTTGTGTTGCTGTTGTCCAGTTGCTAAGCTGTCTCTGACTATTTGTGACCCCATGGACTGCAGTCCATGTCCAGGCCTCCCTGTCCCTCACTATCTCCCAGAGTTTGCCCAAGATCGTGGTAGTGCTAAAGTCAGTCGGTAATGCTATCTCACCTTCTCATCCTGTGTTGTCCTCTTCTTTTGCCTTCAATCTTTGCCAGTACCGAGGTCTCTTCCAACAAGTCGGATCTTCGCATCAGGTGGTCAAAGTATTAAAGCTTCAGCTTCAACATCAGTTCTTCCAATGAATATTCAGAGTTGATTTCCTTTAGGGTTGACTGGTTTGATCTCCCTGCGGTCCAGCAGACTCTCAGGAGTCTTCTCCAACACAATTCAAATGCATCAATTCTTTGGTGCTCAGCCTTCTTTATGGTCCAACTCTCACATCTGTACATGACTACTGGAAAAACCATAGCTTTGACTATATGGAAACTGCTTCCGTTTGTCAGCAAAGTGATGTCTCTACTTTTTAATATGCTGTCTAGGTTTGTCATAGGAGACCTGGTTCTTTCTAAATAGACCATCAACGAATAGAGCATTTTAAGGCAAATAACTCCTTGCCTGTATTGTTAACGTCAGGACTGAGTTAGACAAGAAGGTGGCCAAGTGAGCTGCACAGAGTCCCGGGGGTGAGAGTGCCTCGCGGGTAGAGACGAACAATTCCAGGCACTTCTTTTGCAAAAGAGGCCTCACACTTTTCTTACTGTATTTCTACATTAGGAGTCTAATTGTGTATATCGATATACAATTTGAAGAGCAGTACTCCCCATTATGGGCTTCCCAGGTGGCTCAGTGGTAAAGAATCCACCTGGAATGCAGGAGATGCAGAAGACGGGGGTTCAATCCCTGGGCTGGGGAGATCCCCTGAAGGAAGGCATGGGAACCCACTCCAGTAGCCTTGCCTGGGAAATCCAATGGACACAGAAGCTTGGCAGGCTACAGTCCATGGGGTCACAAACAGTTGGGCAAAACTGGAGCGGCTAAGCCCGCACACACACACTCCCCATCATAACAATATTGGAATTCACTGGCTACACCTACTTTTAGACACATGGTAGACTAGATGCTGTTTAGTCGCTAAGTCGCTTCTGACTCTTTGCAACCCCATGCACTGTAGCCCACCAGGCCCCTCTGTCCATGGAATTGTTCAGGCGAGAATCCTGGAGTGGGTTGCTATTTCCTTCAGGGGATCTTCCCAACCTAGGGACTGAACCCCGGTCTCCTGCATTGCAGACAGATTCTTTATCACTGAGCCACCAAAGAAGCCCATGGCAGACTAACCATTCTGATAAAACTTTCTGGGACAAGACATTTAAAAATTCTAGATAAAATAGAGCAAAGGTCTTTTTCTATGCAGAGCCAAAGGAACAAGAAGGTAAAGATATACTCAGAGTCCAGGCAAAGCAAGTACTAACTTTTGGGGACAAGACATTTAAAAATTCTAGATAAAATAGAACAAAGGTCTTTTTCTATGCAGAGCTGAAGGAAGAAGGTAGAAAAATCCTCAGACTCCAGGCAAAGCCAAGTCTGAAGGGAGAGAGCGAGGCTGGAAGAAGCTCTTCACCCCAAGAAGAAGGAGGGCCCCACACGGGGCTGAATGCATCCGTCAGGATTCCCCCCGACCTGGGCAGGGGTCTTAGAATAAATGCGAGGAGGAAATTAAGCACAGAGGTGGGAGGGAGCTGGAGGGGAGCAGCCTGAGATGAGGAGGCCAAGGGTCAGCATAGGGGGAGCCCTGGAGTGGAGGGGGCTGCAGGAGGGCTCCCCCCGCCCCCACAGCAGAAACTGCTGGTGCAAGAGGGCCAGCCCTGCAATAGCGCCCCTGGCTTGGAAGAGCCGGAAGGGTGCTCAGAGACCCTTCTCTTGCCCTCTGGTCTCCCGCCAGGCCCTTGGCGGCTACACCCGACCAGAGCAAACCAGCGGGGGAGGGAGCCTGCCACCGCCTTGGTGCCCTCTCCAAGGAAGAGGAGGATTGCTGTGGGGGGCACAGCCTTGCGGGACACACCTGGTGAGGCTGGAGGAAACTGGCTTTGGGGAGGACCGTTCTTCCCCCCAAGGATGCTTCATCAAAGGCTGTCTTCTTGTGTTTCGGGGCAGTTCAAGCTTACGTTTTAAGTGGGTGGGGGGGTTCAGGGGACCCCAGATGAGGATGTCTAAGGTCCTGGTCTGTTTGCCTTGCAGCTCCTCGTCCGCATGGTTCTCAGTACCCGCGGCTGCAGACAGAAGTCAGCTCGAGACTGAGCCCAGAGGGTGTGGCTCCATCACTAGACAAGTTAACGCACACAGCGAGCTGATCTCGTTATCCCGACAGGCTAGTCTACTTAAAGACATTAACACCTGCTTCCTCGATGCCGCAACCTGTCTCAGACACTTCAGAAACTCAAGTCCTTCACTGCTCGTAAGGATCTGATTGGGTCTTAAGATTGTGGAGATACTGCTTGGGGATTTCCGGTGGTCCAGTGCCTCCAATACAGGGGGTGCAGGTTCAATCCCTGGTCAGGGAACTAAGCTTCCATATGTCTTATGGTGGGACCAAAAAAGAAATAAATGAATAAGGTCACACTGCTGGAAAGTGAGGCGTCCCCAGAGCCTCTATCCCCTAGAAGAGTGTGTATGCTATTGACACCATTTCCTCCTAAAGCATCTGGCACGATTTGCCTTGCCTGCATAACTAATCATTCCATCATTTTCAGAGAAAGATTTTTAAGCTTCTTTAATACTTATAGAACTATTCATATTTTTATAGTTCTTCGGGCACCAATTTTTGATGTTTTACTTTTCTAATAATTTGTCCATTTCACCTACCTTTAGAAATTTATTAATAAACTATTTTCTTTAAAATACGTTTATTGTTTGGTTACAGTCTAAAATATATGGATAAATAAATTCTCCATTCTTGCCACCACTAATTTTTCTTTCTCTCATTTTCTCTAATTAAATTTGCCAGGGATTTACTGACATTCATTTCTTTGCAAAGATCCAACTTTTTAGACTTTTTTTTATCTTCTCTTTGTTCATCTCCAAGTTCACTAACTTGTGTTTTTTGTCTTTTCCATCATTCTACTTTCTTTGAGTTTAACTTGCTGTCATCTTCCAACTACTTAAGAGAGGTACTTAGAGATTTTAAGACTTTTTTTTCTCTTAAAAATGCATAGAAACCTGTTTATTTTCTCTAAGCGAAGCTTTCATCGAGTCCTAGAGATGTTAATATTGATATATTGCATTTTTATCATCCAATTCAAAATATTTTCTAATTTTCATCAAGACTTTTCCTTTGATCCATGATTATTTGAAAGTTTATTCCTTAATTTTCAAGTGATTGTGTAGGGTTTTTTCTTGGGCTTTGGGTTTAAGTAAATTATGGTCAAAATATATACTCTGTATGATTTCAATTCGTTGAAATACGCTGAGACATCCTTGTTTTATAGCCAGAATGTAGTTGATTTTTATAAATGCTTTTCATATGTTAGAAAGTAATATGTACTCTGCAGTCATTGGGTGTAGTTTTCATTCTATTTTTTTGGCAGTGCCATGCAGCATGCAAAATCTCAGTTCCTTGACCAGGGATCAAACCCATGCCCTCTGCAGTGGAAGCACGGAGCCCTAACCACTGGCCCGTCAGGAATTCTCCTGGGTGCAGTTTTTAAAATATATCCCTAAGTCCAATTTGCTAATTGTTGAGACGTTTTAACCTTATCGATCTCACAACCTACATAAAACATTTTTAATAATTTAATAAGTTGTTTTATCGAATAACGAGGAGAGATGTTTTCAAATTCCCCACATGGCTGTGATTTTGATATTCTCCACATCACTTTGTCAGTTTATGCTTCCTACAACAGAGGTTATCTTAGACTTTTTATGTCTTCCAGGTGACTTGAACTCTTTATTATCATGAGGTAACCTGTGTGTCTCTAGTAAAACGTTTAAATTTGATCTCTACTTTGACGTTAATATAAGAACACCACTTTTTTTTCGTTTTGTTTTGTTTTTTACTTTGTAAGTTCCCAAACTTTCTGTGCTTAAGGCACCCTCAGGATATCAGTAATTGTGTCAAGATGGTCCTAAGACAAAAATAAAACCAAGTTGTTCCATTTATTAAATAGGACCAAACGAATTGACAAACATCTCTGTCCTCAGAACTTGGCAGGTGCCGGTCACGGCGTAGCCCCTCGGCACCTGGAATCAGAAGGACATCACCCCACATTGCCGGGACCACAGGGTCTCTGCACATTACTTGCTCTTTACCTCAGCAACTGCGGAAAGGTCAGCTTCACAAAGATATGACATCATCATAAATAATGTAGATGTCTGATGTCGGAACGGAGAATGACTCTGAGTTATTATCTGTGCAGGGCCCAACAGATTTGGCTGTGTGCTCTCCAAAGTGTAAAACACCCCATGTCATCCCTCTGAGCTTGTGCTGGAACATAGGATGCATCCTCTCCCATCATTTTACTGATCGACCTTTCTGCCTCCTCATGCGCATGTGTCACCTGTGAGACGCATACTGCTGGATGCTATTTTATTTTTCAATCCACTCAGATATTTTTGCCTTTTGATTGCAGCTGACAGCGAACTGAACTCCACAAAATTCATACGCTGAAATTCTGTTAATGTTATGGTATTTGGATAAAGATTTGGACAGCGCTTAGGCATATCATTCTATTTCTGCTTTATTGGCTATGCCAAAGCCTTCGACTGTGTAGATCACAATAAACTGTGAAAAATTCTGAAAGAGATGGGAATACCAGACCACCTGACCTGCCTCTTGAGAAACCTGTATGCAGGTCAGGAAGCAACAGTTAGAACTGGACATGGAACAACAGACTGGTTCCAAATAGGAAAAGGAGTACGTCAAGGCTGTATATTGTCACCCTGCTTATTTAATTTCTATGCAGAGTACATCATGAGAAACGCTGGGCTGGAAGAAGCACAAGCTGGAATCAAGATTGCCGGGAGAAATATCAATAACCTCAGATATGCAGATGACACTACCCTTATGGCAGAAAGTGAAGAGGAGCTAAAAAGCCTCTTGATGAAAGTGAAAGAGGAGAATGAAAAAGTTGGCTTAAAGCTCAACATTCAGAAAACTAAGATCATGGCATCCGGTCCCATCACTTCATGGGAAATAGATGGGGAGACAGTGGAAACAGTGTCTGACTTTATGTTTTGGGGGCTCCAAAATCACTGCAGATGGTGACTGCAGCCATGAAATTAAAAGACACTCCTCGGAAGGAAAGTTATGACCAACCTAGAAAGCATATTAAAAAGCAGAGACATTACTTTGCCAACAAAGGTCCGTCTGGTCAAGGCTATGGTTTTTCCAGTGGTCAAGTATGGATGTGAGAGTTGGACTGTGAAGAAAGCTGAGTGCCGAAAAATTGATGCTTTTGAACTGTGGTGTTGGAGAAGACTCTGGAGAGTCCCTTGGACTGCAAGGAGATCCAACCAGTCCATCCTGAAGGAGATAAGTCCTGGGTGTTCATTGGAAGGACTGATGCTGAAGCTGAAATTCCAATACTTTGGCCACGTCATGCGAAGAGTTGACTCATTGGAAAAGACCCTGATGCTGGGAGGTTTTGGGGTCAGGAGGAGAAGGGGGTGACAGAGGATGAGATGGCTGGATGGCATCACCGACTCGATGGGCATGAGTTTGAGTAAACTCTGGGAGTTGGTGATGGACAGGGAGGCCTGGTGTGCTGTGATTCATGGGGTCACAAAGAGTCGGGCACGACTGAGCGACTGAACTGAACTGAACTAGGCGTATCATTAACACTGATTTTAATAGCAAAAGATCAAAGTCTTCCCCTGTGGTTGGGAACTTTGCTACTTTCATTCAACATGCTTGTTGGATGCTATTTTATTTTTCAATCAACTCAGATATTTTTGCCTTTTAATTGAAGCTCACAGTGAACTGAACCCCACAAAATTCATAAGCTGAAATTATAACTGTCAATGTCATGGTATTTAGATAAAGATTTGAATAGTTTAGGACTTCCCTGGTAGCCTAGCAGTAAAGAATCCTCCCATAATGCAGGAGCCATAGGAGATCCGGATTCGATCCCTGGTGGGGAAGATCGCCTGCAGAAGGACACAGCTACCCACTCCAGTATCCTTGCCTGGAGAATCCTATGGACAGTGGAACCTGGCGGGCCACAGTCCATGGGGTCACAAAGAGTCAGACCCAACTGAGCAACTTAATGTGCACACACCAACCATCTTGACCTAACAGTCATAGGAAGACACCCAAGAAGAGCGGAACAACATTCTTCTCAAGTGAACATGGAATACTTATCAAAGAGACCATGTTCTGGATCATAAAAGAAGCCTCATCAAATTTCATAGGATCATAATAAAGCATAGCATTTCTTCCGACTACAACAAAATTAAACATAAAATGTTGATAAATATTTCAGAACATCCTGAAATATTTCAAAATTAGCAACATACTTCTACATAGTATGTGTGTTAAAAAGTATTTACAGGAAGAACTAGAAAAGAATTCGAACTGAATGAAAATTAAAACAGAACATGACAAAACTCTTGTGGGATGAAGTTAGAGTACTAATTCAAGGGAAATGTATAGCATTAAATATACCAATGCTTAACACTAATTTCAACAGTAAAAGATAAAAATCTTCCCCTGTGGTTGGGGACCTTGCCACTTTCATTCAATGTGTTTGCAGAAAGGTTAAACCATGTGGAAAGGAATAGGAAAAACTGTCTTTATTTGACAATGACTTGGTTGTAGAAGACGCAGAACATCTTAAAGAATTTATACCAGAAAAAGATCTCAGATGAGTGAGTTCAGTAAGTTTTCAGGATGCAAAGATATACTTGCTCTCTAGTGAATGACTGAACACTGAAATTTAACACCACTGTAATAACATACAATAGTTAGGGATAAATGTGTGCATGTGTGTGTATGCGTTAACACATGGATACTGAGAACGACAACATATTGTTGAGACAAAGTTTTTTTAAAAAGCCTAAATAAGTAGAGAAATATGCCATGTTTATGTATCAGAAGACTCAAAATGATTTAGAGGTCAGCATCTCTCAGGTGTGATCAAGGTGTCTGCTGGCACCTCCGTCATCCACGACTTGGAGAGAGGACTGGGCGCCAAGCCCCTTCACGGAGCTGTGGCCAGGCCTCGGGTCCTCACCGACGGTGACACTGAGTCAGTTCCTTGCCCCTGCACACACAGCCAGGCCTCTCGGGCCCCCCAGAGCTAGTGGTGAGTGACAGTAGGGGCCCAGGACAGAAGGCCCAGCGTCTGTGCCACCTTCTCAGGAGGGACAGCCCCCCGCAGGGGCCACGGCCACTTGCAGGAGTGAATCCCCGGGTCCAGCCACGCCCGACGTGAGACCCCGCAGCAGCGTGAATTCCAGGAGGTGGGGTCCCCCCTCCCGGGTGTTCCGCGGGTTCAGAGAGCGTCGGTTCCCTCCCACTTCCTGGAATCCTGCGGCCACAGGACCACACAGCACGTGCTCATTTCCAGTCCGCCTTCTTCCACTCACATAATTATTTCAAGCTTCATCCATGCTGTTCTGTGTATCAGTGATGTTGCTCCTCTCACTGAGGGATACTCATTGCTTGAAATCCACAATGCGTCTCTCCATTTAGTTGTTGATGTTCCTGTTGGTGGTTTCTGGGGTTTACCCATTATGAATAAAGCTGCTGTGAGTAATCATTTACAAGTCTCTGCCTAGAAGTGTGAAGGGGACACATGGAGAAGGACAAGCTCCTGACCTTCTCGGGCTTCGTCCCTCACACCAGACATGCCCGCCGTGCTCCCACTTGAGATAAGGTCCTCATCAGTGGTTGAACATCTTGAGACTGTCCATCACCCCGAATCTCACCTTACGTCTCAGGGCCGGGTTTGTAGGAAAGGCCAGCAACCCAAAGTTTGTTGTTATTCAGTCGCTAAGTCATGTCCGACTCTTTGTGACCCACGGACTGCAGCACGCCAGGCTTCCCTGTCCTCCACTATCTCCCAGAGTTTGTTCAAACTCATGTCCATTGAGTCAACAAGGCCATCCAGTCATCTCATCCTCTGTTGACCCCTTCTCCTCCTGCCCTCAATCTTTCCCAGCATTAGGATAATTTTCCAGTGAGTCGGCTCTTCGCATCAGATGGCCAAAGTATTGGAGCTTCAGCTTCAGTCCTCCCAATGAATATTCAGGGTTAATTTCCTTTAGGATTGACTGGTTTGATCTCCTTACAGTCCAAGGGACTCTCAAGAGTCTTCTCCAGCACCACAGTTGGAAAGCATCAATTTTTTGGTGCTCAGCCTTCTTTATGGTCCAACTTATTCCTCACTGAATCGAGACTTGCTTTTTTCTTTAGCAGATAACTTAATTACTTGACCACATGATCCTCTTGAATTGTCATTCTAAACTTTTATTCGTGATTCCCAATTCCAGTTGGTAATCAGCAGATAAAAAGTGTTCCAATTAGAGAAATCAAATTAATTCTTTTTTAAATAAGGAGAAAAAACTACTTATTCTGGACTCCTGGGAAGCAGAAATTAGGTGGGATTCTTAAAATGAAAAGGACAATTATCTCTCCCTCATTTACTTCATCTTCTCGTTCTTTCCCTGTGTTCTCTGCTCCCTGTAGCCCAAGAAATTACCAGAGGAGGAAATCATGCTACGCATCACACTCCCCCACTGAATTCTGCCACCAACCATGACTTTGGCTTTGCTGACAGATTAGAACAGAAAGTCCAGAAAGTTAGGAAATCAGTATTAGATATTCAGGAGATAACAGGTGATGCCTTGGCGTCTATTTATCAGTCATGGTAGGATTAAGGTGTGAAGGACGTGAGACAGAATGCTTCGGATCATCCCACCCTTCCCATCCTGTGACATACTTCACTTAAAGTTGCTTTTCCCTTATCAGGTATTTATTATATTAGAATTGTTTCATAAAATCTTACAATTCTTCTCAATGATGAGCCACTAAGGATTGAGGCAGAGTTATAATTACTTCAATCAAGACGTCCTGTAACCTGTCATTCTCTTCAACTTTACAACTATGTTCAGAAAAGGTAGTTGAAACCACTAGACACAGAGGCTGAAATTCTGGGTTTCCTGTAACAGCTGTTAGCAATGGTGAACATCCTTTCCAAGGGTTGCTTTGCCAATGATAACTCCTTTCTCAGCTCCTTTCTTGTCATCCTTGTTTCTGAGGCCCGTCAACAGACTCTGTCCCGGGCCAAAACTTCATGAAAATCATCACTTTGGTGAACTTACTTTCGGCCTAGCTCCCAATTTTTAAAAAGTGAAAGTGAAAGTCACTCAGTCGTGTCTGACTCTTTGTGATCCTATAGACTGCAGCCCGCCAGGCTCCTCTGTCCATGGGGTTCTCCAGGCAACAATACTGGTGTGGGTACCATTCCCTTCTCCAGGGGATCATCCTGACTCAGGCATTGAACCCAGGTCTCTAGCATCGGAGGTGGATTCTTTACCATCTGAGTTACCAGGGAAGCTCCTTAATAAGGCACACCTGAACATCTGGTAATTTTCCATGTGAAACTAAAACACTGTACTGTATTTTTAAAACATGTGAAATCCTGAATCCCTCATTTTTCCATTTGCAGAGGGTCCTCTGAGCAATGGTTGGGACAACAGGGCCACCTAACGCCCCGGCGACAGTGAGCTTTGGGGACACAGGAAGCTGAGGTCAGCCCCTTGTGCTCCCAAGGAGAGGCAGAAGCAAGGGCGAGGGAAGGCCCACGGCCTGTTAACCTAAATAATAACAGCAGGCCTTCCCATCAGGACCACCAAGACAACTCAGAGACGAAGAAAAGTAAGACAGGACGTGGTGGCTCGGTTAAAACCAGAAAAGGGATTGTGAAGCCACCAGGGGCCTTGGAAGCGATCTTATAAAGAAACCACGGAGTTCTCTCGTTCCAAAGCCAGCGAGTCTTGAAACAATCTCAGTGTTAATTTTAGAAGATGCTGAATGTGGGGGTGTTGATGGTGGAGGCTACAGTGCTTTCTCTGAGATGAAGAGCTAAGAAATAAACATAGAAGACTCCTAGGTGTTGGTAAGACCAAGAGCGCCAACATTCTTGTGAGTCTGCTCCTCCCTGGGAAGGCACGCATCAGGGCATTTCTGGCGCGGGTGCGGAGTACAGAGCTGCTGGCCGTGAAGTGCCAGGAGCCCCCAGCACCGGAGTGTGGAAGCCTGCGTCTGCGTCCTTCAGACCACCAGGAAGAGCCTCGAACCTGACAGCTCACGGCGCGTCCAGGCCTCTGCTCGCGCAGAGGACAGTCTCTGCACAGCGTCGAGCATGTGGACGGCTGCGGAGGCCGGGCTCGGGGACTGAGGGGACGCGTGGTCATAGCTGACTGGTTGCGGGCTTGCCCCGTGATGAGCTTGTTACAGAAAGGGGGGTTCAGGATGGGGGACACGTGCACACCCGTGGCTGATCCGTGTCAATGTATGGTGAAAGCCACTACAATATGATAATTAGCCTCCAATTAAATAAATAAGTTAGAAAAAAAAAAAGAAACTGGACCGTTGAATTTCTCACGCCTTTTCCCAACCCAGGTGCTCATGATCTCCGTTTATCAGAGCTGAGGGGCTCGGGTACAGGGGTGATGATACTGCCCAGGGTGAGCTGAGGCTGGAACTCCAGCTGCGGCCAGTGCCCCTGCAGCCTGGTGTTCCCCAGTGAACTGAGAGGCAAGCAGGGCCTCCTCACTCCCCCACAGCCCTAACCCCCACCCTGCCTACCCCTGCCCCAGGCTGGGCCAGGAGCCAGTCCCTCCCCAGGGACCCGTCTGCTCCTGCTGGCCCAGGGAAGTGATGCTAGACCAAAAGCAAATTCAAGCGATTTTCTTAGTCGAGTTCAAAATGGGTCATAAAGCAGCGGAGACAATTTTTTTTTTCAGGGAAAAACGCTTCCACAACCAGCAGGAGGTCGAAAATGCCTTCCAAGAGTTCATCAAATCTCCAAGCACGGATTTTGATGCTACAGGAATAAACAAACTTATTTCTCATTGGCAAAAATGTGTTGATTGTAATGGTTCCTAGTCTGACTATTAAAGATGTGTTTGAGCCTTGTTATAAATGATTTAAAATTCACTGTCCGAAACTGCAACTACACTTGCACCAGCCTAATACCAACCTGCAGCTACAAAGTTTCCCCTCACCCTTCTGCCTGTTCAAAGACCATCCATCACTCTGCAATTCTTGGAAGTCTGGAAGGATAACTTAACATCTTCTGTAAGGGTCACTACAACTTTTCCAATTCAAAATGATCTGCTTTCTAAATGCTTATGGGCTTTGCTCTGATGGGTGGTCCAAAATGAGATAATCTTCTGGTTATTTCTAAGGAACTAGCTTTGTATCTTCAACTATCCCCTAACATCTTTCTTGGTAGAGGCCACATGATATAATTTGCAGGGGAAGGGGGTACCGTGTCACGCTTCACATATGCTGGGCACACATCTGCTCTTAGTAAGTCACTAGGCACTGCTTGTTTTGCACAATCTGGGCACAATCCTCCAAATAAGCTCATAGAATGTGAGAGCAGAAAGGCATCTACCAGCCCTCCACCCCCGCTGCGTGTTTCAGGGGCACACGGCGGCCCAGGCAGCACACAGACGCATCTGAGAGCAAAGGTGAGAAGGGTGGTCTGGTTCTAAGACCTCAGGTTATCTGTCTCCTGTTGAGGTCTGCCGCTTCTTACACACACAGCGTGAGCTGGGAAAGATCACCCGAGCATCAGAAAAAGTTCCCTCACCCTGTTTTCATCTCTCTTTTAAACCAACAGTCAATTCTACCAAAATCAACTTGAAGGCTTCTGCTTCCTGTCAGGATGGACAAACAGGGACCAGGCTTACCTTCCTGCAGGAAAAATAAGTGAAGACACCGGATGAAAGACAGGAAACAACAGCACTTCAGACTTGGTGCGTCTGACAGTGAAAAGCAGTGACCCCCGAGAAATGAGAAACGAATGAGGTGACACCCACATGGTTATGTGGCCTGTCCAGGGGTGACCACCACGCTCGTGGGTGCTGCCTCTGGGCCCGTGGGTGCTCAGAGCCTGCGCCCTTCTCAGCCCCCGCTGGGCCCTTACAGAGGGGTGGGGGGTGCTAAGAGAGTAGGTCTAACATTCAGTAAAATATAATAATAATTAAAGATGGTGGGAGAAACTTCTGGAAGTGATGGGAACGTTTATGTCTTAGATTGTGGCGGTGGCTTCACAGGTGTGAAAGTGAAAGTCTTAGTGACTCAGTCCCGCCCAACTCTTTGCGACCCCGTGGACTGTATCCTTCCAGGCCCCTCTGTCCATGGGATTCTACAGACAGAAACACTGGAGTGGGTGGCCAGTCCCTCCCGGGGATCGTCCCGACCCAGGGATCGAACCCAGGTCTCCTGCATGGCAGGCAGATTCTTTACCAGCTGAGCCACCAGGGAATCATGAGTATGAACTTATCTCCAAACTCACAGAGTTGCCAACATCACATCGTACATTACGTGTCGACTAGAGGAGCAGTGCTTTCTTTAAATCAGCGGAGCTCTCCAGTCTTCACGTACAGCTGAGGGTAGCAGCCGGGAGGGTTGCTGAGGCTGGCAGGCCGCTAGTGACGCTGCAGGAGCTCGGTGCTAAGTGACCGAGAGAGGAACAGAGCAGGCGTCGATGGCGAGGGTGGACAGTGCCCGCCGACTCAGGACCGACGGCGCATTGTCCGTGAAGACATGCCCAGCACCCGCGCTGCAGGAGGCCTGGCGCCACGGTCCCCACAGGAAGGCTCAGGGCAGCAGCACCCCGCGTGGAGAAGGGGAACCAGGTTCTGGCCCCATGCTCCTCCGGTTCACCAGGGAAATCAGGACGGGCCAGAAGATTCCGACGTTTGGACACAAAAGTGGGAGTGCCTCCAACCAGCCACAGTGTAAGAGGGATGCCAAAACTTGTGACTCAGTGAGTTATGTTCACTTATCTGTTTAGTGACTGACTTAGCTAGTCATCAGGGCTTCCCTGGTGGTTCAGTTGGTGAAGAATCTGCCTGTAATGCAGAAGATCCTGGTTCAATTCCTGGGTCAGGATGATCCCCTGGAGAAAGGATAGGCTACCCACTCCAGTATTCTTGGGCTTCCCTTGTGGCTCAGCTGGTAAAGAATCTGCCCACAATGTGGGAGAGCTGAGTTCGATCCCTGGGTTGGGAAGATCCCCCAGAGAAGGGAATGGCTACCCACTCCAGTATTCTGGCCTGGAGAATTCCATGGACTCTATAGTCCATGGGGTCACAAAGAGTCAGACATGACTGAGTGACTGTCACTAGCTAGTTATTAGGGGTCACAAATCCCTGCGAGGATCTGAGGGAAGCTGTGCAGTAATGCCGTTCCCAGCAACATGGATGTATGTAGAAATGACTACACTGTGTGAAGAAAGAGAAAGAACACATCATATGACATCACTTATATGTGGAATCTAAAAAACAATACAAATGAATTTATATGCAAAACAGAAACGGACCCACAGACGTAGAAAACAAACTTCTGGTTTCCAAAGCGGGGAGGGAGGGAGGGATAAATCAGGAGTTTGGGATTAACATATACACACTACCAGGGTTCAATCCCTGGGTCGGGAGGATCCCCTGGAGGAGGGCATGGCAACCCACTCCAGTATTCCTGCCTGGAGAATCCCACGGACAGAGGAGCCTGGCGGGCTACAGTCCACGGGGTCGCACAGAGTCAGACACGACTGAGCGACTAAGCACACGTGTGTAAAATATACATAGTAAAACACAGGGAACTATACTCCACATTTTGTAATAACTATAAGGGAAAAGAATCTGAAAAAGAATGTATATGTGTGTATATGAGTGTGTGTAAGTGGTGCTAGTGGTGAAGAATTCACCTGTAGGACATGCAAGAGACACAGTTTCGATTCCTGGGTGGGGAAGATCCCCTGGAAAGGGCCTGGCAACCCACTCCAGTGTTCCTGCCTGGAGAATCCCACGGACAGAGGGGCCTGGGGGGCTCCCGCCCACGGGGTCACAGAGAGTCAGACACAACTGAGCGACATGTGTGTGCAATGTGCTGGGCTGGGCTTAGTCATTCAGTCATTTCTGACTCTCTTTGAGCCCGGGGGTTGTAGCCCGCCAGGCCCCTCTGGCCATGGGGTTTCTCCAGGAAAGAATACTAGAGTGGGTAGCCTTTCCCTCCTCCGGGGGATCCTCCCAACCCAGGGATCGAACCCAGGTCTCCCACATTGCAGGTGGATTCTTTACCAGCTGAGCCACAAGGGAAGCCCAAGAATACTGGAGTGGGCAGCCTAACCCTTCTCCAAGGGAACTTTCTGACCCAGGAATCGAACCAGGGATCTCCCACATTGCAAGCAGATTCTTTACCAGCTGAGCCAAAAGCCCATATGTATGTGTATATACACATGAATATATATACACACATATATGACTGAGTCAATCTGCTCTACACCTGTGACGAGGTTACATAACACTGCAAAACAACTCTACTTCAATAAAAAAATAGAACAAACCCCTCCAACAATGTTATATGCACAATGTTATATGTCACATATATTTCAATTTTTAAAAGTAAAAGATACATAAAAGTAAAAAAGAAAGAAGAAAGCTTTAAGCCCCAACTCCAGAGAAGGGTGTGAACAGACACCCACAAAATCTTGCATCAGCTGCCAGTTAGCCCCCTGTTAAGAATCCCTAACACATTCATTTAGAACTTTCCATTTTTCAGAGTGTTCTTAGGCCTATTTTTATCTCATCCTTTGCTTTAACGGAATAAACAGATTACTGAAGCTCCACTTGAACTCGGGGTCTCCAGGGTGTACGAGAAGATATTCTTGCCCTGACCTCAGAATCCCCGTAGAGAGGAGACCTTCCATGGCCAGAAATGTTCGTTTCTTCATTCATAATGCAGACATCAGGTCTGAAGGAGAGGGGAGAAGGGAGACAGGGTGGGGGTTGGTCTGGGGTCTGGTTCTCCGTCTCAGAACTACCGGCAAAGAGTTTGGGGAGCAACAAAAATGCAGGGAATAAACCTCCACCTCCGCCTGGTAGACCCAGCCAGCTGGGGTCACTGGTGCAGAGTCAGGGAGTCAGCGGGGGGCTGTCCGGTGACCTCAGAGAAGGGCCGACTCCGGGGGCCTCGGGGCCGGGGGGCAGCTTCAGGGGCAGAGTCTCCTGGGCTCCCAGGGCCACCAGCCACCCCGGAGGCCTCCCCGCCTCCCCGGAGGACGCAGGGGCCTGGGTCTCCCCAGCACCCCGAGGACGAGGTGGCCTCTTGGAGGCTGGCCGGGGGCAATCAGGAGGCGGCCTGATGATGGCACCCAGCACGTGGGCGCAATCAGCATAATTTATCTCCCAATCAGTGGTGGGGCGTGGAGCCGGCGGGCCTGGCACTAGCGAGGCTGGGTGACAGAAATTGTTTTTTAAGCAGCCGCCCTCTGGAGACATTACCCTCTCCCGACGCCCGGCATAATGAGGCCTTGATTATCTGTCGGGCCTGCGAGCTCAGGAGTGGCTGTCGAGGCCGCGAGCGCCAGCTGGAGCTGCCCTGCCCTCCGCCCCGCACCTGCCCTCCGACGAGCCCCTTTGTTCCCCGACGCCCCTGCCCTTCGCCCTCCTCTCCCTGAGTGTCTGCCTCATGCCCTTTTGAGGAGGAACACACTCCTGCCTGAAGCTACTCAGGGTGCAGGGTGGAGCACCAGGTCCCCGCCTCGCAGAGATGGAGCTAGACGAGAAACTCAGCCGCTGCGGAGGCGGCGGCTCCAGACAGAGCCAGCAGCACAGGGGCCCTGTCCTGGGGAGGCTGTGGCCACCCCTCTGTGGGCACCCCACTGCAGGAACCCCCAATGCAGGCAGGCACCGCCGCTATGGATAGCTCCCCTTGGGGTGTCCCCACTGCAGGAACCCCATTATGGATGTCTCCCCTTGGGCGCCCCCACTGCAGAAACCTCCACTAAGGTGTCTCCCCGTTGGTGGCCCCCGCTGCGAGCACCTCCACCGCAGGCTGACCCCGGGAGGTGGAGGTGGGGTTCCCTCCCCCCCTGACTGATGGGGGTGACAGGGACAGAGTGAAGGGTGCCCTCCCTTCTCTGGGGACAGGTCTTCCTGCTCTGGGTGTCCCCAGTGGAGCACACCCGCAGAACACGAGATGATGGGTGGAGCAGAGACAGAGAGCCAGGTGGGCGGAGGGCCCAGCTCCGAGCTCCCTGTCACTTGGTCGAGGCGCCCTCTCGGGGTCACCATCCGCAGCCCAGCCCAAGTGCTGTGGCGGCAGGAACAGGACTGAGCCCCAGTTCCCAGACACGGCCAGTCTGGTCCAGGAGACCAGGTGCCCCCGCCTCTCCTGCACCCCTCAGAGCCCACACGGCACGCACAGTTGGAGGGATAAAAAGATGAATCCGAGACGCTGCCGTCAAGAAACCTCAGCGAATAGCTGACGGGAAGATGAACCAGAACGAGGATGGAGCTCTGCAAAGACGAGCGTCAGCCGCGTTCGCGGTTGCTGTTACACTTCGCACGTCAACCCCCAGACGCCAGCCCCACGTTCTGTATCCAGACGGAGCTCGATGTTTGCTGATCGATGAAGCTGTACTCACTTTGGCAGAAAAACGTAAATGTTTCCTGGCAGCAAAAGCAGAAAATATATTTATCTAAAGGGTATGCATTTAAAATTCCACAGTAGCAAAACCAATGACAAGGCAGGCAACTCACGTTTCTTTCCCCCAGATAATCCCCTGGTGAAGGACCAGCTCCAGCTGGTGGAGGCGGCCCTTGGCAGCCAAGACCTCGGCTTTGAAGGAAGAAGCCACGAACTCACTCGCTCAAAAGTTCACAGGCGAAAAGTGCCGTTCCCCTCGGAAGCACGCTGTGTGTTGGAAAGGGCCGGAACAATCTGATCAGCCTCTTGGCCCATTCCAAGAAACTGGGACGTCCCTCCTCCCTTCAGCTGAGTGAAAGAGCAAGCTCAACGTCAGCACCAGGATGCAGGCTGAACCTTGCCGTCAGGCCCAGCCATGGGAGAATCCCCCCACCTCGGGCTTCCTGCCGGGAGAGAACCGCCATGGGGGGTGTGTGTGCGTTTGGTGACAGACAGGAGGTTTGTCCCGCCAACCTCAGCCACCAGCACCACCTGGAAAAAGCCAAACCCCTTACTGCATGCTGCGATCCGCTGCCCAGTGAGGCTGGATTCTAGCACCTGACTCAGTCCTCTGTCTCCATGCTGAAACACAGCTCTCCACTCACTGGGCTTCCCAGGTGAGTAAAGACACTGTGGTAAACACAGTAGGAAAGACACTGCCTGCAATGCAAGAGACACACGAGATGTGGGTTCGATCCCAGGGTCAGGAAGAGCCCTGGAGGAGGGCATGGCAACCCACTCCAGTATTCTTGCCTGGAGAATCCCATGGACAGAGGAGCCTGGTAGGCTGCAGTCCATGGGGTTGCAAAGAGTTGGACACGACTGAGCGATTAAACAACAACTATGTCTGTGAAACGGGGCCAACAGCTATTGCTGGCTGTGGATGGAAATCATGAATGAAGCATATTTACAGAAGTAGGAGGTGGTTGATTCTGAATCTTGTGTTAACTTTTCCTGCTACTATACATGTCTAGAAATCTGAGTGACCCCCAAGGCTTGTTGGGAGCGAGTTTGAGGGTGATTTGTGATGGCCCATTCTGTCTCCTAGGTCCTTCTATAACTTTCTGGATGGAGACCACAGAGCGGTACCTGCTAAAGGTGGGACTCCGTATTTATAGAAGACATGGTGGGTCCACCTGTGGGACATGATCCCTGGACCTCAAAACAGAGGAGAGGTAGCAAATATTCAGTAAAAAAAATATAATGGAATTAAGAGGTAGTAGAGGATTAGACAAAGGTTCACATAGTCAAAGCCATGTTTTTTTCCAGCAGTCATCTACAGACATGAGAGTTGGACCAGAAAGAAGGCTGAGCACCAAAGAATTTATGCTTTTGAACTGTGGTGTTGGAGAAGACTCTAGAGAGTCTCTTGGACTGCAGGGAGATCCAACCAGTCCATCCTACAGGAGATCAACCTTGAATATTCCTTGGAAGGACTGATGCTGAAGCTGAAGCTCCAATGCTTTGGCCACCTGATGCGAAAGTTGACTCATTGGAAAAGACCATGATGCTGGGAAAGACTGAGGGCAGGAGGAGAAGGGGGTGACAGAGGGTGAGATGGTTGGATGGCATCACTGACTCGATGGACATGAGTTTGAGCAAGCTCCAGGAGATAGTGGAGGACAGGGAGGCCTGGCATGCTGCAGTCCATGGGGTTGCAAAGAGTCAGACACAACTGAACGACTGAACAACAGCAAGGGGATTCGAAGGACATAAGAGAGAGGAGAAAGGAAGAGAAAGATGGAGAGAAATGGAGAGAGAGGGAGACAGGGGGAGGGTGGGAAGGAAGGAGGGAGGGAGGAGAGCGCTTCCACCAAGAACTGCCAGAGCACAGGAGGGAGGAAAGTTTAAACGAACCAATGAAAAGATGAACACCTCCAAGTTCATGACGGGGTGCCCATAGGAGACGTGGGTGCCGTCCAACCTTGAGGTACAGGGCAGAGCATGACGGGGGGTTTCCTGGAGCTGGGCAGCCAGCCGTGAGTACTGGAGTGGGGTCACCCCATGGCTTCCCCCCTGCTCTGCCCACCTGAGTCACAGAAGCCCCCGCCAGTCTCTACCTCCAAATATCACAGGGTGTCTCAATGGGCACCAGAGCCAGAACCACACAGGGAAGGGCCTCCTGGAGGATGCAGTCCAGCTCACTCAGGCAGACGTGACCCATGGCCTTTCACACCAGTCCTGAGATGGAGAAATGCAGCTGATCCTCAATCCTGCTCCCGGGCATCTCTCCAAAGGAGTGGAGACCAGTCTGAAGAGACAGCACTTCGGCGCTGCTCACAATAGTAGTGAACACCAGGGCTGGGGGAGACTTTGGAGGTGATGGGCAGGCTTCAGCATAGACGCTGGTGACAGTGTCAAGGTGTATGTGGTGGTGGTTAGTCATTGAGTCACGTTCAACCCTTTGCGACCCCATGGACTGACTGTAGCCCGCCAGACTCCTCTGTCCACGGGATTCTCCAGGCAAGAATACTGGGGTGGGTAGCCGTTTCCTTCTCCAGGGGATCTTCCCGAGCCAGGGACTGAACCCTTGTGTCCTGCATTGCAGGCGGATTCTTTACCAACTGAGCTACCAGGGGAGCCTTCAAGGTGTATGCATGTTAGTAGCTCAGTCGTGTCCACTTCTCTGACCCCACAGACGGTTGCTCACCAGGCTCCTCTGTCCATGGATTCTCCAGGCAAGAATACTGGGGTGGGTAGCCGTTTCCCTCTCCAGGGGATCTTCCCGACCCGGGGATCACACCCATGTCTCCTGCGTTTCCTGCACTGCGGGCGGATTCTTTGCTGCTGAGCCACTGGCGGGGCCCCTATTTTCTGTCATAATTCACAGTAATTCCATGTCTGTGTTTAGACCCTCGTCTGGGTGTGTTTCAGGCTCCGTGGTGACTAACCTATTTGATTTTTCTTTGATCACAGCTTTTGAAGGGCATTAAGGTTGGCTTTTGACTGTAATGAAAGCTCAGACAGGGACAGTGACCAATGTCCAGATGCATTTTTCACGTGAAACAGACATTTCTTAGTATATTTGTTTCCTTCTTTGGGGCGTTAATCCCTCAGAGTTATTCATTTGACTGTTAGTAACAGATCATCAAAGGGGTGCTGAGAGCCCAACACAGAGGCAGCGGATTTACTGCTCAGGCCTCTGGAAATGTGGTCTCCAGCCCTATGTGGCGTGCGTCCGCGCGTGTACACACCCACATGAATGCATGTACTCTGGTTTTGTTCAGGTTAATGCTATAATCTAAGGCAAAAGAAAAAGCACCTGCATGAAATAAAAATCTCAAAGAATGGGTCAATAGCCATTGAAAATAATGTTGGAACAGGTGTGGAAGGAAATCTTTGATCTCGAAGACCCTTTTAAAAGTGTCAGAAACAAAGTACATGCTTAAGTCAAAGAGAAAACCCCAGAAGCATTGTTTTGGAAAGTAAGGGAGGTTTTCAGTTTAATGCAAACGTGGCTCTGTTGCCTGACGTTCACAGGATCCAGCTGAAAAGACAAAATCCAAGGGAATTACCCACATGGCGCCCAGGGGCGCTGCATTCTCAGTGGACCCGCAGGGGAGCCTGGGGCACGTTCTGGAAACCCAGAGGGAACGCAGACGTGGTCCCATCCTCGGCTCCTCCTGCGGGAGTTTGAGAGCCAACAGCTGGTTGGCTGAGGGCCAGGGGTCAGAGGGCAGGGTTCGGGCTGGTGGTCGGGACCAGAGCTGGGGCCCCAGCGCCTCTGACAGTGACTGGGATGGTGATGGGAGACGGGGGCGTGAATGTGGGTTTGCAGCCAGCACCCTCACTTATCCAGAAGATGCTCTTCCTCCCAGTTAAGCGCGGGGCTGAGGCCAGTGCTTGGCGGTGGGTGCAACCTTCAGTAGGACTGGTCCATCCACACCCACACGGGTGCAGCGTCCACACGGGCGGGGCTCTGAAGCATCGGGCCTCCAGCACCTTGGCCGCCGGACCCCTTCACATTCCTACAAGCTATGCAGGACCCCAGAGAGCCGGTGTTCACGGGGCTACACAGATCTCTACCATCACGCCCTGCCGTTGGCACGATGTGCATGGACACTGGGGGCGTCACGCTGAGTGAAGTAAGTCAGAGAAAGGCAATACCGTGTGGTCTCACTACATGTGGAACCAAAACTAAGAAACAGGGGAACTCACACAGAGAACGGGGGGTTGCCAGAGGTGGGGGTGGGAGGTGAGTGGCTGAAGGGCGTACAGACTCGCAGGGATAAAGTCAGAGCGCTGGGCTGGAACACACAAGCTGGCAATGCCACATCGTGTATTTGCGAGTTGCTGAGAGCACAGCTCTCAAAGGGCTCAGTTCAGACAGTACTCTGAGGACCACCAACATCAAGCCTGAATTAGATACAAGAAGAAAAGAACCCGGACAAGTTGCTAACTTCCCCTGGAGGGTGGGGGAGAGCTTCCGGAAGAGGGCGTACCCTAACAGGACTACGGGGAATGAGCCAGAGTGCCCGGGGTGGACAGGGGCAACAACAGGCCTGCGGGAGGGAAGCAGGTTTCAGGAGAGGAGGGTAGGTGCTCTGCCTTACCCTGTTGCCCGCCCCAGGCTCCTCCAAGCGCTGGCCTGCCTGCCCGAGCCCCAGTCTGCTCACCTGTGAAACAGGATGCTGATGACTGCCTCGCCAGGTGTCTGAGCGCCGAACTGCACAGTGTGTGGGGCGGTGGGCCCAAGCCCCGGCACTCAGCCGGGTCACTCCCTGCCGAGGACCCCGACTCTTTGAGACCCCACGGAACTGTAGCCTACCAGGCTCCTCTGTCCATGGGATTTTCCAGGCTGTGGATAAACTACCCCCACCCCTAAATAACTTATTTATTTTCTCTTTGATGATGTAAGGACTCCCCTGGTGGCTCAGATGGTAAAGGGTTTGCCTATAACATGGGAGACCGGGTTCAATCCCTGGGTCAGGAAGATCTCCCAGAGTAGGAAATAGCAACCCACTCCAGTATTCTTGCCTGGAAAATCCCATGGACAGAGGAACCTGGTAGGCTATAGTCCATGGGGTCGCAGTCAGACATGGCTGAGCGACTTCACTTTCTTTCACTTTCTTTGATGATGTAAAACTATTAATATATTTGGAGACTTGATCCTGTGTATCACATATTTGAATGCAAGTAATAATAAGTAAGGTGTTCATAAGGTTCTACTTTATGAAGCCCTTGAATTTAAGTGTCTGTGAACTCCTTTGATTTGAGTACAAAGGTCGGGGCTTTGAGTGACAAAAACTCTGAAATGTTTTGTGTCTAAGAGAGACGGCTCCCCAGCATGAAACCAAAAGTGGCAAGTTCCTATGCTCTCAATCGGCCAATGCAATTTGGGAGGTGGACCCCAGAATATCAGATCCAGAGACCTCTGTGTGGACACACCAAGACCCTTTGAGAACTTGGGAGAGGTCTTTCTCCATCTATAGATTTTCACTGCATGAGCTCTCAAATATGAGGGTCTAAATGGCCAGCAGCATAAAGCAAGTCACTGTATCTTCAAGTTCAATGTCAAGTGGGTTGAAAGTGTATTATTTTTCATTTTGAAATAGATTCTGTACAGCACATGTTCCCAACAGATCAGTCAAGGAATGAACCCACATCTGAAATGGGCGTAATTCAAAGGCACTTTGGAAAAGTCAAGTTTGGCAAGCCAGCCAATGTGTACCTCCTAAAACCGAAGGCAGTATTTGTCTTTGGAAACAAAGTCTTCCCAACCTGAGATTTTCTAATACAAAGAAGTATCTACTTTAGTCTCAGAGTCTTCTGACGTCTTGCCAGAGCAGAATTCTCTGGATGCCCTTCTATCAGAAGATGCTTATCTGCTCCTTTCTAGGTGGAAATACAAGCTGAAAGAAACGTCCAGGACCTGCAGGACAGGGAGGTCCTGCATCTACAGAAGCTGAAATGACCCCCCATGCAGGAGCACTATTGTTCAGTTCAGTTCAGTTCAGTCACTCAGTCGTGTCTGACTCTTTGCAACCCCATGGACTGCAGCACACCAGGCCTCCCTGTCCATCACCAACCCTGGAGTTTACTCAAACGCATGTCCATCAAGTCGGTGATGCCATCCAACCATCTCATCCTCTGTCATCCCCTTCTCCTCCCACCTTCAATCTTTTCCAGCATCAGGGTCTTTTCAAATGAGTCAACTCTTTGCATGAGGTGGCCAAAGTATTGGAGTTTCAGCTTCAACATCAGTCCTTCCAGTGAATATTCAAGATTGATTTCCTTTAGTATTCACTGGTTTGATCTCCTTGCAGTCCAAGGGACTCTCAAGAGTCTTCTCCAACACCACAGTTCAAAAGCATCAATTCTTTGGCACTCAGCTTTCTTTATGGTCTAACTCTCACATCCATACATGACTACTGGAAAAATCATAGCTTTGACTAGATGGACCTTTGCTGGCAAAGTAATGTCTCTGCTTTTTAATATGCTGTCTAGGTTGGTCATAACTTTTCTTCCAAGGAGCAAGTGTCTTTTAATTTCATGGCTGCAGTCACCATCTGCAGTGATTTTGGAGCCCCCCCAAAATAAAGTCTATTGTAAGTGTCCACCATTCTCTTCCTAAGGCCCAGGTCAGATAGAGTCTCCCCATGAAGCTGCCCACAACTCTCCTCATCAGCATTAATCACTTTCCGTGCTTTCCAAATGCTTCCCAGCCTGGATGGTTTAAAGACTTCCTTCACAGTCACACGGCAATGGCCCTCGGCACCCTCTGAGCACCTTTCCACAGACTGATATTCCATCCATTCTCTTATGCGTTTCCTAGTTGGGGGAGTGGGCAGCAATTTCTGGTCTTTGTTTCTCCCAGCAGATGACACAGGAGTTTATGCAAAATAGGTGTTCAAAAAGTATTTATTAAGTCACACTAAATGACTTTTTTTTGAAGTTCAAGTAACAGAATGTAGCAGAGCGGTGCTTGAGCCCAGATCTGCGGTTCTGTCTGGGACTCACTAGCACTTCTGTGCGAAACGTCCCTCCATTCTTACGGCTCCCTGTTCAGCAGCTGTAAAGTCTCCCATGTGCAACCTTCCTTGAAATCAGGTCTTTCTGCTCTGTTTACACAGAGCATGCAGCAGCAAAGTCCAGAAGAAGGGTGGCCCCACGCTCCTGCCACAGCAGACAGGGTAATCTCAGCACCCCACACACACACAACACCGCATGCACACTCCCAGTCACAACACTGCATGCACACTCCCAGTCGGCCCCATGGGCTCCTTACCAAGAGATACTATCAGACAGCATCAGACACCAGTTTGATCAGATTCAGCATCAGACATCAGTGGATACTGATGGATGTGGAAGTCAAAGTGAAAGTTGCCCAGTCATGTCCGACTCTTTGCAACCCCGTGGACTATACAGTCCATGGAATTCTCCAGGACAGAATACTGGAGTGGGTTCACTTCTCCAGGGGATCTTCCCAACCCAGGGATCGAACCCAGGTCTCCCTCATTGAAGGAGGATTCCTAACCAGCTGAGTCACAGGGGAAGCCCGAGAATACTGGAGTGGGTAGCCTATCCCTTCTCCAGCAGATCTTCCTGACCCAGGAATCGAACTGGAGTCTCCTGCACTGCAGGCAGATTCTTTACCAGCTGAGCTATGAGGGAAGCCCACACTGGCGGCTACCACTGCCATATTTATATCCATGGCCATGCTGCTCTCCCAAGCCAAAAATCTACTCCAAAAGCTGGTGCCCCAAACCGATTCTTTGGCCGGTTCCTGGCTCCCCTACAGCATGTCGTGATCACTCAGGTCAGGCCGCCGCCTACCTCACACTGGCCTGAACCGCAGAGTTGGCCTGCAGGGCTTCTGTCCCCGGGGAAAGCCAGTCCGGACGAGGCGTTCGTGTCCACCGGAACGTCCCTGAGAGAACCGGCGGTCCTTCCTAACCGCCGTGTCATGGCTTCCGGCAAGGACACAGTTCTGGGGGTCACCGGCACTGGCTCTGCTCTGTGTGAGGGAACCCCCAGCCATGGACCCGAGGGCTCCCTCGGCCGGGGGCAGGCTGAACAGAACCAAAGGCCGGCAGAACCCGGAGAGGCCCGGGCTGCCGCGGCTCCAGGCCCCCTGAGGACTGTGGTGCAGACACTCAGCAGCTCGCAGGGCGCTTGGTCTGCAGCTGCCAGCCTGAGTCTACCTTAGGAAACGCATCCAACATGGTGGGATGACAAAGACGGCCGCCACAACGAGCCAGGAGCCGCCCTGGCTCTCGAAGATTTAGACTTAGGGGCCGATTTCTACACCACCCCTGAAGCTCCCGTTAGCAAACAGGAGTGAAGAGATACCCGAGGCCACCACGGTTGGTGAAGACCACTGGCAGGCGGGGCGCAGGGGCACGGGGCAAGCTGGTGGGGAGGGTCCATGCCACACCCTGCCAGACCTGCCAACTGCTTCCACACAAAAAGGAAAACACGCAGCTTTTAGCAACAATGGCCACTTCAAGGCCTGCTCCTGCTTCAAGGCTGGCTGGAAATGACTTTGGGAAAGCAAAAAGCAAACTGAACAAATCGTTGAAGAATTCTGATGGGTGTCAGAGCTGCTTGGAGCCCGTCTAGGTGCAGAACAACGCCTGAGAAGAGCCTTCTGTACTTGGGCAGTCGCCCTAAACCAAATGCTGCAGTTGCCTCACCGTTTGGGGGATAGTGAAACCCTACGGGGAAAGTGCTGTGGGCTGAGTCAGCCCGTTAGTAAACGTCGGCCACAATCAGCAAGAGCTCGGATGGTTCCTTGCTCCTTCTTGGTCGAAGAAGCTAAGAGCAAATAATTCTCTTGTTGGTAAAACTGGAGTTTTAGTATGCCTGTTTTCCCCTAAAACTCACCCATTCTATTTCTCATGCTCTTAAATTGAGGAGAATTGCTAGGATAACAAATATTAAGATTGAACCCAATAGCAACAGACATAGCCAAACAAATGTGTTTCCACACTAAACACAGAGATGCACTTCCAGGGTGGGGAGTCGAGGTGAGCTGCCTGGAATGCTGGCTCCAAATCATCTACAAGACAGGTGTTTTGATCCAGCCGGGCACAGGGCACCTCCCGAGCGTGGGGCGGGGACCCCCCTGGGCAACAGCACGTGATAGCAGTGTGGGAGCCGCCTCCCCACGCTGCGCTCTCAAGCACAGCTGTGGACACTCGACGCTCCAACTCATGACTTCTGGTTGGAAGGTTCCCTGCAGGGCTCTGACTGGGTCCTCTGAATCCCAGACCCCCTCCTCATGCCTTCTGTAGGTCTGCAGCCCTGGCCCAGAAAATTCTGTGTGTGTGCATTGATGCTTTTGAACTGTGGTGCTGGAGAAGACTCTTGAGAGTCCCTTGGACAACAACGAGATCAAATCAGTCCATCCTAAAGGAAATCAGTCCTGAATATTCATTGAAAGGATTGATGCTGAAGCTGAAGCTCCAATACTTTGGCCACCTGCTGTGAAGAGCTGACTCCTTGGAAAAGACCCTGATGCTGGGAAAGACTGAAGGCAGGAGAAGAGGGGGAAGACAGAGGATGAAATGGCTGGATGGCATCACCGACTCAATGGACATGAGTTTGAGCAAACTCGAAGAGATAGTGGAGGACAGGGAAGCCTGGTGGGCTATAGACCACGGGAGCACAAAGCCGGACATGACTTAGTGGCTGAGCAGCAACAACAAATGTTAACACAAACCTCCTGATTCATCCCCTTGCCCCTTTGGTAGCAAGTCTGCTTTTTATGTCTGTGAGTCTCCTTCTGTTTCGTAAATAAGTTCATTTGTGTCGTATATTAGGTTCACCCAGAAGTGATGCCACGTGGTGTCTGTCTCTCTGTCTGACTCCATGTTGTATGATAATCCCCAGGTCTATAGTTCCTTCTTCACTACAGCTTCCCCTGCCTGGCCCCTGGCACAGACCACCCGGGGCTGGGATAAATCACAGATGGCACAGTCCTGCCAACCGCCCATCAGCTCGCCCACCCCAAACCCACCAGCCCCTGAAGCCAGTGTGGTCCCAGGTTATAGATTCCTCCTCGGCTCAAGGGAGCATCTGCCCTCATCAGCGGCTTAAGATGTTTCAGAGACTTTCAACCTCCAGGCATCTCCTATGAAACCAAGAGCTCTGCCATGAGGGTGACTGGGCTCTCATTAAGAGCCATAGAAGCCTTGCCACATTTGAATTTGCAAGAAGACATAGTTGACACCTCCACTCTGGGATTCTTGGTAGAGTTTTTCAGCAACTTTCAACATTTTCAAATTAAAACCTAAATAAAAAAAATATTAGGAATCACTCCCCTGTCTAATGGGAGAAACAGTAGCATGAGTATGTTTTTCCTTCCATTTGAAGGACAAGAAAATCAGGGTTCTGGGTAGCCATTTAGAGTGACATGCAGGATCTCAAACCCAAATTCTCCCATCACTTGTTCAAAGCCATTTTCTCTGTATCCTAACACTCATTAAAAAAAAAAAAAAAACGAAAAAGCTAAGTTCTCTTGAATTTAAAGAGAAAAAAGGACACAGTCAATTTTAGTGTTTGTCTACTTGCTCTCCATGAAGATAACATTCAGTTAATCTTATATCAATACCAAGAGAAATAAGAATTTAGATTCTGCAAAATCATGGCACAGGTTGAATTAGTTGATCACGTGATCCTCCAGTGACTGTGTTTCTATGGTGATGAGCTGTTTACAAAGTGTCGTGGGCAGGCCAGCCCTCCAGCCCCCGAGCACCGACCCCAAGCTGGACGACCAGGAGCCCAGCAGTACCTTTTGAGGATGTACTTACAGATCTCAAAGCCAGACTCCACTTTAAAAAAGAAAGCCAAAAAATAAAAATAAAATAAAATAAAAATAAAAAAGAAAGCCTTCCCTACTCAAAATTCTTCAGATTTCATTTTCTAACACAAGATGACCCAATTTCCTTTTTGCCTTTCAAGAACCTTCACGGTGACCACAGACAAAACAGTCACTCTTGTTCTGCACGGTCCTGCAGTTTCCATGGTCGGGGCTGGCCTCACCGGAGCTCATCTCCACACAGATCCCGCCTCCAAACATCTCAGCTAAAGCCTCTCTGTCCCCCACGGCCAGCCCCACCTGTCCACATCCTCCCTGCCCAGCCCATCCCTCACTTCCCTCCTCACGCCTCCTCCCTCTGCAGCTAGTGTGAAACTTCTCCCAGTAACATCAGTGAGAATACTGGCACCTGTCACCTACAGGACCCGACTGATGCTGAAGGGGACGTGGGTCCTGCTGCTGAGGCACACAGCCTCGAGCCCCAGGCACATCCACGAGATCCACGTGATGAGAAGCGTGCTCAGGAGAACACGGCAGGGAGCAGTTATCTATACAGACATCCCCAACACACACTGGTTCATCTGAAGATTTCTCATGTATTTGAAGATTTCAAAATGTATTGATGCTCAGTTGTACCCAATTCTCTGCAACCCTATGCATGGTAGCACACCAGGCTCTTTGTCCGTGGGATTCTCCAGGCAAGAATACTGGAGTGGGTTGCTCTTTCCTCCTCCAGGGGACCTTCCCACCCAGGGATCGAACCCGTTTCTCTTATGGCTCCTGCATTGGTACTTTACCACTAGCGCCACCTAGGAAGCCACGATGGCGCAAAAGTGATACCCATTCTGTAGAAGTTGTCCTTGGACTTGTGAACTTCCATCTTTTCCCAGATGCCAATAAACTGTCTGGTACTCACTTGTGATGCTGGGCAAGGCAGCCCCCACCCCCATCACACATCACCACTGAAACACGGACAGGCGTTCTCTGTGTCCTTCAGAGTGGGATTCAGTGAGTAAGTGAGACAGTCAGCACTTGGATATAGTGTGGGCTTTGTGTGCTAGCCTCAGTGCCCTGCACATCTAAGGGGACTGGGGTGTGTGATGTGCAGTAGGTGGGGGTACTGGATTCACTTTTGATTTTCTTTACAACTTAAGGGTGGGTTCATCAGGAGGTAATCCCAAGGGAAGGGAGACCTGTCTAGGGAGAACTCACCCCGGCCAGGCATGCAGGAGGGCCTTGTGTTGGCCTCAGGGGTGGTGTAGGACACGGGGAGGAAATGTGTGTGTCCTGGTGGGGTGGGGAGCAGGAGGGTAATCGAGCCAAGTGGGGGAAAGAGCACACAGAATGGTCCTGATGCATTAAATCACATACATTTTCCAAGAAACTGAGATAAGAAATACGGTTAATGCACAGAGAGCAGACTTACAGACAGAGGAGGAGGGGAGGAAGGGGAGGGTGGATTGCGTGCAGAGAGCAACATGGAAACTCACATTACCATAGGTAGAGCAGACAGCCAATGGAAACGTGCCGTGTGACTCAGGGGGCCCAAACCGGGGCTCTGTAACACCCTAGAGGCGGGGGACTGGGAGGGAGGTGGGAGAGAGCCTCGGAGGGAGCGGACATATGCATATCTACGGCTGATTCATGTTGATGTTTGGCAGACACCAACACAATTCTGTAAAGCAATTATCTTTCAATTAAAAATAAAAAAAAAATTTTTAAAGAAATATGGTCAATGGAGCAGAGTCCACAGAGCAGGAGGCCGTCAGGATGAGACTGAGGCAGGGATGGCTGCGTGGAGCCCTGAACATGCATCATGTCGACAAGAAGCCCAGGAAGGGCTCTGAGATCCTCCCTCTGGACCACAGGCAGGGGGCGGTTAGAGGGGGCTCACCCAGGAAGAGGATGCCGTCAGGTGAAACAGGCAAGGTCGAGTAAGGAGGACGCTCTGGGCTCAGGGCGGGTCAGTGGGGCCTGGAGAGTGATTCCAGGGGGGACGGGAGGCATCCGGGGTGAGTCCAGGTCTCTGCCTTGAGCACGCAGGGCATACGGATGGTGGTCGGGGGCCCTGGAGAAAGGACAGGGGGTGGGGGCAGGAGAGGGCATCACGGTTCTGCTCCAAGCACTGTGAGTGGAGCCCAGGCCAGAGCTGCGGGGCGGGCAGCTGGGGGTCCTGACCACAATCTACCTGTCACCTCTGGAGCTGCACGGTGACGCGTAAGGGAACTGATGCTGTGAAGACCTCGTCCCTTCCTGCTCACTGTGACTCGAGGAGCCCGTGGGCCGTGTGCCTCCCGGGTGACGGTCTGCGGCCGTTTCGTGCGGGGTCCCGGGAGGACATAGGGTGGCGGGAAGGGTACCAGTCACCGCTTCCCTGCCTCGTTCAGGACAGCTCCCAGGTCCTCAGCGGCTCGGACAGTCTCCACGTTCCCCAGGAACAGTTTCCCCTTGATGATCCAGTTAGGCTAAGACTCAGTGTAAACACTTGGCAATAGAATAGTGATGATGGGTGAAGAGTGTGTCTGCCTGAACCCATCCCAGAAGTGACCTGGTTCCATCCTTACACGATGCCTGCCGTGGGGCGGCTCTCCCAGCGGCCCGCGCCATCACATGGCTTTCCCTCCACGTGGGAGCCGGCCCTGGCCTGCGCTCTCCGGCATCCACCTCGGGAGCCTGCTTCTCCTGCGTCACTGTGCGGGGACAGGGGCTGAGAGCAGGACCGGGGAGCAGACAAGGCCATCTCCGGCCGAGTCTCCACTCTTCCTTCTTTCATCAGCGTCGGCTCTGAGATCCTCCACTGTCACTAACGTGTGAATGACTGACACACTTCTAAACTTTCCTCTGAACAGACGGGACAAGCTCCCGGCCCGGTTTCAGGCATCACCCCTCATCTTTTCCCTCCTCGTCTTTAGTTCAAAACCTCCCCTTTGTTCACCTTCTGTGACAGCCTCGTGGGTTTCCTGGTCTCCCAGCCTCTGATCTGGGGACACATTTGTCCCTCCAGTATTCTGTGGCTGTGTCTTCAACATCAACTCTCTGAGTGCCACCATGCTGGGCGTGGCCGTGGGAAGGTTCGGGACCCCTGAACTGTAGCTCATCCAAGCTGGAGTGTGCTGCTTGTGTCGATTTCAGGGACTTAGAAAGATGTAAAATATTTCATTTATATCTTCTGTAATGATTGCACGCGAAATGATACTGTTTGATAAAGCACATTGGGTTAGATAGAACATATTATTAAAACAATTCCATTTTTTATGTTTATAGTGGCTACTATTGATTTATATGGTTTTTCCAGTGGTCATGTATGGATGTGAGAGTTGGACTATAAAGAAAGCTGAGTGCCGAAGAATTGATGCTTTTGAACTGTGGTGCTGGAGAAGACTCTTGAGAGTCCCTTGGACTGCAAGGAGATCAAACCAGTGAATACTAAAGGAAATCAGTCTTGAATATTCACTGAAAGGACTGATGTTGAAGCTGAAACTCCAATACTTTGGCCACCTGATGCAAAGAGTTGACTCATTTGAAAAGACCCTGATGCTAGGAAAGATTGAAGGCGGGAAGAGAAGGGGATGACAGAGCATGAGATGATTGGATGGCATCACCGACACAATGGACATGGGTTTGGGTGGACTCTGGGAGTTGGTGATGGACAGAGAGGCCTGGCGTGCTGCGGTTAATGGGGTCGCAAAGAGTTGGACACGACTGAGTGACTGAACTGAACTGAACTGATTTATAGTCGCATGTGTGGCTCTCATCTTGTCCCCATGGACCACGCCCACCATGACACCTGGTGAGGACAGGGTCAGGGGGCCACATGCTGAATCATGACGGTGGGTGCAGGGTCTCTGGAAAAGCTCCTTGTCTGGACTTGGGGGCGATGCCATCTGTTTGGGGGACACAGCTGTGTCCACATGAGGGGCTAGGCATTCACAGAGGGTCTGCTGAGACCAAATCTCACTGTGCAGGGGCAGTTTTTGAACATCTTGAGTAAACAAGGAAAGAAAAGAATGAATTTTCATGCATTTTTACAAGACATGTTAGGGAATTCGTGTTACTCGATCAGAAGTTTCACAAATGCAAAGCTTCACATCTGCTTCTCTGTAAACTCAGAGGTGTCACTGTGCGTGGGGTCCAGTCCAGCCCTGCCCTTATCACCAGGGCCCTCAAGGTGCTGGTTCAGCTTGGCCCCAAGGAGGCTCTGCTCTGAGGTGCCCATAGCGTGAGAGGAGGAAGCTGACCATCAGTGGCACGCGTGAGATACAGGTGAGGGAAGGTTCGTGCAGTTTTACAGACCGAAAGTGCAAGGACATTATCATTTTGTATATAATTTATTTCAAGCTTTGTGGTTTTCAGCCTACAGCTCCTGCACGTATTTTGTAAGACGTAACCCTAAATCTTGGTGCCACTGCAAATGGTATTATTTTTTATTCCAGTCTTCTGCTCGATGCAAGTATACAGAGATACAAGTGTTTGCATTCTGACCTTCTGAAATTTATTAGTTTCAGTATTTCTGTGTGTGTGGATTCTGTTGGTTTCTCTACAGAGATGATCCTGTCATATGTGACTAAACAGTTTTGCTTCTTCCATCCCAGCATGTATAAATTTATTAATTTTTCTTTATTTATTCCACAGGCCACAATCTCAGGTACAATGCTGAGAGGAACCAGTGGCAAAGCACACCAGCCCTCATCCCAACCTGCAAGAAAAAGCATCCAGCCTTTCCCCACAGGTGTGATGTCAGCTGTAGAGTCTCCGCAGATCCCGTTTATCAGATTGAGACAGAGCTGTCTATTTTGTTTGCTGAGAATTTTTTTTTTAATTGCAACTGGGTCTTGAATGTTGTCAAAACCTTTTCTGCGTCTATTGAGATGACCGCATGATTTTCCTTTCTCAGTGATGCATGTCACATGTTGATATACAAAAATTCCTAATTTTTGTCACACTAAATATTTATTTCATGAGTAGGTAAAAAATATTTTTCATCATGATCATATTGTACCTATCCCAGGATATGATGGTGTAACACCAGGATATGTACCCATAGGACAACTTTTAATAAACATTCCTGAGGTTCAATTATTTTAAAAGAACATTTTTTTTCAAAATTTAATATTGAGAACTCTGATAGTAACCTATGCAATAAGAAAAAAAAAGTTGCCCTTGTTCAAATAAGGACCAAACAAGTAGCCCCTTCTCATCATTAATATTTAACACTTTTTGGAAGTTTTGTTAAAATCAATAAGAAAAAAAATTCACAGAGACTCCCTAGAGAAAAATAATTAAAGGGCAGGAGTAAGAGATTCCAAGGAGAAAAACAAGTGAACAAAAAAATAGGAAGCATGTCCAATTTTGCAATCAGAAAATAAATTCAATAGAAGATGATAACGTGATAGCATTCTCTGCCAATTAGGGAGTCAAATTTTAAAATAATAATGGTGCCAATGAAGCGAGGAAATTGGCACTCTTTGTGGTACAAACTTTGGGAAAAGATATTTGCTGAGAGAAGTTAAAGAAATGCTAAATCAACCAACAGATATAAACTGGAGTTCATCAGAAGTTAACAACACACCCTTTGAAAGACTACTAAGGAAATGCAACGGAAGCCTCTGATGGGGAGAGAGTATTTGCAAAACACACATCTAAGAAGATCTTGGCCAGAATCTATGAGGAGCTCACAATTCAATAATGAGACAAGCAATCTCAGTTTTAAAAGAGTGGGCAAAAGATCTGAACAGATACCTCACTGAAAAAGATACACAGACAGCCGATAAGCCCATGGAGAAATGCACAACACCATTTGTCATTAGGAAAATTGCAGTGAAATCACAACGAGACAGCACCACACACCTGCTAGAATGACTGGGATTCTGACCAGTGCTGACAAGTGGAACTCATCCACATTTCTGGAAGAAATGCCAAATGGTACAGTGACTTTGGAAGACAGGTTGACATTTTCTTACAAAGTTAACATAAACTTACCATACAATCCTACTCCAGGTATTTACCCAAGGGAAATAAAAGTATACCTTCACCCAAAGAGCCCTGCATTAATGTTTCTATTAGTCTTATGCTCAGTGGCCCCAAAATGAACGCAACCCAACTGTGCATCACTGGTGAATGATAAACAAATTGTCAAATATGACACAATAGGATACTACTCAGAAATTAAGGGGCACAAGCTACTTCTGTCCATGCAGCAACATGGGTGAGCCTCAAAAGCGCTATGCTGACAGAAGCCAGACGTAAAAGTCTACATATGAGCATACACCTCTAATTAAAAGTGATACACGCACCCCAAAGCTCACTGTAGCACTGTTTACAACAGCCAAGACATGGGAACAACCTAAGAGTCCATCAACAGAGGAATGGGTAAAGAAGACATGGTGATACAACGGAATATTACTCAGCCACAAAAAAAGGCTGAGATATTGCAATTTGCAGCAACATGCGTGGACCTAAGGGTGACCATATACAGTGAAGTAAAGTCAGACAAAGAAAGACAAATATCACATGATATCACTTATACGTAGAATTTTTAAAATGATACAAATAAATTTATTTACAAAACAGAAGGAGACTCACAGTAACCAAAGGGGAGAGGTGGTGGGGAGGGATAAATTAAGAGTTCTCAATATACACACTACTACATAAAAAAGAGATAATCAACAAGGACCTACTGTATAGCACATGGAACTCTACTACATATTTTGTAATAACCTCAAGGGAAAAGAATCTGAAAAAGAATGAATATATATATAGATATATTTATGTATAACTGAATCACTTTGCTGCACACTTGAAGCTAACATCATAAATGAACCATATTTCAGTTTTTAAGAAGCCCACATATTGTAAGATGCTACTGATGGATTATTTTAAAGGAAATAAACCAGAGGACAGAGATCAGGTCAGTGGCTTCAGGGTCTTGGAAGAGGAAAGAGCCTTTGTTGCAAAGGGCAAGAGGAAATCTGTGAGGTAATGAAAGTGTTTTCCCTATTGGTTGCAGCCATTGTGATTACATGACTATATGCATTAGCCAAAATTCATCCAACTGTACATTTAATGAGCACATTTTCGTATATATAAGTTACACCTCAATAAACAATGCCCAAGGATAAAGGAGACCAAAGTTCCAAACATGACCTCAAACAGACAAAAAGCACTTCCTGTGCATCCTTAAAACGGTGCCACCGGACATCTACAGATCACGGCTTCAGGTCCCTGAGTATCCGCGCTCAGTCGTGTCTGACTCTGTGACCCTGTGGACTGCAGCCTTCCAGGCTCCTCTGTCCATGGGATTCTCCAGGCAAGAATACTGGAGTGGGTTGCCATGCCCTCCTCCAGGGGATATTCCTGATTCAGAGATCGAACCGGCATCTCTTATGCCTCCTGCACTGGCTGGTGGGTTCTTCACCACTAGTGCCATCTGGGAAGCCCCCTTTACTGGGTCCTACTAAATGCAAACACCTCCTTAGTGTGGGAAAGGGCAGAACCTTCTCCATCATCAACTCCCCCTCGCGCTTCCACTGTGTGAAAATTGCAGGCCGCATGAACATCATGTAAAAATGTTTCCGAAAGTCCTACTTCCGGTAAAGGGTCTGGGCCCTTTCAGAAAACAGCTTCAGAAGAACAGTTTAACTAATGACTCTCTGAGGAGGAGGAAAGGAGAAGACTTTGGGGTGCATTGTACTCAAATATGATAAATGTCCACTAAAATCATAAAGGAACTAAAATTAAAATCTGAATTAAAATATGGCAGGCACATACCAAGACCACATAACAATCTATTTAAAACTCAATGAAGACCTTGATAATAAATCCCCCACGTGCCCTTTCTATCACTCCAACTTGCAGTTTCTTATGGTAAAAGCATCTAAGAAGCTCATTTGATCCTAGCTCCTCGCTGGTCTATCTGACCAGTTGGCCAAGCATGAGAGAATGATACAACTTCACACAAAGTGTGAATAGGCAGTGTTCTCTTTATATGGTCCTCAGAATTCTTTAAAACTCATCATTTTTTGGACATTACCATAAGCCTATCAGATAATTTGTAGGTCTCATTTCACAAATGAAAAACAATATTTTCCTCTATTTTCTTAGAGGGAAACAGCACTGGTTGTGGGCAGAGGCCACACCCAGGTTCCTGACGCTTTTCATCACCTAGTACCGCCCTCCTGGGAGACGGAGCGGAGGCAAGCATCCCATCAGGCTGTCCGCGGGGCCTCTTCCCCTCCCATCACCTGTCCCCATGCGTCCTCTGTCCTGGCTCAGGAGACGGCAGGAGGAAGAGGGGCTTTCTGATTTTCCTAGTCCACCAGGGGAGGGGATCGCCAATCAGGGAATTTCCGGGGGCGGGGGGTGTGGAGTGGTGCACGTGGGGAGCATTCCAACTGGAATTCTGCACCCACCCAAGTCCCTGGCTGGTCTGGAGAATCTGGGCATGGAGGGACCTCCAAGTTCCCCATAAACATCCGAACTCCAGGGCGTTCCTGGAGGTTCCCCTGAGCAGGAGGGGTCTTCCTGTCCACTGCGGTCTCCACTAGCGTCCACCTCTTTGTCTGCAGGCCCAGAAGAGGCACAGCTCTTCTCAGGCTTCCAGATGAGAGCATTTTGTGCAAAAGCAGCCCCGACCTGGGCAGCGCTGCCACCTGAGGCCTGGCGAGAGGAGGGCGAGCGGGGCCGCACACGGGGTCACCCGAGAGGCTCCCGGAGACCAGCACCAGCATCCCAGTGTCCAGGCCCGGCTTCAGCCTCCGTGGTGGTGGCCGTGGGCATGGGGCTTCTGCAAGCACTCTGGGCGGGCTTAGCGCACAGTAAACCCTGGAACCCACTGAGCAGCCCCAAGCAGGAGGGCCCAGCCCTGCCGGGGGAGGGTCCTTCAGGGGACAGGGCTCAGCCAGGGCACGCGTGACCACACACAGGCTGGGCTCACCAGATCCCGGAAATGCTGTGTCACCAGTCCCCTCCTGACATCTGAGAAAGATGTGAGGTGTGGAGCCAGTGCCCCAGAAGGGCCTGGCAGCCAGCTCTTCACGCAGCCTGGACCACCACCCAGACACACACGCAAATCACTCACGTACACAAACACCTGTGAGTGCAGGAGGAGAAGGGGACGACAGAGGATGAGATGGCTGGATGGCATCACCAACTCCATGGACATGAGTGTGAGCAAGCTCCAGGAGTTGGTGATGGACAGGGAGGCCTGGCATGCTGCAGTCCATGGGATCGCAGAGTCGGACACGTCTGAGCGACTGAACAGCAATGACACAAACACACCCACATGCACACAGGCTCTCATTCACACAGAAAGCACACAGGAACATGGGCATGCCCACACGCTCACATGTGCACTCACACACACACACACATCTGTCCCTCTCTCCTCCTGGGATCCCGTGTCCAACATGGGAAGGTGAGACCACGTCCGGGGGTCCCAGAGGTCACGCAGAGATGCTGTCTCTAGGTGTCAGCAGGTGACGAGCAGCCGCCCTGGGACGCCCGTCCTCTCTGGAGGATGACGACCCTGTGCCCTGCAGGCCACGTGGCTCTCACCCTCAGACAGGCTGAGACAGAAGGTGTCGGCCATGAAGAGGCAGGATGTTTGTCTCAGCCCCACGTGGGCAGCCCTAAGTAGATTCCCAGGACACGGGATCATTAGGACCAAGTCACGACAGAAGCCCCTGCCAGCTGCCAAGCGGCTCATCCACCTGCCGGCGAGAGCTCCGGGAGGATCCGCCCGCCTCCCTGGGCCTCAGAGGCCTCCTTTCAGCCTGGTCTCCTCGGGTCTCAGCCCCTAACCCGGCACCCCTCCCATCACCATCAGCAGGTCACACAGTTCAGAGGATGCCCTTCAGCGCCCTGGTGTGTGTGCTCACGGGGACGAGGCCAGAGGCGGGGGGCTCAGACGTGTCCCCTCTGCTGCCGACCCCAGCCCCCAGGAGCACGCATTCGGTCAGCACTTGTGGGAGGTGTGAATGGGTGAACCCACAGGCTTCCGTGTGTCTCTGATCCCTCCGTGGGGACCTCACGCCCCGGGTGTCGCTGCGGGCCCCCGGAAGTGTCATGTTTTCTCTCCACCCTGAGCTCATCACCAGCAGGACAGGGAGGAGTGGACGCCTCATCTTCTCTCTCATTTCCACTTCAGGTGGTGGTTGCAGAACTGAGTCTCCCGAGGCGAGCCCCAAGTCCAGAGAAGCAGCAAGGTTCTAGAAGGTCCAGGATGGTCGCTGGGCCCCATCAACCTCAGGGCCAGATGCCAAGATGAGGGGCCACGTGGTCCAGGCCAGGGAGCTCTCGGCGGGGGGGAGTGATGCTTCCCTCGTGGACTCGGCCAAACCCCGCATTGGTGGAGCCCTGGTTGGGGCTTTCCTCCAGCTCAGAAGTGGGCGAGCCTGGGAGAACCACTTGAACCGTCTTGTACCTCACAGGGCTCACCGCCTCAAAGAGTGCTGCGCCGAGCTTCCTTAATTAATGTTTGCAAAGTGCTCTGGGCTCCGGGGATGAAAGGGCACTCGAGCAGTGCAACGTGTTATTATTATTATGAAAATGGATTGGCAGCCGGGCCAGATGCTGAATGCAGATAGAGCCTGATAAAAGATGGGCCACAAAAGAAGAAAAAGTTAATAAGGATGTTTCGGGCGTGCTGCTAATGGTCTCCCTGAAATTACTCCTCTCTCCTGTAATGATGATTTCGAAGAGAGATAGGATCTTAACTGCTTGCAGAACCAAAGGGTATTTCCATGGCAGGACCCAGAGGCAGCAACAAAACAACCCAACCCCAGCCCCGCCTGGCACAGGGCACCGCCACCCGCCTCCCAGCTGCAGCAGGATTGAGCTGGGCTTCTTCGATGATTAGAGCACAGTTAATGGGTTATCTGGGCCTCCATGTGGCAAGCTCCATGTTCAAAGGTGCCCTGAGAAAGCCAGCAATGAATGAAGAGTTAAGTGGAGGGAAGCGAATCCCGCAGCACGTGGTCCCAGCCCGGGTCCCGCGCAGCCAGCTGCAGACGCGAGTGCCCCAGAGCAAGTCCAAACACGCACGTCTTGATTAAATCTTTCTTAAAACCCAGAAGTTAACTGTCTCCTGAAGTATTTGGGGGTGTTGAAACATGTCACAGCTGACAGAAAGTCATGTTTGAAAGTCCTGGCACAAAGTTGCACTAGGTCACGTGGATCTGTTCCTGCCCAGGAAGGAAAAACATAAAAAAATAAAAACCACGCCGCCATGCAAACACTTTCTTCTCTGCATGCAGTGAAGATGCTCAAGGCTGCAAGTTCTGAGGGGACGAGCCTGCTGTTCTGACCCCAAGTGGTCCCAGAGAGATGAGACCCCTTGGCTGAGGCCACATGTCTAGGACTGCAGGAGCCTGGTGGTTGGGGGGGTTGCCCCAAATCAAAGTTTCAGGAAAGACTCCCCTGCTCTGTTCATTTTTTTAAATTTTATTGGAGTATGGTTGGTTAACAATGCTGTGTTACTCTCAGGACTGCAAAGTGACTCACTTATACATATACAAAAAAACGGATACACATACGCCTGAGACGGCCCTATGCCTGAAGCTAACACATCATTGTAAATCAACGGGACTCCAATAAAATGTTTTAAAACCTAGACAGCATATAAAAAGCAGAGACATCACTTGGCTGACAAAGGTCCATATAATCAAAGCTATGGTTTTTCCAGTAGTCATGTATGAATGTGAGAGTTGGACCATTAAGAAGGCTGAGAACCAAAGAATTGATGCTTTTGAATATTGGTATTGGAGAAGACTCTTGAGAATCCTTTGGACTACAAGGAGATCAAATCAGTCAATTCTAAAGGAAATCAACACTGAATATTCATTGGAAGGACTGTTGCTGAAGTTCCAATACTTTGGCCACCTGACTCGAAGAGCTGATTCTTTGGAAAAGAACTTGATGCTGGGAAAGACTGAAGGCAAAAGGAAAAGGGGGCGGCAGAGGATGAGATGGTTGGACGGCATCACTGACTCAATGGACATGAGTTCGACCAAGCTCTGGGAGATGGTGAGGGACAGAGGAGCCTGGCAGGCTGCAGTCCACGGGGTCACAAAGAGTCCGACACGACTTAGTGACTGAACGACAGCAACAAAAACAACAAATTCTTTTTCAGATTCTTTTCCCAAATAGGTTATCACAGAATACTGAGCAGAGTCCCTGTGCTATAAGCAGGTCCTTGTTAGTTATCCACACTGTATATAGTAGTGCTGTATAAAAACCCAAACTCCTGTTCCACCCCTCCCCCCATGTTTCCCCTTTGGTAACTATAAGTTACATGTAAGTATATCTGCATCAATGTCTATAAGTCTGTTTTGTAAATACATTCATTTACGTTCATTTTTTTAAAAATTAGATTCCACACATGAGTAACATCCTGTGATATCAAAGGGCCATCCAACAGCGAGGGGTCCACGGCATGCCATCCCGCTGGACACCATCTGTGACCATTGTGCAGGGCTGTCAGAGTGCAGGCCCGACTCGGCCCTTGGCCTCGGCTAACCCTGGACCGAAGGTGCAAGCCCACGCTTCACCCACTGGGACGAGGGCTCCAGGCAACCAACAGCGGTGGAAAGAGCCTCAGCATCACCCAGGGCCCAGCTCCACGTCCGTTGGTCTCTGTGTCGTGCGTCATCATCTCTCGTCTGCCAACCTTTCGTCATCCGTCTTCATCCTGATGGCTTCTTCTGAGATGACCATTTCTTCCCTCCTAAGTTATCACCTTGTTATTGTTGTTTAACCGCTCAGTCGTGTCTGACTCTTTTTGACCCCATGGACTGCAGCCCGCCAGGCTCCTCTTTCCACAGGATTTCCCAGGCAAGAGTACTGGAGTGGGTTGCCATTCCCTTCTCCAAGGGATAGTCCCAACCCAGGAACTGAACCTGCATCTTCTGTGTCTCCTGCATTGGCAGGAGGATTCTTTACCACTGAGCGGCCTCACAGTCACTTACTTGGTAGGAAGCACAGGATTCATGTTCTCTGTGGTTCTCGGTGGTGATGAGTAAAATTAACACGTGTGTAGTTCTTGCTGTTGTATCTGAAATCTGCAGGGATTTCAGAGTGGCTCTGCATGTATGTGAAAGGGCAAGAGGGTGCAAGCCTCTGGACTTCGTGGTATACAGCCCCTGAAAGAAAGCATGAAAGGGGAACCTGAGGGGGAGGAAATAAATGTACATGAACTTAAGTCATCTGTAAGTATTCACAAGGAAGTAGAGATCAGAAAGGGGCCTTCAGGTCAGCTAGAGACCCCACCCTCGTTTGTAATCAAGCCAGACGGACGGTGACCGGCCCAGGGACGTGATGACCAGTGGAGGAGGCAGGACCAGGTGTCTGGAAACGGAACCCACTGTCCTCATAAGGCAACAAGGACGCTGTGTCCCAGTGGAATCATCAGTGTTTAAAGAAGTGACCGTTGAAATAGAGTGTCAGTGTGTCTCTTACTAAGACTGCTAAAATTTCATGTTTCTTGGAATTACAGTATCTTGAGAAGCTTTGGCAAAGGACACTGAACCAATTTTTTGAGAAATTGTGTCCTTAGCACTGTCATCAGTTGTCCCTAACTTTTGGCCAGTGGAGCCTTTAAGACCAACAGCCAAGTCTCAAGACCAAGGTCAGTTACATGTTACTAACACAGAAGGAACGCTTCATTTCACAGAAGGGATGGGAGCTCCCAAATCTGCCAGAAGGAGAGTTTTTGTACTAGAAGTCATACTTCTCAAGTGGAACTTTACTATAGAATGCGAGCTGGGATTGTCATATGTCACTGTCCATGTGTGTACGTTGCCTCCAGACAACCAGAAAGATGGCAGCGGTGATGCTCACGTCACGCAAGCACAACGCTTTGAGATCACCTATGTGCAAGGCGTGACGATTCAGAACAAGAAGCACCTGGGGGGCTGGCAGCCTAGGTCCTCGGCCTTGTGCGGCTTCCAGGCCGTGTTGGCTACTCCAGGCTTTCATCTCTCTACCCAGATTTGAGAGTCTGTTTGTTGATACCCAGTAAGTAACATGCTGGGGTTTTGACTGGGCTTGTTGAATCTGTAGCTTCAACTGGGAAGAACTGACATCTTAACAAAACTGCATCTTGTTGAATTTCTGTTTCTTGATATTAACAGGAGGACGATAATTCAATCAAGTCTGACAAGCTCCTTGGGAAATAAAAGGGGTCATGCAAATCTGATGAGATGAAAACCCCAAAAGTCCAAAATCTAAGATGAGACCTGAAATCTGGCTCAGGTGAACATTTTAACTGAAAAACATACATCATCTGGTACAAAAGCCTTATAAAATCCTCAAATCCATGCTAAATTTCTAAATTTATAGTAACTTATTTATAAATTAACGTATTGAGATTATTTTATAGTTAAACTAACATTAAACTGTCAGATTAAAATAACTTAATATTTAATTAGCTAAATAGAAGAATGAACGAATCTTGCGCACTGCTGTATCTAAAATGGATCGCCGACAAGGCCTTTCTGCATAGCACATGGAGTGTGCTGGCTGCTGCGTGGCAGCCTGGATGGGGGGCACTTTGGGAGAGAACGGACGCTGCTGCGTGGCAGCCTGGATGGGGGGACTTTGGGAGAGAACGGACGCTGCTGCGTGGCAGCCTGGATGGGGGGACTTTGGGAGAGAACGGACGCTGCCGTGTGGCAGCCTGGATGGGGGGACTTTGGGAGAGAACGGACACATGGATTCGTGTGGCTGACCCTCTTCACTGTTCACCTGAAACTCTCACAACGTTGTAATCGGCTATGAAAAGTGAGAGTGCTCATCACTCAGTCGTGTCCGACTCTTTGTGACCCCATGGACTTTAACTCCCCCAGGCTCCTCTGTCCATGAAACTCCCCGGGCAAGAACACTGGAGTGGGTTGCCATTCCCTTCTCCAGGGGGTCTTCCCCACCCAGAGATCGAACCTGGGTCTCCTGCACTGCAGGCAGATTCTTTACGGTCTGACCCACCAGGAAAGCCCATAATCAGCTGTATCCAATACAAAATAAAAGTTTAAAAAGTAATGACAATTGATTCTTTAATATTAATGATTATTTAATAATCAGTGATAATTAAACTCAGCTTAACATATTAGTTTATTTAATAAATTTCTAAATTTATGTGAATTTCTTCTACATGCACTAAAATACAGTTTCCATCCTATCCTGTGTTATCTATGCTACTTGGATGCTAAACATCTTTTGCACATTTTATGTGCTTTAGCCCTAACTGGTCTGTTGGACAGTGAGCAGCTATCCGTGGTGATTAATCCACAGGACAGGCATTCTCATCACTCGGGGAGCCAGGCTCTGTTTTTTGGGTCGTTCAGACCCTGGGCTCCTGTTGCTGTGAGACATAAGAGCCTGTCTAGCCCTGTCAGGGTGAAGGAAAGAGAAAACGAACTCATCGGTCAGCTGCTGTTTGGGGGTGGTCTGATTATCACTGTAATGGGAGTAGGCTATCTTATCCATGCGGTCCCTTATCACTGGAAATGAAATCACGCCTATTATGTTGTCACGGGGGAAAATGAGGGAGGCCACTGTTGAGAGCGACCTGACCTCCGGTCTGAGGACTCCGACTGCCTCCCGATTTGGGGAAACCAGCTATAAAACACACATTGAAGGCACAGGGAAAATTCATGTGGATCAGATAACAGATGGTACCAGGGAGCTAGTATTACTCATGGTAGGTATTTGTCATTGCGGGTATGAAGAAAATTGTGCCGATATTTCAGAGATGCACATTGAAGAAATTAGGGATAAACGATCAGCATGTCTGAACTTACTCCAAAATGTCACTGCAGAGAAGTAGCTGAAGAAAACATAGCCGTGCAGGTCACAGATATTTCAGCATTTACTATTCTTTTCTCTTTATTTTTTCTTTATGTTTGAAAATTTTCATAATGAAAGACAATATACACGTTATTAAAATGGGAAGGGGCTGGATACATTCTCTGGGACACTGGGGAACACGTGGAGACCAGGCAGGAGGCTGAGCTGACCGGTCACTCCTCTAACCAACTCGGACACAGCACATTCACAACTGCATTCTAGACAAGATTCTGAGGCTTTTAAGTCCTTCACAGTCAAGTAATTTTTTCAAGTCCCAGGAAGAAAAATCACGACTGGTTAATATTCAGAGGGTACGTTAAAAAAACGGTTCCAGTCTAATGCTAGAGGAAAGTTATGTACAGAACTTAACTTGAAAGTGAAAGTCGCTCAGTCATGTCTGACTCTTTGCGACCCTGTGGACTGTACAGACCATGGAATTCTCCAGGCCAGAGTACTGGAGTGGGGAGCCTTTCCCTTCTCCAGGGGATCTTCCCAACCTAGGGATCGAACCCAGGTCTCCCACATTGCAGGCAGATTCTTTACCAGCTGAGCCACAAGGGAAGCCTGAACTTAACTAAAAACCACAGAAATCACAAAAGAATCAGTGCTCTGACTCCGGGGGTGACGTCACTGTCCACTAGCCCGTCAGCTCATGAACATCTGTCTGTCTGTCTCTCTCTCTCCCTCTTTCTCTCTAGTCTTATGACCCGTGACAAGTACCCATCAGAACAGGCTACTCAGGTGCCACTTTGACCTTCTCAGGCCCCAGGTACCAACTGTCCTTCAGAGTGGCCGGGCTCCCAAGGCCTGGCTCAAGCATCCTGTCCTACCCCGCTTGGTTTCTTGGTACCAACCTCCTGTCACCGCTGGACCTGCCGTCCCTGGGCCTGAGTCTCATCTGGTCCCTCTCCACGTGGCCACACAGGTACACATGTGTGCACACACGCCTCCTGCTCCCAGCACCCTGTGAATCTCCACTCGCCCTTGGAAACTGTCCTGCCACCTCCCCCAGGATGCTTCCGGCAGCCTCCAGATAGGCCAGGTACCTCCACCTCCTGCGTGCTCCCAGAATAATGTGGAGCCCGAACCTGTGAACTCACCCTGGGCCTGAACGAGCCAGCGTGTGCGGCGGGGCCTCCCCCTCCCTCTCTGCACCACCCAGCCTCATCTCAGTGCTGGTGCCCGGGGACAGCGTCCTACCGCGAACTCAAGTGAAACCAACCCGGGAAACGCTGTCATGCAGATCATGTCAAGAGAGCCCGGAGGTAGACGTTCTCCGGTCAAAGTCTTCCCACGGTCCTCAACCCCCACCCACATGCCCTTTGCTTCTTGGAGGGTTGATGTTTTCTATTCCCAATTTTAAATTTTAGTTGGTTTCCTCACAACCTCCCAGATGTTAAGAAAAAAAAAAAAAAAAGGAGGCAGGACCTATGGTTTTAAGGTGCTACCCAGGTGGTACTAGTGGGAAAGAACCTATCTGTCAATGCAGAAAATGTAAGAGACACGGGTTCTATCCCTGGGTCGGGAAGATCCGCTGGAGGAGGTCATGGCAACCTGCTCCAGCACTCTTGCCTGGAGAATCCTGTGGACAGAGGAGCCTGGCAGGTTACAGACTATGGGGTCGCAGAGTCAGACACGACTGAGCAACTTAGCACACGTGGGATTTACAATCTTACTAAGTAGCTATCTGCAGAAATACACATGGATGTTCATCGGGTTAGATCTCCCATCCGTGTCTTCTGGTTTAACAACAGGTGCCTTGCCATCCTTTGAAAAAACAAAAAAAGAGGTGCAAGGACAGACGTCTCCAGGCAGTAATTTCTGCACCATCACAGGAAGGACGATGTCACAGCTGAGAAGGACAAGGCTCTTGTCTACCCCTCCAGCGGCAGAGAGGAGACTGCTCTGACAGTCCCGGTTCTCGTATTTGCTTGGCTTCCGAGAGCTGGTATTTGGGGACGTGCCCAGAATTCTGACACCCTTTAAAGGGAATCTCACTCTCCCCAAGGACGGTGACTGGGTGTTGGAAATACCAATAATGTGCCTTTTGATTCTTCTGGAAATCTATGTGTTCATTTGCACCTGGCTCTTTTTAAACTGCCACTATTTACAGTGTATGTTGTGATTTTTTCAATCTGTTTTTGCCAAAGGTGTCAAAGAAAGGATTTCAGTTTTTCAAAATAGCTTTAATTCTGCACATGCTTGACCTGTGAGTTTGGCTTTCACTGAGCTGTTCGTTCACTGCCCGAAGCCGCTCCTTGACTGCTCTGAGGCTCGTGTCTGTGCTGGCGAAGTTCATCTACATGCCGCCTCCTGCCACCTGTGAGCATGGCTCAGCCTCCAGCAAGAGCGGGGCTGCAGGGACTCCGAGATGCTCGGACCCTCGAGCTGCTGCGGGAGCTGTAACTGTGGAATCTGTCTCAACCTGTGGGCTTATTTGTCCCCTATCAAGTCAACAAGATTGATAATGCATTCACAGACACTGAGGTGCCTTATTAACACACCGAGAAAAAAAAACTGCCATATAGATTGTTATATGGATATTTAAAGATGTGGATTCTCGAATAGGTGAGTAGGTTTGCTGTAGCTGAAATCCTTTTATTTTGAAGTTGAGTACAGTATTTTGTTTTATTCTGGGTCTTGTTTCTTCTTTTCGATCTATCACAGGATGCTGACTGCAGTTCCCCATGCTCTGCAGTGGGACTCTGTTCTCTATCCATCCTATAATCAGAGCTGGCATCTGCTAATCCAAACTCCCACTCCTTCCCTCTTCAGCCCCCCGCCCCCTGGCAACCACAAGTATAGAGAACAGTGGGGCTTTTTAAAATAAAAAACGTATATACTGAAGGTATATGACGTGGTGATCTAATGATGTGAGCACAGTGACACTCACTGACAACCATCTCCTCACACTGCTGGTTCTCTCTGCAAGGGCAACAGGCACAGGAGATGCAGACTGTCACCAGCGTTAGCACAGGGTCCCTCGTGGGGGTCCCCAGGCCCCACTCCATCCCCTCGACCCCCTCCTCCTGCACAACGGCCACCCCGGGCCCTGTGAGCAACCTCTCCCCACACCCTCCACGCCAGGCGACAACTGCTCTGCTCTCAGCCCCCACGTATCTGACTCCTTCAGGTCCCAGCTGTAAACGAGATCATGCAGCTTCTGTCTAGTTTATTTCACATGGTGTAATGCCCCGCAGGTTCTCGCATGTTACCTGATACAGACACACACAGAGTGTGCACACATGTGACACACAGCCGTCTCCTCCCTCCATCCGTCAGCAGACACCCTGGCTGCTCCCGCGGCCAGGCTGGTGTGAGCTACTCCGCGTGACTCAGACTCTCCCCTCAAGTCAGCACCAGCACTGTAGGTCCAGGTCCTTCATCAGTCCCAGCCCAGCTCCGTCTCCCGGCTTCTCAGTCATGGGGCGCCTTCCGTCCACTGTCGGGTTTCAGACCTGAGGCTCTGCAGCCTCTTGTCCACACACATGAGCTTAGATCCCTGATTGTCTCTGAAGACTTTCCTTTTACTGCATCTAGTTGTCACTTCAGGATATTCTGTGATAAATCCATGAATTTTCCTCTAAAGCTTCTCACATTAATTTTGAATCAGGGAGCACCAAAATTTCAGTATGGTGCCCATATGTGCATTTTCCACCATCCATTTGATACGTTTTCTGAAGAATTTACTCTGGTGACCGGGTGCCTTATGGCCACCACACCAGGAGTCCCATTCTCTCCTTCAATCCCTGTGGGGAAAGATCGGGTATCTTTCTTTACGGGAATGAACCTGGAGATGCAAACTATTTTTGCCAGATTGCTGGACACTCCTTGAGGACAGGCTTATGACGTGTTCAAAGATGAGAGAGCATTCTTTTACACTGCTACATTTTAGACAAACCAGAGAGGCTGGGGTTGATTCCAAAAGCTGGGACTCAAAGCATGCTTGCTCTGAGGAACTCAAGAACAAGGTCAAGTGTTTGGCAGTCTCTCAAAGAAAAGTGAATTTCCCACATTTTGATTTCCAGGCCTCCGGTTGGTGCTGGATGGATTCTCACATGGTGCACTTTGCAGGATGCCTTCCCAGAATAATCCGGAGCTCGGGAGCAGGGCTTGCAACGTGAGCCAACCTCAGCCTTAGCCCATGAGCAGGCAGCAAAGATACACTCTGAGTACACGCTAAATGGACATCTTGGCCGGGGAAACGACGAGTCAGCAGTGGCTGCAGCATCCTTGAGAGTGAAGGGCAATGATACAGACAGGGATGGAGGTGGGAAGCAGAGCAAATTGTCCTCGGGACCCCAGCCTCTCCCCTGGGTTCACATCTACTTCCTCGTTCTAAAGCTTTCCAGTTTCATTGGCTTTTTCTCACTTCTCTGTCCAGAGAACCATTCCTGGCATGTCAGAGGTCTCACCATGTCTTGGGTACCCATTCCATTTAAGGAATTTTAAGAAAACGCCAGATATTTCGTGATTTAGGGTACATGACATTCTGAACAAAACCAGGTGTTGAAGGATTTTTAAATCCATGCAACCTTTGGTACAAAACAAGATTCAGTGTGAAAGACTCAAAAGGATCTTGGGCAATCAAGCTTTAAATAAATAAGATAGTGTAGTGATAGTTGCTCACTCATGTCTGGCTCTGTGACCCCATGGACTGTATTCCACCAGGCTCCTCTTTCCCTGGGATTCTCCAGGCAAGAACACTGGAGTGAGTAGCCATTCCCTTCTCCAGGGGATCTTCCTGACCAGGGATCCAGGCTAGGTCTCCTACACAGAAGGAAAGAAGGCAGATTCTGTACCGTCTGAGCCACCAGATAATTGAGATAGGACCCTAGGAAATAATTATCTTTTCTACTGAAGTGTATTCTGATACAATAGAATCATTAGTCAGTCAGTCAGTTCAGTTGCTCAGTCAAGTCCAGCTCTTTGCGACCCCGTGGACTACAGCACACCAGACTTCCCTGTCCATCACCAACTCCCAGAGCTTCTTCAAACATGTCCATTGAGTTGGTGATGCCATCCAACCATCTGGTCCTCTCTCGTCACCTTCTCCTCCTGCCTTCAGTCTTTCCCAGCATCAGGGCCTTTTCTAATGAGTCAGCTGGCCAGTCATTTGCATCAGGTGGCCAAAGTATTGGAGTTTCAGCTTCAGCATCAGTACTTCCAATGAATATTTAGGACTGATTTCTTTTAGGATTGACTGGTTTGATCTCTTTGCAGTCCAAGGGACTCTCAAGAGTCTTCTCCAACACCACAGTACAAAAGCATCAATCCTTTGGCACTCAGCTTTCTTTATGGTCCAACTCTTACATCCAAACATGACCACTGGAAAACCAAAGCTTTGACTAGATGGACCTTTGTCAGCAAAATAACATCTCTGCCTTTTAATATGCTGTCTAGGTTTGTCATAGCTTCTCTTCCAAGGAGTAAGTGTCTTTTAATTTCATGGCTGCAATCACCACCTGCAGTGATTTTGGAGCCCAAGAAAATAAAGTCTGTCACTGTTTCCACTGTTTCCCCATCCATTTGCCAGGAAGTGATGGGACCAGATGCCATGATCTTTGTTTTTTGAATGTTGAGTTTTAAACCAACTTTTTCACTCTCCTCTTTTACCTTGATCAAGAGGCTCTTTAGTTCTTCTTCGCTTTCTGCCATAAGGGTGGTGTCATCTGCATATCTGAGGTTATTGACATTTCTCCTGGCAATCTTGATTCCAGCTTGTGCTTCTTCCAGCCCAGCATTTCTCATGATGTACTCTGCATAGAAGTAAAATAAGCAGGGTGACAATATACAGCCTTGACGTACTCCTTTTCCTATTTGGAACCAGTCTGTTGTTCCATGTCCAGTTCTAACTGTTGCTTCCTGACCTGCATACAGGTTTCTCAAGAGGCAGGTCAGGTGGTCTGGTATTCCCGTCTCTTGAAGAATTTTCCACAGTTTGTTACGATCCACACAGTCAAAAGCTTTAGTGTAGTTAATGAAACAGAAGTAGATGTTTTTCTGGAATTCTCTTGCTTTTTCTATGATCCAACAGATGTTGGCAGTTTGATCTCTGGTTCCTCTGCCTTTTCTCAATCCAGCTTGAACATCTGGAAGTTCTGGGTTCACATACTGTTGAAGCCTAGCTTACAGAATTTTGAGTGATACTTTGTTAGCATGTGAGATGAGAGGAATTGTGCAGTAGTTTGATCATATGCCTAAATATTTCTGAAGATCCTGAAATAATAACCGGATGTGTGGACCTGTAAAGTAGGAGAGTATTGCTGAACAGGAATACAGGGCAAAGAAGGTGTAACTGGCAACATACAAGGTTCACCCAGAATCAGCAGGAATAGCTCTTTATTCCTCTCCGGTCACTGCTCAGGGAGCAGAGCTTGGTGAAGGGATTCTAAATGACCTTTCTTAAAGACAGTGCAATGTGGCTCAAAGTCATTGTTTCAAAGCTTGGCGATGGCGGCCTCTAACTACCGGTGGATGTGAATGTCCATGCTATCTGCCTCTGGGGACTGTCATAAATACAGGACACCAGGCTATAGCTGAAATGACTCCAGAAAATCACTTTTTTTTTTTTACTTATTTGCTCTTTAATTTTAAAAGAATGTGTGTCATAATTTGTGATAATATTGTACATGACATATATAATACTTTGGCTACCTGATATGAAGAGCCAACTCATTAGAAAAGACCCTGATTCTGGGAAAGCCTGAAGGCAGGAGGAGAAGGGAGTGACAGAGGATGAGATGGTCGGGTGGCATCACCGACTAAATGGATATGAGTTTGAGCAAACTCCAGGAGATGGTGAAGGACAGGGAAGTCTGGTGTGCTACAGTCCACGGGGTCGAAAAGAGTCTGATATGACTTGGCAACTGAACAGCAACACTAGACATGAAAGTGTTAATTGCAGTTGGATGGAAGAAAACCAAAAGGGGAAATTTCAATGGGAATGAAGAAAGTAACATTTCCCCTTCATCTCCAACCCTCTCCATAGAAGGAACATCCCCACGCCATTCCCCAAAGGTACCACCCCTTGGTTTAAATTCTCCAGAAAAAATCTGAGCTCTGTCTGTGATAAGGTGAAGAATTATTACTGAAACAAATTATACAACTGCTGAAATTGAGAACCACTTTAGGAGAAATTCTGTAGTGGTCAAGAAGGCTGGCCCGTCCATTCTCAAGCCCAGCTCCTCGACTTCCTATCCTCTGATCTCCTCCAAGCTCCGGTCCCTCATCTGCAGAGCAAGGACGGTGACCTCAGTGGTGACACTGGCCCCTTCCTACTGTTCAGGGGCGTCACTCGGCCCGGGGCTCTCAGGATGTGTCCTCTGCCCTCAGGACTGAGGCCTCCTGCATCCGGACAGCTGGCGTGTCCGTGAGGGTCTGCACCATGGTGACGCAGGACGGCATGGACAACAGTATTACTAGATGGATTCTCAGCCGGCTGACACGTAAATATACTACCAAGAGAACATGGATTTTAATCATTCTGAAGGAAGGTGCTGTAAGGCAGGCTTTTGAATTAAACCATGTTCCATTTCAGTGTATTGTGAATCGCCTGGGTGAAGAGAGAGGCGGTGTGTCCTTGGCTGAAGAAAAGCCCTTCTCTGAGCTAGGAGGTCACATTCTTCAGCTGCAAGCACATCGAAGGAGCAGCGTGGGGGGCCGCCTGGGCCTTCCTTAGTGCTGACTTGACCCTGGTAATCAATGAAGAAAAGACACTGCAGCCAGATAAGCCTCCGATTCTAAAATAAAATACGCTTCACCAGGCTGCAGATGATACACAAAGGCAGGAGGCAGCATTAAATCAACAGTGACTCAGGGTTCAGCCAGATCCAGAAGCCCGAGACGGGTGCCAAGCAAGCCTGCAGCTCAGCTCGAAGGACGGGGGAGCCCTGCTTTCAGATTTACAAGCCCACTGCGGCTCCCAGGATCAGGAAGCCTGGCCCCACCTCTAACTACTGTGGATGCGAATGCCTTTGGGGACTGTCGTAAATACAAGACACCCGGCTGAAGGTGAAACGACTCCAGAAAAGCACGTGTTTTTTGTTTTTGTTTTTTTCACTTATTTGCTCTTTAATTTTAAAATACGCAAACCTGAAGGTCTGGGTCAGATGACAGATTCAAGGGGCCTTCACAACAATGCAGACCACACGATGGAAGACTGCTTAAAACAGACCCAAACAGGTTACACAGGTGAATGTTCAGAGAAAACCATGAGACAAACCAGCACCCGTCTGCCTCGTACTCATTCACTCAGTCATGTCCGACTCTTTGTGACCCCATGGACTGCAGGCCACCAGGCCCTTCTGTTCATGGGATTCTCCAGGCAAGAATACTGGACTGGGTTGCCCTCCTCCAGGGGATCTTCCTGACCCAGGGATTAAACCCACCTCTCCTGCATTGGCAAATGGATTCTTTACCACTGCGCCCCCTGGGAAGCCCTTTGCCTGGACTAACATTCAAAGTAGCATGTTCAAATTGGAATACTTCATTTTAAAGAAGCTGATGAGCCCCGAGGCTGGGTCCAGCATGTAACAAACACAACAGGGAACACCGAGGCCCATCGTCCCCCCAGTGATGACAGACGTTTATGACACCGGAGGTCGTGTCGAGCAGGGGCTGGCAGTCTCATGACAGTCTCTCTTATTTTCAGGGCCGTCTCACAAGATGGCATTTCATCCTGGTTCCACCAGTGAGAAAACACAAGCTCACAATTAACCTCAAAATGTGAACAAATGTACCCAACTTCATGCAGCTAGGAAGTGGCCAACCTCAGGTCTGACTCCAAAATCCAAGTGATTTCCATGATGCAAAATATCCACGGCTGATAAGAATGGCTGAGGAAATCTGCGGGGAGGGAGAGTCACACTGCCCTTCTCCGAAATTCTGAGCTGCTTTCTGTGGCGCTCCTAGAGACAGAACCGGAGGAACTAGTTGGTAGAAATAAGAGGACTCGCTTGGTGCCAATGAACCAGGAGCATGACCAAGGGGACCACAGAGGCAACAGTTTCATTGCCAAGTGTCCCGCGGCCATCGGGGGGTGGGGAGCAGACACGGCCACTGGCCAAAGCTGTCACAGAAGTGGTCCTGAATCCCATGACATACTGGCCCTATGACCTGAAGCTCTTCCAATTCTCTTGATTTATCCCAAATTTCAGACCACAAGAAATGGTACCCTCTCCACCTGCACAAGGCCATGAATGGCCTTCTATCTCACAAGTGTGTAATCAGCTCAGCTGGAAATTAAGGGACGACGCAGATGCTTGGAAATGAGATTTATATTGGTGGGGACTCTTCACACATTTGTAAAGGGATGAATTCCTGTACGATGTCATTTTATCAATCTCTGAAAGCACAGCAGTAGTAACAGCGTTCCTTTTTTTTTTTTTTTAAAGTCGTACTTCTCCTCTGAACCACGTTCTCAGGCGAGAGTCCACGAGAGACCTTCTCCTTTGAGCTACCCCCTGCTATTTTCTATTAAAACAGGTGCTGGCATCACTTTCTGTCTCCCTCTGATTGGTTCTGGGGAAGAACTGATCGGACTTTGGCAGGAAGGGTCCCAGCACAGACGGACGGGGTTGGTGCACCCACAGGAGAGCAGATAAGAGAAGCGGGTGCTCTGGGTGTGTCCGCCTCGGGGTCCAGAGAGGCGAGGAAGGGTCGGGCCCAGTGGCAGGGAGCCCATCACCCCACTGGACTGTTCCGCTGTCTCTCCAGCCCCTCCCCCATCCTGCCCATCATTCGTGGACAGCCCTGCCCCGCAGGCCCCTGACTCACTTCACCCCCTGCTGACACCCGGGGAGGGAGGGGTGTGCTGCAGGCGGGCGGGAGCTGCAGGACAAGAGGGCTAGCTTTGGGGGAGACGGGAGCTCAAGAGGGAGAGGGAGCGAGCCCCTCGGTCACGTGAGCACCCGGCTGTGACTTTCCTCAAGAGGTCCCGGAGGAGGGAGCAAGCGCTTTCAATCAAACTAATACCTTCTTATGAGACGCACTTAACAACCATCCGGTGTCATGAATCCTAAGATCTGAACGTGGGGGGGCTCAGTGCCACAAGTGTCCGCTCATCGGCCACACCCAGGCTTTGGTGACAGACACGTCTGTGACTTCAGGTGAGCAGAGGAAGTGGCATTGAAGACAAAGCGATCCTGGTGCAATGCAGAGAAGTGACCGGAAAGCCTTCCGCATCTGAGATTCAAGATGAGCTAAGAGCACTGCGTGAACACAGAGGTATCTGGGTGCAGTGCCTGCATCAGCCCAACCTCTTCTAAAGCCTAAATATTTACTGAGAGCTGACTTCTACGTGCCAGACACTTTCCTAAGATCCAAAACCTCACAGGCAAGTAAGAGAGGCCTCTGTCCTCCAGTCACCTGGGGGACATACCCTTGTATGCAATGCTTTCACTGGACATGACGCCCGCTATGGCCAACGTGCGGTGGGACCCCAGAGGAAGACCACCTAAACTGGGCGTGATGGGCGGAGGGGCCAAGGATCAGGCACCTTAAGAATCAAAATCTCAAATGGAACAGTGATGATGGCTGTAGCCGCTCATGTCTTTGAGGGCTCAGGAGAGTGAGTCCAGAGAGACTAAGCCCGTGCCTAGTGTCGCACTGAACTACTGGAAACTTGATCTTGAAAGTCTGGCCAAAGCGGACCCTGGTTCAGTCCCCACACCGCCTTCCAGCCAGCAAGAGGCCGAGCAAGACAGAGCCCACCCCCACGCGAAGCCCTGGGTTTCCCTTGTTCTCGGGGAACTTGGTGGACGAGATGTGGGCAGGAAGGCAGCCTGGTGGTGGGGATGCCTGGCCACATCCAACACCACTCTCAGTCCCCGGAAGTAGAGCGTCCGAGGAAAGCTTTCCTAAGCCGAAATGTCACAAAGCAAAGAAGCGGTTACCGGAGGACCCCTCCTGCTCACAGAATAGATGGAGGTGAAGCCCAGGTGCTCACCGTTCAGAGCTGTGGCGGCTCAATGCCAAGTGTGGTCCCCGGGAAGGAGGGGGCTGGGGGGGCCTCTCACTGTGGGGCGGGCGCCACCTCTGTAACGCTTGTGGTGAGACACGGTGAGCTGAATGCGATTTTCCTTTTTTAAAAAAAAAATAAACAGCAAAATCTTTGAATTTCTTTCCATTGGTGGTCTTTCACAAAAGCAAAATAGCATAAAGTGAACTTTGGAAAAGTGGGCAATGCCCGTACATTGTGCAGAACTCAGGTATGGTCAGACCATCGACACCCAGAGATGTACCATCAGGGAGCAGAGGCCAGAAGAAACCAAACAGAGAGAACCTGGAGAACCAAAGAGCTGGAGAACCCGGGGACGTCGTGCTGGGAGACCAGCCAAGCTACTGTAAAATGCTCAGAAGAAGAACCGGCCTCAGCAGTCAGAGGTAGAAGGCACTCAGCCTGCATGCACCTGGCAGGCTTCAGGGGGTGGCCCCCATATCAGGAGGTGGCGGGGGGCGGGGGGCAGCTGGGGGCCTCCAGGGCAACAACCAGCAGGGCTGAAGCCGCTGGTACATGCCTCCTGCTCCTGATGCGGCCCTGGAACTCCATGCGGCTGGACTTGCAAGAAGGAACTAGGGAGCCCAGCCTGGAGGGGAAGGGGCAGGGGGCTTGTCGAGGTGCCCACTGAACCAAGGAATCAGCACACCCAACTCCAGGGCTGGGAAGAGGAGCACAGTGGAAACCTGCCAACTCTATTCATTTAACTTATTTTGAAAAGCAGTGTCGGTAGGATGCTTTCTCCAGGACCCTTAGTCAACAGGCAAAGAATTCGGCTTTATACAATGCCTCTCTCTCTGTGCTTCCTTTAAATTTTGAGAATAAGCATTTGCTACAGTTTGTTAATTACTTGTCAGAGGAATCAGGCAGAGAGAGATTTTTAATGTGTTAGGAGCTGATGTTGATTGAAAATCAATCAGAAATTAGGCTAGGGTTTCCTGCCCTGAGATGATTCCATAAGTCAATATAGAAATGGGTTGAGAGTTGGAAGATTCCATTTTCAGGCAACTTTTAGGATGACATCATTTCCAGGAAGTCAACACTTGAGTCATAAAATAGCACCTAAAAATAGAAAGAGCCTCACTGAGCTTCCAGCTCGGCCAGGACGCTGCCCGCTTCTCAGGCGGGAGAGGGCTCAAGGTCGTTTCTAGAGGGAACAAAGTCACCATCAGAAGCTGCAGCAGAAAACCTCCCCAACCTGCCAGCTCGTCCCACCCCTTCCAGCCCAGGGCCCGGGGCAGCCTGCATCCCACAAGGGCCAGTTCTCACGAGGGAGTCCCGAGAGCTGCGGGACGCCGGGGCCAGGCCGGGGGAGAGCCGGTGAGCGTGCGGGTCTGAGGGTAGCAGCCCTGCCCCCGTCACCCCTCAGTCAGAGCCCCCGTGTCCAAGCAGCATAAAGGAGCAGGTACAACCATGTACTGCCCCCCTCCCGGGCACCCACGAACCCCATCTTCGTCCTCACTTTCTGCTCTCAACCAGGCCAGCCACTCACCCACGCTCTGCCCCATGCCACTGACCTAATGTGGCAGGCACCACGGCCCCAGTGATGGGATCAAGGATGCCACCTGGTTCATTTACTTTATTTTCTTTTCATAAGAATTGTAAGCAATTAGATGTACAACTGGAGAAGGAGATGGCAACCCACTCAAGTATCCTTGCCTGGAGAATCCCATGGACAGAGGAGCCTGGTGGGCTGCTGTCCATGGGGTCACACAGAGCCAGACACGACTGAAGCGACTTAGCAGCAGCAGCAGATGTACAATATGATGGTCTCACACACACACACACACACACACACACAGTGAAGCGATGACCACAGTCAAGCTGACACACACTCCTCACACGTTTCTCTCTGCACGTACGCCGGGGGCACAGGACATGCACCCCCACACCAGGCCCCCTGCAGGGTCACCCCCCGCACTCCCCAGGCAATCCCACGGCGGCCTGCTTGCTTGCGTGGCTCAGCTATAGGGCTGAGAGAGGCTTCAGCACGAGAAGTGACCTTACCTGCTGCAGAGACACTGGCAGGCGTCAGAGAAGGACCGTCACGGGGACTGGGGTCAGGACCATCCCTGTCTTCGGGCAAGAAGCGCCAACAGTGCTGGGAGCACAGCAGGGCTGCTGGAGCATCCCAGGTCACCCTCAGAGGCCACAGCGGGAAGCCTGGGGAGCAGCTCCCCGGACACGAGGTGGGAAACTCGGGACCCGGGGTCTAGCCTGGGGTCGCCTGGGCACCCCTGGTGGCTCAGCAGTTAAAAAGAGTCTGCCTGCAATCAGGAGAAGCAGGAGACGTGGGTTTGATCCCTGCGTTGGGAAGATCCCCTAGAGGAGGGCACGGCCACCCACTCCAGTATCCTTGCCTGGAGAATTCCATGAACAGAAGAGCCTGGCGGGTTACAGTCCATGGGGTCGCAAAGAGTCGGACACAACTGAAGCAGCTAACACGCGCACGCTGGGGTCACCTGCATCTCGTCACTGTTAGCCCCAAAGTCCATAGACAGAAGAACACGTGGGTGGCCGGCTGTCACTGGGGTGACTGCCGCCCTTGCTGCTGACGCCGTGGGTGGTGGTGGTCTGGTTGATCTGTTTGCTCCCTGTTCAAAGGCAAAGTTTGGATTTGGTGGAAAGCATGAGTCCTTTATTTCAATTCTATTATTTTAATAAGAAATTCCATTTTTATGGGTAAAAACACATGGCAATATAGAAAGGACGCTTCTGAGTATCACCACAGCTCCTTCCCAACCAACCTCAGGGCCCTTGGTGGGAACTTGTGTGAGAAGAACTTCGGTGTCTTCACCAAGACCGTCTTGGCAGCCACCAGCTGTGGCAGGAAGGAGCTCAGACTGAGAGATGGCGCCCGAGGGGCTCCGACTGGATGGCTGACCATGTGACAGAGACCCCGCCTCCGCGGGTGACCACATGACTGAGACCCCGCCTCCGCATGCAAGTCCATAACACAGGTTCCATTCCTCCTGGGCTTCCTCCCTCTGCCTGCAGCGTCCTCCTCCTGGTGAATTCTGAGGCCTCTGTAGTTGAGGACACCCTGCCCCACGTCCTCTCCCAGGATCCAGAACTGGGATCCTGAGCTGTCCAGCCCGGCCCCGACATTTCTGCCATTTTTGGATCCTGCCCTGAGACTCGTGTTTCCCAGGCTCCTCTGCCACGCAGACCTCCAGTGACAGGTCAGCCTTCTTCCAACAGAGAGGGTCGTCCCCAAGCTGAGCCGTGCTCCCTGCATCCCTGGCTGGAGATTCTCACCTTTGCTGAGAAGCAGTGATGCACACATCCTACCAAAGGCCAGGGACATGGGTCTGGTCCCCGCAGCCAGCCTCCTGCACGCAGGTTGTTCTCAGATGATAGCTGTCTGTGGGCTGCTTATTGCATTCAGTGCTTTTCTCCATTTCATTGAATCGACGGAGGTGTTAAGAAGAGGCTTCGCTCGTCTACTTGAACTACTGCAGTCAGGGAAAAGCAACAGGCAGAAACGTTCCCAGCAGCAGACCGAAGAGAGGGTTCCCTGACTGGCCTCTCCCGCTCCACTGTGCCACCCTTGGGAAGGTGCTTGGGAAAGGAAAGCGGAGCCAAAGCCCTCCATGTCGGACGTCAGCCCGCACCGCCATTCTCTCCAGTGTCCGTGGCTGTGTTATTAATTCACTCACCAGGCCCGCCCAAACATTTTAGTTAAGTGCCAGCTCAGTGGCTGGGTGTAATTCTCTGCATTGCATCCCAGAAGTCATGCAGGCAAAGGAAACACTGCCTTAGCAGGGGGATCGCTCCTGGCAGCGAGTTGTTCCCAGAACATGTGAGCTCCCAGGGGTAGCACATTAGTGCCTCTGCTGAGTGACTGTTTAAGGAGCCCCATCGGGGAGCGCTTGGTTTCAGGAGCCCCGGAGGAGCGAGGGCAGGACGGGAGTCGGCAGCAGAGAAGAGCCCCTGATGGGGAGAGCCCACCGCGTGTCCCCCCTCCAGGGCCGCCCCAGCCCTGGCTCCAGTTCTCCTGCAATCAGGCTGGTGGAACCTGAGAAACGGGCATCTCCTGCTCACACGTGGGGCTGGGGGGTCATGCCGGGGCCACTCCTGAGGGCGGCCTCTGTGCCCCAGGTAGACGGCTCTGAGCCCGGAGCCCAGGGGCGGGCTCCCCATGCTGCCCCCCGCCTCGCCCCCGCCCCCAGCTTCCCTGCTTTAAAATGAAGATGAAAATGCCCATCCTGGTGTTGTTGTGAGACTCAGGTTAGATAACAGTGGTGCCCGTGCTTACGTGACCCAGAAAGCCCCGCCCGGGTGTGCGGCGTGAGCATCGCTGAGACTGCAGGTCTGGGTGCAGGTGCTGCGGAAGGAGGTCTGGAAGCTTCCGCCGGCCTGCAGCCAGACACTCGGGCTGCTGGGTGAGGGCTCCCATCCCCCTCCCACTGCAGGACCCAGGCCAGCCCAGAATGCCGCTCGGGGCGAGGACCACACAGGCTCTCAGCTCCCCCAGCTCTCCCAAGCCCTGGGCGCCCGGCTGGGGCCACCAACCAGCTTCTGATTGAACTGAGTCGATCCGCCGTCTACACTGGGGCTCTCCTCTCCACTTTCCACCCCAGCCTCTGGGCAGAAAGCCCCCTGGGCAGCCCCTGTGAAACAGGCCAGCAACCCGAGCAGGGACCCCGGCTACCAGCTTCAGCCTGGTGTCTAGCCCATCAGGAGGGCACTTTCCCAGAACGACCGATGAGGAAGCTGAAACCCCGAGATGACAGCGGGTTGCCTGAGGCCACACAGCTGACGGTGGGGGCTTGAGGACCGAAGCCCGGGACCCCGCCCGACGCTGGCGCTGGCCTGTGATCGAGGGTCCCGTCAGGGTCCAAACCGACCACGGATGAGGCCAGACTCTCCACTGCTCTTGGCTCTGGTGGAGCAGCAGGCGGAGACCCGGCGGAGAAGACGTCAGGAGGACAGGCGGCACCGTGCGGAGCGGGGCCGGGGTCTCAGCCATGCCCATGGCCTGGCCCATCCTTCGTCTCTCCGCGCCTCCCGTCTATGGGCCGAGAGGTGTGGATGGGGCAGCGGCTGGGAACCAGATGGCCGCTTCCGTCTTAGGACCCACAGGCAGGGACAGCTAAGCCCACCCCATCTCATGGTCGAGGACCCGATGTTCTCTGTGCTGAGCTAAGAACCAGAGTTTGAATGACAAGCAGGGTGTTTGTCCCCAGGGACCAGGAGGACCGCGTGGGGTATACAGGTTGGGTGGGGGGGGGGTGATCACAGCCCTTCCTGTGCCCCCCAGTGAGGCCCCCACAGAACAGGGTCCCCTCATACCTGCAGCCGCCCTTCCCCCAACATGCCTGCCCCCGAAGGCGCTGCGTCCTGCGAAGGCGCACGTGTAGGGGCTGGAGCCTGCAGAAGGAGCCGGGGCAGCCCGGGGTGCCAACCCCAAAGGGCAGCCTCTCAAGGCAGTCTGTACAGGTGAGGAGCTGCCCAAGGAGCCCTTCACTCAGATGGCCTGGGCACCCCCGGGGTGCAGGGCCTGGGAGAGATTCTCCTGCCAGAGCTCTGCTCCCTGCAGTGACCATGGTGGCCGCCCCCAGCCACATCCTCGACAGGCGAGGTCAGAGGCCCCGCACAAGGGAGGTGCTTGCAGCCCTGCGGCCCGTGACCTCCCGTGACCACCCTGTGACCTCCCGTGTGCTGTTCCAGGGCCATGCAGGGAATGTCGCCCCGGAAGGGTCACTGCAGACATCCGGCCCCATTTCTCCATCCTCCAGAGACAGGAGAGCCCGGTGGAGCTCTGAGGATTCACCCCAGGGCACAGGCTGGTCAGCCTGAAAGTGTGAACAAAGACCCAGCTTTCAGCGCCATCCTGCCATCCAGCGGCACGTCTCGATGAGGGTATAAAGGCCATAAGGGTATAAAGGTATAAAGGGTGAAAATACATGGAGAACATCCTCTGCCAACAAGTGGCCTGTATTTGTAATTCAGACAACGGCAGGCAAGTCGCTCAGATAAACCAGCTAAGTATCCAAGGGGGGCTTCCCTGGTGGTCTAGCGCTTAAGACTCCATGCTTCCAATGCAGGGAGCGTGGGTCTGATCTTGGTCAGGGAACTAAGATCTCACCCGCAGTGCATCCAAGTAGGTGGCCAAGTAGGAATACAGTGACTAAACATTGACTGACGCCTTGGGTGGACCAAATAAGCTCTCCCAGACCTCAATCCCTCCTTCTGTGAAATTAAAGAGTTTTAATTCCTTAATAATGTCTCTCTGGGTCTTAATGATCTTGGGGAAGTCTCCATTGATGAAATGGACTAGGAATTAAATAACAGGAGGAAAGGAACACACGGCTGTTGGAAAACCATAGATTTTGAACCAGTTTGCCGACGTCAGGTATCTTTTCCCTGAACAAATAAGAAAATCTCTAAAAATCTTTATTGCTTCTTCTTTTAAAAGCCCTTCTTAGGCCTTCCCTAGTGGGAAGGATCCACTTGCAATGCTGGGGACATGGGTTCAATCCCTGGCTGGGGAACTGGATTTCACATGCTGCAGAGCAACAGAGCCCATGGGCCACAACTAAGAGTCTGTGTGCCACAAGGAGAGGTCCCACATGATGCAGTGGCAATTCCTGAGTGCTGCAATCAAGATCTGATGCAGCGAAAAAAATAAATATATAAAAAAACCCTCTTCTCCATCGTCAGTCTCGCACTACGAGCGTTCCTTGGTTACCTGAGATGCCGAAGCAGAGCCAGCAGGCAGAGAGGATGGGGCATTGGAAGAGCAGTAGGTATGTGTCCGGCAGTCACCTCAACTGCCAAACTAAGTTCCTTCCCCTCCAGCTTAATTTTCAGTTGCAATTTATCAGTTAGGCAAAGACTGGTTCAGCTCTTGGAAAAACAAGCGCGTGTCTGTGTAAGAGAAGCTGCCAAGAGGTGAAGTTTTAGCGAGAAAAGTCATAAAGCATTTAGGATGGAAAGGGTATTTTAGAGAAGGTGACCCCTCTCTTCTCAGGACCATCCTTCACAGAGAATCATTATGGTTCCCCTTGCCAAAGGCTTAAAAACTCATCTCTGCTTTCACTTTTACAGCAATTATTAATCTACTACCACTCAAGTTTCCGTCCTTCTTAAACCACCAATATTTTAACCAGCAGGTCCCCTAAATCAGTTATGGACACACTGCGGCATGTCTGGAGATGCACTCACAGCACACACAGCACAGATGCTTAAACACCTGCAGCACAAACACGGTTCCACACAACATCGCTGACGAGCCAGGCCGCCTTGCCTCCTGCCTGCTCCTCTGCGGTACCCGCCAGTGCGCTGGTCAGTTCATAAAAAGACAGCTACTGAGCCCTGAGTCTCTACCCAGCCTGATCTCAGGTGTGGTTCAGAATACACTAGAAAAGGCGCTTGAGTTTATCATTATCAATATTCAAAAGGATTTGAAGATCAAGGTCCTAAGCAGGAAATCTGAAAAGGAAGAGATTAGGATTTGGTTGAAGTTTTGAAAGATGTAGAAGAGCAAAAAAAAAAAACACACAAGGCTTCCCCTGATCCTGGGCAGAGGGGTAAAATCTGTGTCCCCTAAGAGAAGACGGGCCTCTCCACAGCGGAAGACAGTGTGAGTGCAGGCGGAGGGTACGCTTAGCAGCACGGAAGTGGGGCTGCAGGGGTCATGTGGAAGAGACCGTGACGCAGGTGCATGTGTCTCATCAGTGAAGTGGGACTCAGGAGTCAAACAGAAGACAAGGAGCATGAGAACTTTTGTAAAACCCCAGGCTTTGAACCTGTTTAGAGACAACGTGAGGTACTTGCAGGACTGATGTGTGCCCCGCTCAAAGAGGTGGTGGGAGACACAGCCCCGGCTCTCAGTGAATCAAGACGGCGTGGTGCTCACGCTGCGTCCTCTTGGGCTGTTTGTCTGCCGATGGACGTTAGGGGTGTTTCCATGTCTGAGCTACGGTGACTTGTGTTTCACTAAATATGGGGGTTGCAGCACCTCTTTGATATCTTGTTTAATTTCCTTTGATTACACAGCAAGAAGTGGGCCTGCTGGATCGTGTGGTGGTTTTCTTCAAATCTTTCCTGAGTCTGGCAATGGACAGGTGATCTTTACCTGCTCACTGGTGGACTCTTTTCTTCATGAGCTCTCAGGGTCTGTATTTGTCCTCTTGTTTTATTGAGGTAAATTGCCTTACCAATTTTAACAATCCATGATAACAGATTGAGTCACGACGGCCCCTTACCTCCAGGCAATGTTTCTCAAACAGGAGAGCTTTCATTTGCCATCTGTGCATCCTGTGAATTTAGTACATTTCCTTTGGCATTTTCAGATAGACCTTGTAAATGACCACTTGTCACAGACAGAGGTCTCTTCCCATGAGCTGCCTGAGGAAGCCACACTCTTGCGAACCCAAGGTCATGCTCTGAGCAAATGGGAATTCTCCTTCTGTCCCGGGCTGCTTGCGTGAGTAAATCTGTGTAGGTCTACTCCGTTCCAACCATCGAAGGCAGCAGAGCAGGACTGCCCCGACACAGAGTTTCTCTCCATCGGCCTCACCAACACACTGATACATGCACATGTATCTCTTTTAACATAGCTTACTCCATCACTCCTGATGGTAACTCTGCTGTCCCTGATTGCCAAGACGCCATGTCACACTGGACCCAGCCCATGGCCTTCCCTCCTTCCAAACGAGGGACTGCTGGCTCTCCCCCAGGGCCTAGGGCCCTCCCTGCGGAGGGGGGCTCCGTCTGCCATCCGGAGGTCTGCAGCTGGGTGCCCCTCCTAGGAGCCCTCCCTCCCGGGGCTCTCCCTGACCTTCTCTCTCCTTGGCAGCCTTCCCTCGTATATTGTGTTTCAGGCTCATAGATGTCTCCCGATTTTATTGTAAAGAGGGTATTTGCATTTTTATTCTTATTCTTCTGGAGGCTTTGGGCTGGTTTTTAAGAGACTCAGATGGAAAAATGCCATCTTTACGTAGCTAATTCTAAATGGGAATCTCCCAGTAAATTCTGAGTAAGTTTTTAAATGCAAAGAGGGAAGAAAGAGGCTAACGGTAGGAATCCCAAGGTCTGAGCCATGCCGACCTCAGGAACACACAGGCAGATGCCTGGTGGGTGAGCCCAGGAAAAGGCTGCCCCCCCAGGGACCTGCGCACGGGGCCCCAAGCTCTTTGGAGATCAAGTGAAGACCCGAGGGGGCTTTAAAGCCTGCCGGGTGATCTCACCAGGAAACCAGAGACTGTGCCCACCCCCCGGGATGAGGGGCCAGACATCAGCGTGGGCGGGTGGAGGTGCCTTCCCACGGGCAACGGTCTGGGACGTGTGTCCCTAGGACCCGCTGTCAGAGGCAGACAGCGTGCACCTGCGTTCTGAACTTCTCTTTGCCTTCTTTTTCCTTTTAGTGAAATTCCTTTTTTATAAATAAATTACAGTCTCAGCTTACTCAGAGGAAAATAAAAACACCTTCTTCTTCATGTTATCCACCATCAGCCCAGAGAGAAAAAGGTGAAGAGCAGAGAATGACTGGATTCAGGGGAAAATATAAAATAAATGAAAGAGGCACGTGTGTGTGACTGTGTGTGCACCTGTGTGTGTGTGTCTGTGCCTGTGTGTGTGTGTGTCTGTGTCCAGGTGAGTGTAAGTCTGCATGAGTGCCTACATCTGTGTCTATGTGCATGTCTGTGTGTCTGTGTGTCTGAGTACATGTCTGCATATGTGAATGTCTCTGTGTGTGTCTGTATGAGTGTGTCTGTGTGAATGTATATGTATATGTGTGTGTCTGTGCGTATGAGTGAGAGTTGTGTGTGTGTTTGCACGAGAGATATACGAAGGAAAGGACTCCTCCTGCTGACAGCGGCTGTCCTCTCAGACTGGACAGGTCACTCCTGACCTCCACTTTGCTCTGCAGGACAAATGAGGCTCCGTGGATGAGAAGCAGCTTTAGATGAAGGGGGTGGGGGCCAGAAGGGGAGCATCTCGAACACCTAGTTGAAGAGAAAACACCCACTCCGTGGCTCAGCTGCCATAGATTTTCAAGAGTTCACCCCATGTTCCCACTTAGTCTCTAACCCTCCGTGTGTCCACCAGCACTCTCCACTCCGAGAGGAGCAAGCAGACACCAGGAAGCCACAAAACGGCACAGCTGCCGCTCCCAGGCTGGAGAAGGGACCCGGCTCTCTGCTCCGCGTGCTCACAGAGCTCCACCAAGCCATCCGATCGCGATGCATAATTAATAGCGGGAAATGCAGGACCCCACTCTCTGTCGTCTCCGATTCCCAGAGGGCTCAGTAATGAACTTCCGCTTCCAACAAGAATACCCATCTCTGAGACAGATGTTGCCCCAACATGGAGCCAGGCCCCCCACTTTACCTTCGGGTAAAACCAGGCTGGGCCTTGAACACCACAAGGATGGCCTCCCCGTGTCAGAAAGGATGTAAGACCACACTTCCCAAGAACCATGTGCTCCCAGACCCAGCACAGCTCTTGTGAGCATCACTGAAGACCAGAACCGGGACCGGCCAGTGTCCTGGGGGACAGCGACCAGGCAGCGTGGCCAGATCTGAATTCATCCCTACCACTCACTGCCCTCACATGCTCTCTGCACTCCCGCGCCTTCCTCAGATTCTAAACTGGTTATTTTTCTATTAACTGATCAAATAACATGCTTCACTGAAGTCAGTTTGCTACAGGACAGCACCAGACAGGAACAAGAATGAGAGAAAAATGCCAACTAACACCATCACGCGTGAAAAGGTACACACGTGGAGATCCCGGGGGAACCTGAGTGCTGTTACCAGTGGTGATTCGAGCCAGGTTGGGTTTCACTTTGAGGTAGTTTGTCTCTTTGCTGTTGGTTGACTTATTGCAGGAAGAACGACCTGTCAGCAAGCCATCGAGAGTGTCAACACACAGTCTCCTTTCAAGGTTTTGAACCCAGGGTCCAGAAATCTGAGTCTAAGACCTAGGTCTGTTAGGCAGCGGGGTGACCTCTGGGAAGCCATCTCCCCTCCCAGGCCACGGCTTCCTCATTTGCCCGGGTGTGGTCTGCACCCGCACATCTAACGGTCCACGGACATGGAATAAGTGTCCACGAAGCCCTGGGAACCGCCAGTGAGAATCACAGCTCCCACCATGGAACAGCACTGCAGCTTTCTCCCGCTAAAACGCCAAGTGTAACGACCCGCAAGCTTGTAAAGACCAAACGGCCCGCCCCGTCCTAACCTTACAATAAGCGCCAGCACTTACATCGCGCAGCTGAGTTTTTGACATAAATTATTTGAGACCGTGTGTATTTCATCTTGGTTGATTCAAGAAATTACAAGTGTCCTAATACTCAGTGACAGAAGTTGACATATCAAAGGATTCGTAGGAACATCAACAAAAAATAAATCACCCTTTCACTGCCTCTCCCCAAAACTAAATTCCTCATTTTACAAAGACCATATAATCCTTTCATTTTCAAACAAATACCACTGCATCATTGTTGTTCTAGCATAAGCTCGCATAAATCTTGCAGCGAGGAGCACCCTTTAATGGCCCTGCCTGAAGGGCCCTCGTGACGCCGGCACAGGGCAGAATCCAAGGGGATTACACGTGTCCGGACAGTCGGGGGCGATCGGAGCACAAAGGCCCCTCCTGAGAACCCTCCATGGGCGACGATGTGCTGCACTTTCCTGTCTCATAAAAGGAGGCAGGAAGACAGCTATAACATGAATTCCACTAAAGGCATGCACTAGTTATCTAATCTATTAATTTGGGGTTTAATATTAACTCTGGTGTCTGCTATGACACGCATCTGACCCACATGGGCTGGTGCGGGGAGGGGGGTGGTAGGCTGGGCACCATCACAGTCTCTGGAGGGAGACGAGTGGTCGGGGGCAGGAATGGGGGATGGCATTCTTTCGCTTTGACCTTGTATTCGAAGACTGTGTTTGCTTTCAGACAAGTATTGACTTAACGTGGGGCCAGCCTCCTTGAGCCTGACGTAGCATGTTTCTCTGTAAATCTTAAAGGACTGCAGGTTCAAGAGGTAGCTTTTAACTCTAAGACATTTGAGCAAGTTAAGGTGATACCTCCGTTCTTCAAAGGAGAAGATGTTCACTCCTAAGGAAGACGGGCATGCGTCCCATCGCCCAGGTCACTCAACAGGAGAATGAGGAGTCAGATCCCTGTGTCTATTTTGCCCCATGTTCCCCTAATTTTTGTTTATTCAAAACCAGAGGAAATGCACTTAAACTTTCTATGCTGCATTTGAGGAATGAAGTTAAACTCTGGAAGAAGAATCATACCAATAATAACCATGCCATTTGCTTGAGCTGTTAAAGACAAGTCTGAACCCAGAGGGGTTCTTTAACCCATCAACACCATTGGAAGGAGAATGCTTGAAAACTGTAACATGCCCTGCAAAACATTTGATGGCCTGAACAACATCAAGGACTTGCTGCTGAATGCGCCGAGGTGCTCAGGGGAGCAGAGAACGGCCTGCTGGCTGAGGTCACCCAGGAAGCGGTCCCCGAGCTCTCCAGCCATTGAATCCCATCCCTCCCCAGGCTGGCACTTTCTCACAGCTTGCATCCTGGATCCAAGGATGCTCTCAGATCACAAGACCACAAAGAAAGTCGAGTCTTTTCATGAAATGAAACCGCCAAGTGGGTGTCTTCACAAGCAATGACCTGGCTATCCTTACAGCTGTCCCTCCCTGGGAAGCCGCTTAGGACGCGTTCAGGAGCAGAGGCAACTGGATGAATCTGGGGGCCCCGCTGCAGGTTCCAGGAGGGAAAAGGTGCATTTCTTGTTCTTGGGAATAACACACAGGCTAACCTGAACACGGCAACAGGAAGCTCTCAGCACCAGCCAAGCTGCCCTTCCAGGCCTCCTCAGTGTCTCTTGCCACATGGAGGAGGGTCCAGTGGGAGGATGTTTGCTGAGGAGCCGCCCTTCATGGCACTTCCCTGGTGGCCCAGTGGTAAAGAATCCCCCTGCCAATGCAGGAGATCTAAGAGACACAGGTTCAGTCCCTGGGTCGGGAAGATCCCTGGAGAAGGAAATGGCAACCTGCTCCAGTATTCTTGCCTGGACAATCCCACGGACAGAGGAGCCTTGTGGGCTACAGTCCATGGGGTCCCAAAGACTTGGACACAAATGAGCCCAGCACACATGCCATTCATCACAGACCGCGACCTACGAGAGGCCATTTGTCCTGCAACCAGATTTGCTCATCCACTTCCCTTCTACCAAAAACCACCTTTCCATGAGGACAGCCTGGAGAAATCCACCCCAGGTCCCGTGAGAGCAACTCCCAGGTGCTCCCCACCCAGAACGCCGGCAGAGACATGCAGAGACCAGAGGCCCCCAGGCCACCTAGAGCTCCTGCTGACCGAGGGGCGGGCGCTGAGTCCACCCACACTGAGCGATGGGGGTCAGAGGAAAATACCATCAGCTGAAAGCTACTCCGCCTGCCGTTGCCACGGGCAGCACTGTGCTTTAGCAAGCACACTCTAGCACCAAACACCAGACCTCCAGATGAAGCCGCAGGATGGACTCAGCCATCCCCGGCAAGCTGGCGATGCTGGCGGCCCCGGGGTCACACCCTTGGTTCTTAGGAGCCTTTGCTGAGCACGAGCCGCCAGCTCCCGGACAGGGGCCCAACTCTGCCTCAGGCTCCTCCGTGAGTCAGGACAGCTGCAGCCCCCTGCCCACTCGCAGTCGCCTCCGGGAGCCCCCAGCCCCCAACCTCAAGAGCCTGTGGGGCAGAGGAGGGAAGACCCGGGCTTGCCAAGCCGTCCCGCCCCAGGTCTGCCCTGCTTGCCCCTGTGGGACATGTCATCTGGCATTCAGCTTTAGATGCTATGGAGCTGCCTGGCGCACCCCTCCCAGGAGCGTGAAACGCTGAGCAGGGTCAGGACGGCCCAGAGCTGACCGCACACCGGCGGGGCTGGAACCCTGGGGCTGCGGTGCCTTCACTGTGGTTCAGGTCCGCAGACGATCTCACGCTCACATGGTGCTGTCCCCGTTACTGACTTCATCCCAGCCAATGTTTGCTGTGAATAAAATGCCAGGTGTTACGATAAGCACTGTCTGTGGACTGCCCAGCATCACCTTCTAGAAGATGGTGTGATTATTCCTACTTTGTAGATAAGGACAAACAAGAGTGGGGAGGCTGAATTGCGTATCTGAAGAGCATGTGAGAGAGAGAGCCGGGACACACGCTGACCTCTCTGGGTCTCTCTGACCCATCCAGTCAATGGGGTTTGTTCCTGGGGGGTCCATGTCCCTGGGGGGCCGTGCCCTTTGGGGGGGGCGGGCTCCTGTCCTGCCTCAAGCAGCGCAGCCTGGAGAGAGGAGCTCGGCTCTCTGACGGAAGCAGCGCCCTGGCCTGGGTGCGGGACCGGGCCCCGGTTTGCTGTCTGTGTGCATCTCACTCCGTGTCACTGGCCACGTGGTGCCTGCCCCCCTCCCAACAAGAAAGACCCCCCAGCTCTGCCGCGGGTGCTCAGCCCTGGGGTCTCCTGGCTCCAACCACAGGGTCAGCGTGGGGCTCCGCGGCTTCTTACACGATGTCCCTCCCTGCCCCGGCAGCCAGCCCAGCGCAGCGTCCAACACGCCCGGCTCGGGGAGCAGGGGCCTGGCCGTCCTGCCGCCCCGGGAGCCACGCGGGCTCCTGCCCACCTGAAGCCCAGGCCTCCGGGACGGTTTCTGAACCAGATGGTTTCTGAGCTCTTTCTTACGCCTAATATTTTTCAGTATTTTAATTTTATAGGAACTCATCCCTAATATTGGCTCTGTCTTTTTTTCCGTTGAAGTCTACTTGATTTACAGCGTTGTCTCAGTTTCCGGTTACTGCACAAGGATTCAGTTCTACATGTTCAGAGGAGCGTTCCCTGCACTGCACAGCAGGCCCTGCCGGTTATCTGCTCTGTGTGAAGTGCTGTGTGTCTGTTGATCCTAACCTCCCGGCTGGCTCTGTTTTGAGTAAAGGTGGATGACGGCCTTCCCTGAGTCATGTGAATGATCCTTCCCACAAGCTAGGGTACATATCTGGTTCTCACTGTCATCTGCAAACACCAAGCTTTCTGGAAGCGAGCTGAGCAAAGAACCCAGCCCACGGGATGGCCGGCACCGCGATTGTGGCCTCCTCCTCATACCGAACCCTTGAGGCTGGCTGGACCTAGGCTCCCACTTCAAGGAGCTGTGGCAAGGCTATTTTCCCATCAAATTCTCAGGAAAACGTCTAGGTGATGTTGAAAGCTGTAGAAGAAAACCAGTGTCTCCCCTTCAATTAACCCCCGTGCCTCAGCAGAGGTTGACGTCACTGCCGTAGAACTGTGTTAAATGTGCTGCGTCCGTGAGCAGCTCGGTGACCATGAGCACGCCTCCCGATGCTCGCTACCTGCCCCGGGCCAGCTGGTGTCAGAGGCTTGGGCTTGTGCACTCCTGGGGGTGAGGGGGGATCGCTGAGGCCAAGTGTGGCTCATCCAGGGCCGCGAGCTGAGACCAGCTGCCTTTCCCCCTCCCCTCCGATTAATTCAGACAAACATGTCCTTTCTCAGCAGACTGAGCCCCAGAGACAGCAGGTGTCGATGACAATGACATCAAGCAATATTACCAGGTGCCCAAACTTACTGGACATTCACAAAGTCAAGATGGCTTTGTAACTCTCCGCAGAAGTGTCCATCTGAACCAGGAAGAGGAGCACGCTCTCAGAGACAAGTCTCGTTTTATTTGGGCCAAATGAAAAGACAGACATGAAGCGAGCTCCGTCAGAACAGCCGGCTGCCTTGGAGGCGGGAGCCCCGGCTCTCAGGAGAGCACGTCTAGAATTCTAAAGGACCACAGAGGTTTGGGCATAGGCCTCACTCCCGGCTCAAACTCCTTGGCAATGGAATGAAATGCTAAACGTGGGGCAAAAATCACTCTTCTTCCTTCATGTGGGAAGACGTGTGAAGCATGGTTACAGCAGCTCCCGTGGTAAAGACCATCGCTAATCACGTACGGTATTAACTGTGCCAAAGCCACACCGTGCTTGAAAGCTAAAGTATCTCATTATGAAGACAGCACCAAGGAGTGTGTGATTATATTAAAAGAAATTACAAAAAAGAAAAAAAGCTGTATCCTATTCTCTATCTTCTGTGCAGAATTAAATTCTCTAAGGACCACTGACCATGTTGCCATCCCCCCCGAACCCGCTCCACGCTGGGGTCCAGCCCAAGAAAAGCCCCTCTGGGGCAGTTAGTGGGGAGCTTCTTTGCACCCTGGAGGCTGGAAGGCAGGGGTGCGGAGGTGCTGAGAACCGTCATGAAAAGCTTCTCCCCAAAAAGCCTTTCTAAAAGCTGCCGTGTAGTAGAACTTAAAATGAGCAGGGGTTGCCGAGAATGAGTTCACAGCCAGACGCAAAAGTCAGCCTGCCGTCGGGACAGCAAGCGGCTTAGTGGACCCTGCCCCACCTTCCCTAAAAACCTGGGGTGTGTTTGACTGATCAACCCGCACGAGGAACAGCTTTCATCCTGGGGGCACCCACCCAGCCCACCTCGGACTCGTGCTCCCGAAAGACAAAGCGCTGGGCTCCATGCAGCCAAAGGGAGGGGTGGCCCTGCCTCCCCCAGTGTGGGCCGGGCAGCCTGCTGTCACCAGGGTGGGCACAGAGCGCCCCAGGGAGCATCTGGCCCCTCCAGGCTGGACCCACCTGTCTGTTCCCCTGCTCTCCACTCCGGTAAGACACAGGAAACACACGTTCCTTAAAAAGAAACGCTTAGATGCTGCTTTTAGAAGTAAGCACAGTGCAATAACGCAGTTTTTTTGCAGTGAACGCTGTGATTAGATGGAAGCATAAGGAGAACTGAAGGGGTCACCCTGCGACATCCGGCACACGCCCAATCCCTGCGTGGGCCCTGATGGGGCCACAGTCCAGATCTAAGTTCTCAAGCAGATGAAGTGAACGGGCAACAGCGGTCACAGTTCCTGGGTCAGAGTGAAGGCACAGTGGCGGCAAACGAGATGCAGTGCGCCCGGCTCCTCCATGCCCTGAGACGGAGAAGAGTTTGCTCTGGCCTTGACCAGACTATAGAGGCAGATGATATGGTGGGCAACCATCTCTCAGTGATGTTTACCGGGTTTTCTCCTGCAACAGCCTCAGTGGCTAAATGCACTCAGGAAGGAGCTATCTGTACTCTTCCAACACACATTGACAACCACCTCCCATGCAGGCTGGCTGAGGAATGGAACAGCCTCGAGAGTCCAGCAGGGAGATGGGCAGCAGATCCGTAAGTCAGTCTACACGGGCAAAATGCACCTGCAGTGTGGAGGCACAGGAACATGTCTGCAGATGGAGAATGGCAGGGGGAGTGTGCGTAAGGTCTTTCAGGAGGAAGCGTCCCAGCACAGGTCACCCACGGCCGGGCCCCACTCAGGCAGGATCGGCAACCTAGGGCAGAAATTCTTCACCCAGGACTAACAACCCCATAGGGTTCACAGAGAGAGTTCAAGGGCATACACACTTAGGCAGAAATTACATCTTCAATTTTACTAACCTCTTAGGCAATCAAACCGACTACCAGTGAAATCATAGAAAAATTCACATCTCGTGACCATTGTCGGAGATTTCTCAAATACTATTGAGGCTCAGAACTACTTTAAAATGATAGTGATTACAAAATCTGGCACTAGGTCTTGTAATTTAATATGATGCTCTGAAAGTACATATATGACTATACCACCAATTAGTTTCATATTTTTACAACATATCTGTTTCTTTTGAGACAACAGATTTCAACATAATTTGTTTCTCTTGAAATCCTGTATACTTTATGTTATGCACCAAGAAATTTTATTCTGTGAAGGGTTCCAGTGGCTTCACCAGAGGTCTATGGGAAATCCATCAATTAATCAATAAGAAAAATAACATTAAAACTAAGGACCTCACCTTAAAACAATTGTTCTTACCATTCTTTAGTATTCAGTTCAGTTCAGCTGCTCAGCCGCATCTGACTCTTTGCGACCCCATGGACTACATCATGCCGGGCTTCCCTAACCATCAACAACTCCTGGAGCTTGCTCAAACTCATGTTATTATACAGTGGATGGATGAACAAAATATCTGATTTCTCCACCCATGCCATTTCTCGTAAAGATCTTTCAGTAATAACTGAATCACAGTGTGTTCCAAGGTAATTCACCACAAAATATAAGAAACAAGAAAAAGCATCTCTAGAGAATTAAAAATGGTCAAGTTCAGTATCCACTTGTAATCCAAGCTTCTAGGAAACTATGAGCAGAAGAGAATGTTTTCAACCTGACGAAAGGTATCTTCAAGAAATCTACACCAAACCTCCCACCTTAACTGTGACATCTTAAAGTTTCTCTATGAGGTAGGGGTGTTCCTTGTGCACATCACTTCTGCTCTGCCTTTCCCTGGAAGGCACAGGTACTTCAATAAAAAGAAATAAAAGGCATAAGGATCAGTACACAAGAAATAAAACTGTCTTTATTCACAGATGATGCAACTTTCTAAGAATAAAGTCCTAGAGACTCAATAGATAAATTATTAGAATTAGTAAGTCAATTGAGGAGGCTTATGAGATTGAGGCCACCGTATAAAAATCAACTGGATAGCTTTCCACCAAGAGCCAATGGAACATTTTTTAAAAATACTAACGCAGGAGATTCTGCGGTGCGCTGGGCTGTGGCTTCGGGCCGGCCTGATTTCAGCACAGCTGCGGTGGACAGCTCCACGCACAGCCCGGGCCCCACGTCAGGCCGGCGCTGCGGGCTCTGGAGCTGCACAGAGCCCTGCTGCCTGTGCACAAAGACACTCAGAGGCCCAGCAGCAGCTGCACCCCGGGGCAACCTGGGCCACCAGGGGACCAGGGCTGCTGGCAGACACCCCAACCTGTTCTCCGGTGGGCAAAGCCCAGGCCCTCTCCCCTCCGTCTTCCGTGAGCCTGCATCCCAGCCATCCACTAACACCCGCTCTGGGGGCTCTCGTCTCTCCCCTGGCCCACTCCTGTGGCCTGACTTCTGGACCTGCCTTCTAACTAAACTGCCCGCGCTTGCATTCTTGCCTCAGGCTCTACTCTAGGGAAGTATACACAGACACCATCTACAACAGGAGCAAACAATATCTGTAAACTGTGAATGAATCTTACAGAAGATACGCAAGGCCTCTCTGCAGGAAAATATAGAATATTATTGTGAGTAAGAGGACGACTAAGTGAAAGCATATAAAGTATTCGTGGATTGGAAGACTATATATGGTAAATATACTCATTCACCAAAATTGATTTGTATAGTAAACGCAATCCTAACCAAAACTCAAGAGACTATTTTTCTATTTTTTTATTTAGAAACTTGGCAAGCTGATCCTAAAATTTCATGAAAATTCAAAGAGCAAAGAACAGCCAAAACACTTTGAAGACTGGAGACATGTTCTACTAAATATAAGATCGTTTAAAGTTATGGTAACTAATGGTGTGGTATTGATGGAACGATAAACAAATTAATGATCAGACCAGAAATGACAGCCAGAAACAGACCTCAAAATTTACCGTCACTTTGCGTAATACAAATGTTCTGCTAAAGAGTGAGAAGTTATTCTTCCTAATAAAAGAGTTCAGGACACTCAGATATATTTTTAAGAGCCTTGATTATTACTTCACACTATGCATATAAATTAATTACATGGAGATGGCAGAACTAACCACAAAAAGTAAAACAGGAAAGCTTGTTACAAATAACATAAAAAATTTCTACTCTTTCTACTTATAATCATATTTATTATATATCCTTCACTATTTTATTGGGCATTAAAGATGAATGATTACTAAAACAGTATAGTTTATTTCACTTTTATAAATATGGGACAAACTTCAATATCACACAGTGATTTTTGCTTTTAACGATGTTTCAATATTAACGTCATGGCTTTCCTGTTTGTTTTCTTGATGTGTTTTGGCCTAACCCCTTCCAACTTTTTGTTTAGGTCTGTGTTTCTTATTGAGCATATGGTTTTCCTTTTTCAACCAGGATAAAACATCTTGACTTTTCATTCAGAATTTTAATCCACTTGTATTTATTGTTATAACTGATATTTTACTTCTCTCATTATATTTATAATTTGCATTTTATGACCACTTGTTGCTTCTTCGTTTTCTGTACTCTGAAAAAATAAAAGGGAAAAAAAGGTCGAACTTAACAAGAAAAGTACAACAAAATCAGAAATATCTAGAAATATACAACATCTTGGGGAATGTGCCAGATCCATATGAAGAAAATTTTAAAGCCTAATTGAGAGACAGAAGGCTTACAGAAATGGACAGATGCAGCATTTCTATCACATTCGCTAAACTGAGGACTAACACTGTCAACCTTCCTCAAATTAACTTGTGAGCCTCTTGCCATTCTACTCACATTAAAGAGTTTTATTTGTTAGCTTGATTGCTGTTTGTATAATTAGACAAATGAGCCTAACATCTATATGAAAGCATAATCTGGTGAAAAGAATTAATGCAACTGAGAATTTCAAGGTAAACCTTCCACGACCAGAGCTTAAAAGAACGCAGTGTGACGACGCAAGAAGGGGGCCGGCGGGGAGAACCGATGCAGTCTGCAGGAGGCACCGGAAGCCTGGAGAGGAACACACGTGGGCGCGGGTCTGGGCGCTAAGACGGTTCAGAATGCCACGGCCGTCCGGAAGCCGGGGGCGCAGTTTCCGGTCTGTCACTCGGGGTAACAGCAGCAGCGACCTCACAGCACGCGGATGGCACAGGTCACTCACAAGAGCCCTGAGAGCTGGGCCCAGGCACGGGAGGGTCAGGACGTTCTCGGTGGCGCCGTCCTCCGTGACGCTGAGCACGGGACAGGCTCTGAGAACGCCAACAGTGGGGAACTCTGGTGAGTGTCGACCAACCCAAGCTTCCCAAAGCCAGTGGAGCGAGCATGTTTTTACAGACATCACGTCTCTTAAAACCTCTCATAACCACGGCCTGAAGAGCATGCTCTGGGCAGTGCAGTCCTCCTAGGAATAAGACTCAGGCTCTGATGGAATGGTGTCCAAAATACCCAGGAGGAGGAGGAGGGGGTTTTAAAGATGGTCTGGAGAAAGCTCATGAACTATTTGGAAACAAATACACTAAGCTATGCATAAAGAGAAAATAAACTATAAGACACTAAAGAAACTAAAAAGTAAAAGTGAAGGTTGCTCAGTCATGTCCGACTCTTTGGGACCCGGCGGACTATAGAATCCATGGGATTCTCCATGCCAGAATCCCAGAATCCTGGAGTGGGTGGACGTTTCCTTCTCTGGGGGATCTTACCAACCCAGGGATCGAACCCAGACCTCCTGCGTTGCGGGCAGATTCTTTACCAGCTGAGCCACCAGAGAAGCCCAAGAATACTGGAGTGGGTAGCCAATCCCTTCTCCAGGGGATCTTCCTGACCCAGGAATCGAACCCAGGTCTCCTGCATTGCAGGCGGATTCTTTACTAGCTGAGCTACCATTTCAGTTCAGTTCAGTTCAGTCGCTCAGTCGCGTCCCTCTCTTTGCGACCCCATGAATCGCAGCACACCAGGCCTCCCTGTCCATCACCAACTCCTGGAGTTTACTCAAACTCATGTCCATTGAGTTGGTGATGCCATCCAGCCATCTCATCCTCTGTCGTCCCCTTCTCCTCCTGCCCCCAATCCCTCCCAGCATCTTTTCCAATGAGTCAACTCTTCAAATGAGGTGGCCAAAGTATTGGAGTTTCAGCTTCAGCATCAGTCCTTCCAATGAACACCCAGGACTGATCTCCTTTAGGATGGACTGGTTGGATCTCCTTGCAGTCCAAGGGACTCTCAAGAGTCTTCTCCAACACCACAGTTCAAAAGCATCAATTTTTTGGTGCTCAGCTTTCCTCACAGGGAAGCCCATAAATAAACTAAAAGAAAAATAAGCCAGAAAGAACAAGCAAAAATAATTGATATAATTAATCAATTATAATTAATTATAATTTAAATTATATTTAAATTATATAGCTATAATTTATATAACTATAAATTATAGTTTATTTAATTAATACTATAATTAATTTTAATTAATTAATTTAAAATAAACTAAAAGAAACCATATTCTTTAAACCTGTTTTTAACCCTGAGGTAAAGGTAACTCATATTAGCAGAGCAGCAAGGTAAGACAAAGTAAGGGAAAACCTTGGTAGATGCTATTACAAGACAGCTGACAACTTCTGCAAATTGAGACATCATAAATTCAATAATAGGAAAATTATCAACATTTTAAAATATTTGCAACTACAATCAATAGGAAAATTAAGAAAACTATGGTCAAAGTGGCAACTGGCACAAAGAAATACTTAACAAAAAGAGATATAATGTTCAGTCACTAAGTCATGTCCCATTCTTTGCAACTCCATGGATTGTAGCTCACCAGGCTTCTCTGTGCTTCACCATCTCCAGAGTTTGCTCAAACCCATATCCATCGAGTTGGTGATGCCATCCAACCATCTCATCCTCTGTCATGACCTTCTCCTGCCCTCAATCTTTCCCAGCATCAGGGTCTTTTCCAGTGAGTTGGCTCTTGGCATCAAGTGGACAAAGTATTGGGGCTTCAGCTTCAACATGAGTCCTTCCAGTGAATATTAAGGACTGATTTCCTTTAGGATGGACTGGTTGGATTTGCTTGCAGTCCAAGGGACTCTCAAGAGTCTTCTCCAACACCACAGTTCAAAAGCATCAATTCTTTGGCACTCAGCCTTCTTTATGGTCCAATTCTCACATCTGTTCATGACTAGTAGAAAATCCATAGTTTTGACCATACGGACATTTGTTGGCAAAGTGATAATCTCTGCTTTTTAATGTGCTAAGTTTGTCATGGACATGAGTTTGAGCAAGCTCCAGGAGATAGTGAAGGACAGGGAAGCCAGGCGTGCTGCAGTCCGTGGGGTTGCAGAGTTGGACACAACTAAGCGACTGAACAACAATGGATTGTCCTAACTCTCCTTCCAAGGAGCAAGGACCTTTTAATTTCGTGGCTGCAGCCACCATCCACAGTGATTTTGGAGCCCAAGAAAATAAAATCTGTCACTGCTTCCACTTTTTCCCCTTCTATTTGCCATGAAGTGATGGGACCAGACGCTCTCATCTAATACCCAATATAATGGTATAAGACAGGTAATTCAGAGACAAAAACAAAAAGGCTGCATTTTCCCTATCAAGCCAGCAAAGATGAAAACCTACGTTTGTCAGGTGTTCCGGGAAACTGTCACATGCTGGGAGTCTGAGTGTAACCTTTCTGAACCGTCTCTTTGCAAACTGTAGCAAAAGGTTTCCAAATAGGGAGACTTCAATCTCTCAGGTGAGATGATGTTCTCCAATGGAGCCCCTCTCTCCCCAAAGCCAGGAAACAAGTCAAAAGATGTTTACAGACACAAAGTCTAGTGTAGGCGAACAGATTGAGTATCCTACATTACTGAAGCCCACCTGTCCCCAGTGGATCCTGAGAGGACGCAAGCATTTCTAACACCTCCTGCTACCTTACATCACGTCACAAGCAGTACCTAGTTTCAGCTACACTTTTACTTTTGATTCAATGCTCGCTAAGTCTTTCTCACGTTTATTTGATGTTTCTCCATGTGACACTCAGTATTGCCTAAATGGACAAAATAAGACAAACAAAATCACTTGCAAAATTCTAAACCATCCGTGAGAGCAGGCCCATTTCTCTCTGGACCACCCTGCACTTTGACGGGTTCTCAGGGACACAGTGCATGGAAAACAAAAGGTCTGCCTGTGCTGTGTGGGTCTGACTGGAGTCTCTCCTGCTGCAGTGACCGGGCTGGTGGAAGCTCAGGTGCTGCCCCAACAGGAGTATAAGATGACAGGAGACAGCTGAACTGACACCAGAAAGCCTAACGGAGAAGTTATGATGGGGGTTTTGGCAGCAGCATGGGTTCCATAATGCCTCTAAAATCCAACAGCAAATTTGTAAATCAAATCAAAAGTATGTGAGCCGAGCCCGAGCGGCAGGGATAAGTGGGGATGAAACAGAAGAAGCAGTGACGTCGTGCGTCGTGATGCCGAATTTAAAAACGAGAGGCCTTCCTGGAGCCGGCGAGGCCCTTTTTGGCAGAATCGCTTCCTCCCAGAGACGTTCCCAAGTGGACTATCCAGTGTTATTTGAAATGGGTTTGGCCTCGTGTTACCTTTCTCGTGATCTTTTTAAAACCTGCCATTAGGTTGAGTTCAGCTCTTACCCCTTTAGTGCAAAGTTGTACCCAGAATGTCACGAGAGGCAACACCAATGGAATGCGGTGCGTGGGCCAGGGTCCCAGCCCCCTTCCCCAGGCTTGCCCCAGTCACCTTCTCCCCACAAAAGCTTGAAGGGCACCCCCACACACACCACTGCAAGTGGGGACTGCTCAGAGCCCCATATATGCCGCACAGATTCACCTCTAGAGACAGCCAACCTCATAGAGGTCAGCAAGGGACGGCACGATGCGCGGGCTGTCTGAACCAGGCGCCTGCCACCTCCTCCACCCGCCCACCCGAGTCTGGCCAGGCCTCAGGCTCGTGAAGCTTCTGGGTCATGACGGCAGTCAGGTACGAGCCTGGGGGAGGAGCCCGGGGCGCCCACGTGCCCCCATGGTGCCTGGCCCTGACACCCCATCCATGTTTACTCACAGCATGCTGTCTGCCCCAAAGTGAGAGTGACCATGTCAATCGCTCAGTCGTGTCTGACTGCGACCCCATGGACTGCAGCCCACCAGGCTCCTCTGTCCACGGGATTCTCCAGGCAAGAGTACTGGAGTGGGTTGTCATTTCCTTCTCCAGGGGATCTTCCCAACCCAGGGACCAAACTTGGGTATCCAGCATTGCAGGCCCACCTAGGGGTCAAACAAATGGATCTCAGATGCTGAGAGCATAAACAGAACAAAGGACATGATTTTGACTTTAGTGGGACCTGTAAATGGACAAAAACATAAACCGGTGCATGTGAAATGTGACGGGGTCTCCCGGCAGTCGGTCTTCCACGAAGCGGTCAGCTCGCCCAGCGGGAGCAGCTGGTTCCCTCGGGCTGTGCCTCAGACTCTGACCCTGGTGTCTGACTTTGGGGCCCACATCTCCCCGGGCTGAAAGGCCCGTTTCCTAACTCAGCGATCCTGCATTCCTGGAGCAAAGTCTCGGGGCAAACAGGAAACACAAACCTCCACAGGACAGAAGCCCAAAGCCCCACAACTGTCTTCTCAGGGGCCCGGGAGCAGGTCCCTGCAGCCCTTTTTCCCCGAGAGACCTTCCGGGCGCCGCCCCTGATGGCCTGTCTCCCCATCCGGGTCAGCAGCCGCTCTGACTGGCTCTGCATGTCTTCTCCCCCGTCCAGGGCAGGCAGTCGTGTCTTCTTCTTTTATCCATCTTGCCCAGCCTAGGCAAGAGAGCACGTCCTTTCATGAGCATGCACTGTGATCATTTTCGTAAGTGTAAGGTTTTTGTTTTTGCTTTACTGAGGGAGTCTTGCCTCCTGGCTGAATCAAAAGCTGCTCGGGCCGCATGGGCCCTGATTTATGCCTCGCACCCCTCGTCTCCAACTGCAGGCGAGGCACACAGCAGGGGCTCGACGAGCACCCGCTGATTAATGGAACTTGAGCCATGAACGACAGCCCTCGTCGGGGAGCCCGAGCCTTCAAGTGGGCCAATTAGCATGTCTGCCCCCATCACCGCTGATGGGGTATTGTGCGCTGCTCACGTCTACAATCAGCGGACCCAGGTACTCAGCAATGCCGACAGCTTTCCACGCTCTCAGGCGGCCAAAAATAGCTGTACAGTAAACTCTCATTATGCAGGAGGATGGCAAGATGGGTGCTCTAATTAATTAAACATTCTGGTCAGTAAAAAAAAAAAAAAAAAGAACATATATATGCAGAAGACCAGCTTTTACAAAATGAGAATACTTTTAAAAAATAAGATATGCTCGGCACCGGAATTATACCCAACCATGTAACTGCATCATTGGAAAATCATCTAAAGGACTCCGCTTCTGTCTGTTGCAGTGTGTGCAAAGGGCACCAATCTGGAGGGGAAATCTGTGTTCTTAGTCGCTCAGTCGTGTCCGACTCTTTGTGACCCCACGGACTGCGGCCCACCAGGCTCCTGTCTGTGGGATTCTCCAGGCAAGAATACTGGAGTGGGTTGCCATGTCCTCCTCCAGGGGATCTTCCCCAACCAGGGACTGAACCCACAACTCTTTCATCTCTTGCATTGGAAGGCAGGTTCCTTACCATTAGCACCATCACCTGGGAAGTCGAGGGAAAGTCTGTGATCCCTCAAATACAGTAAGTTTCAGGGAGAGGCTTACATCTCTCGGCACCAATACCCATGAGATGCCAGTTTAGATGTTCCAGTATCAGCATTATTTTCAATAACTGAGGCTTTAACTAGTTACATGAACTTCCTGGTTACCATAATTGTGCAAAAACAATCATTTAAAGAGAGCATTATTTCTAAGTTTTAAAATGAATGAGAAGAAAGTTTGAGGGCAGATTTCCTGGGAGTTGAATGTTAGGGGTCTTTCCCAGTCTCAGAATTCTGTCTTGCAATATTGTCTCTTTAAAAATCCTGGTTTTGGTCATATGTGTTACCAGCCATTTCAACATAGACCAAAGCAGTTAACTTTTAGTTTATGCATACAGCTTTCATGCAACTTTCAGTTGCTTATTCCAAGACTCTCCAGTATACAAAAACAAATGTATGAACTACTGTTTCCAACTTTTCTAGCTTGGGAAACAGGTTTCTTTATGCTTACAGGCTCAGAAGTATTTGAATAAGAGCATGTTTTTAAATGAATAAAATCATATTAAAACCTTGTGTAACTCAGTGAATCTGTCCTGGCCGTACATTAGGGTGACCTGGGAGCCTTAGAAAAGGCCACGCCCAGGCCTGAGAGATTATTCTTTTTCCACTTAGGTGAACTGGGTGGAGGTCCAGACATCCACATTTTTAAAATCTGGGGAGATCCTAACCCAAGTTAAAGCCCAAGACTGTGGTAGAGAGAAAAACTGGGCTTCTTTTTTTTAACTATAAACTTTTTACTTTGTACTGGGGTGCAGCTGATTAATGATGTTCTGGTAGTTTCAGGTGATCGGCGAAGGGACTCAGCCATACATACACATGTATCCATCCTCCGCCAAACCCCTTCCCATCCTGGCTGCCACATGACCTTGAACAGAGATCCGTGGGGTGTGCAGTAGGTCCTTGCTGGTTATCCATTTTAAAGACAGCAACATGTACATGACCTTTCCAAAGTCTCTAACCATCCTTTTCCCCCGGCAACCACAAGTTCATTTTTCTAAGTCTACGAGTCTCTTTCTGGAAAAACTGGGCTTCTTAATCAAATATTTATTAACATGAGAAATATCTGTCTCATCCAAACTGTAGAGAAAGAAGCTCACAACTCTATGTGCAGAGATGCCGACTTGGGCAGGGGAAGACTGTTGAAGCAGGTATTTATTGCCAGATTACTGAGGGCTTGACTTACCTCAAGTTTGAGGAGTAAATAAACTCTGAGTTCTTTTATTCTCCCACCTTAACCAGCCTCCCTTACTTGACTCGAGATGTAATTCTAAACCTTCAAGAAAAGTGTATCAGCAAACTCCTCTCATCTTTCTGTTAATTCAGAAGTGGACAAATTCCTCATAAAAAGTATTGAAAGCAGAACCAGCTCGTAATTGGTTCCCACGTCCTATGCTGGGCGCACAGGTTTGAGGAGGAGATAGTATCTCCGGGGTGAGGCTGGGAGGCGGGGCGGTAGAAACTTCGTATCACGACATCAAAGCCGGGAAGAGATGAAAAGGCATCTCTCTATTTGCATCATAAACAAATTTTACATATTATGATATTCCAAGAATCTTTCATTTTAACAGGTGGAAAAACAAGGACGGAGGCAGTGTGTAAAACACAGAGCCTCATTTGTGGTTGGTGATGGAGCTTATGGGGCTTTGATAGAAGCTCTGCCATGAGTGCGCGGCAGGCAAGGGCTTGTCGGGCTCTGCCCGGGGCACGGTGCTCACTGATCCCGGGCTGATGCGAGACATCCATTGTCAGTTGGGCACAGCTGCAAATTCATTTTGAAAAGGACCATTTTGGTCCCAGTGAACCCATCTCAGATTTTTTCCCTCCTTTTCTGAAGGGCCGTAACTTAAAAGGGGCGACGTGGTGGGTTTCAACCGGCTTGGCACGAGTGTGGATCTGCAGGCAGGGCTGGGTGAGTGACACGGGAGGTGGGCACGGGTTTCCTGCAGGTCCCGGGACGGAGGCCGCCGGGGTGCAGACGCAGGCCGGCAGGCAGCTGCTTCCCGCCGCTTGGCGGTGAGCGCGGGCTCGGCGCGCAGCCTCGGCGGGGAGCAGGCGGCTGCATCTGGGCCCAGCACCTGTTCCTCACCCGGGCAAGCAAGGGCACAGCGACAATGGCTTTAATCAAGGGAGAGTGATGAGCGATTAGGTGTCTCCTAATTGTACCTGGAAACTCTGAAAGAGCCCCACTCATGCTTGTTTGATTCCTTAATTGCAGAAACGCCTCTCAGAAACGGCTGCTGTTTCCCAGACAGGAACGCACTCATCTCTGAATGTGATGGTCCACTTTCCAGCGAGAAGGGTGAGCATGATGAAGCCCTGAGGCGCTTCCAGCCGACGGACATGCAGGCTAGTTCACCAAGGCAGTCTCTCCCTTTCAGATGTTATCCAATGCTGTGATCTCAGTTTGTTTCAGAGCTAGATTTGGGTTTTTTTTTCTGACTTGTTTAAGTTAGTTTTAAATTTTTAAATTTTAAATTTTGTTGACACACAGTTTTAAATTTTTAGTTAGTTTTAAATTTTATTAATTAGTTCGTTTTAGTTCTTAGTTAGTTTTAAATGTCATTGACATACAGTTGATTTACAATGGTATGCTTAATTTCCAATGCACTGCAAAGTAGCTCAGTTATACATATATATGCATTCTTTTCCATATTCTTTTCCATTACGATTTATCCCAGGACATCAAAGACAGCTCCCTGTGCTTAGAGGAGGACCCTGTGGTTTATGCGTTCCTTACATAATCTGCATCTCCCCTCCTTCCCTCCCCCACACCTGCCCACCCCCCGGGGCCACCACTGGTCTGCTCTCTATGTCTGTGAGGTTGTTTTTGTTTCAGAGACGTATTTTGCATCTAAAAATATGACCCAGAGATATACTTTGCAGACAAGGCACTTGGAAATTTTCAGTAAGTCAGCGACTTCATGAAAATGAGGAGAAACACATGGAAGGTCAGGGCCGCGAAACACAATGACTGTTCCTTCATTAAACAGCGAACAGTGTATGAGAGAAACAGAGGCCAGGTGTGGCATGCTGGCTGCGCTGCTGAGAGAGCCGAGGGCCCGGCGGGAGAGGCCCTCGGTGAGCTTCACCCCCGGGAGACGCGGAAACGGCCCAGACCGGGGTGATGTCTTGGGCTGCCCAGTCACGGAGGGCCTGGCCCGCTGCATGGCGCGTCCGCCAGCTGCTGCATCACTGGGCATTTACCCGTGTGGCATTACGGGGGTTTCTGGGGCGGGCCGACGACACATAAGGAAACAACGCCCCCTGAGAGGCCTGCAGGCCCTGCGGGGTGCCTTGGGGGGACGAGACCGTCTTCTGGTGGGCGCTGCGCACTCCCTCCCGATACAGCGCAGGATGACATCTCGTGACAATGAGAAGGCGAGACACGGGCCCCTCACACGCAGACTGAATCCCAGGGAGTCAGGCTGGACGCAGCGACACGTCAGGCTCCAGCTCGTTGCTCCAGTGAAGCTGCCCATCCGGGGCGTGGGGGCACCTGGGCGCTGGTGGGGGAGGGCTGGAGGTGGGGGGAGCACGGCAGATGAAAGCAGCCCAGACACCCCCAGCCTGGGCCATTTTCACGTCTCCCGGGGTGACTCTTCCTGCCCAGGTGTCTGGGCCTCGGTGACCCAGTGGCAACAAGAACTAAAGGAGGCTGCTCGAAGGGCCGTCTCCGGACCACCCCGAGCCACGGGTGCTCCAGCTGGGTGCCCGGCTGGTCACTGCTGACCCGCACTGCAACCAAGGCCGTCCGGGGCCCCAGGTACGGAGCCCCGGGCAAACAGTTCCTCTCTGTCCCAAGCCCAGGCCTCTGCCCACCCACCGGCCCAGCCCACAGCTCCGCACGCCTTCGGCAGAACCCACTGGACTATGGAGCCAGGCTCCACGTGGCGGAGCGGTGGACACAGCTGGTTTTGCTTTCCCTCCACACAGCAGCCTTCTGGGATCTTAGCTCTGTGGGGACTAGTCGGGATCGGACACCTTCTGTCTGCTGTCTCCATCACCCTCATTCTCCCGTCTTCTCATGGGGTCAGAGGAGCCGCCATTCACTTCCAGGACCTCACGTCCTGGGCCTCCTCTGCCCGGACACGAGCGCTGCCCCACGGACTTCACCCTCAGCAGGACAGTGGGAATAAGGGACCTCAGAAAAGGTGTCCTTTCTTGACAAAGCCTGGAATTCATGATGACTTTGACATGATAAAAATCCCATGTGGCATGTCTCCAGTTGACAATCAAGGTCCTTCTTCTCTTTCCTGTCCTGCTGGGACAGTCTCAGTCCTCCAACCACAAAGGTACACAACCCAGGAAGGACTGGGGAGATGGCGCAGAGAGGGACAGCAGAGGAGAAGAGCACGTTAACTTGATGTTACAGCGTTACTGTCATTTTATTACATCTAGAATTATGATTTACTTTTCACCACATCATCGGTGAGGTCTGCACAGAGCGGGCAGAGTCTGAACCCGGCATTTAAGAAAGAACAGAACGTAGGTGAGAATGGTGGACTGGACAGGCCAAGTGGAGACAAACTACAGCAGAGACCCAGGAAGTCAGAACGACGAGTGTCAACCGTCTGAACACCTCCAAAACCTGGATTTGTGCAGACACAGCATCTCCAAAGATCCACCCGAGTGTGGTGTCCAGGTAGACCTACCATCTTAACTTTCTAGCCAATAAAGTGTTTTCAAAAACAATTATTGCAACACCTTGCAAGCTCTTCAGTTGCCAAACAGATATACAACAATTACTCCAATGAACAGAAAGATTCAACTTAACAAACCATTTGAATTTAGCTATTGGAGTTAAGATGGTATCGTGCATAAGTTGCTTCAGTCATGTCCAACTCTTTGCAACCCTATGGACCATAGCCCGCCAGGCTCTTCTGTCCATGGGATTCTCCAGGCACGAATACTGGAGTGGGTCGCCATGCCCTCCTGCAGGTGATCTTCCCAACCCAGGGATTGAAGCCGCGTCTCTTACATCTCCTTCATTGGCAGGCAGGTTCCTTACCACTAGTGCCACCTGGGAAGCCCCTAAGATGGTACCAGTAAGTACAAAAACAGAAAAGAACCAGCAACTAGCTAACAAGCAGTGGGGTGGGACTCCAACACAATTTTCCAAACTTTGGACTTGGGATTCCTCCTATTATGTAGTATTGCCTCTCTGACTGTCAGCACCCCTCGGATTTAGAAAGAAGACAGTGGGGCACAGATGACCAAGAAGGACCTACCACACAGCACGTGGAGCTATACTCAGTAACATGAAATAACTGATAATGGAAGAGAATGCAAAAGAGGAGTATACATGTGTAACTGAATCACTTTGCCATATACCTGAAACTGCCACAACATTGTAAATCACCCATATTTTAATAAAAAAAATTTTTTAAGACAACAGAGCAAATAGCCCCTTTCTCAGCGACTGGCTTTGCTCTAGGCCCACGTGCAGTGATGACCGAACACGGCCGCCCTACTGCTCGGACCAAACCTGCCACTGCTTCCGCGGATGCCACATCCACAGGCCACGCCCCGGCCCTCTGGGCACAGACACCAGTGCTGCTACCCAGGAACCCACCAGCTCTGGGCTGGTTTCATTTCTGTTTGCATGGATTGAACATGAGGGTGACGGGAAGGAAGCTGCTAAAATCCCACCGGCTCCAGGAAGCCCCCGCACATGGACCTCTATCCACCTTTCCACACAGCACGGATGCCCAGACCTGCATAGGAGGTCACTGGAGATGCTCTCCGTGGGCTGGCCCAGGGCTGGGGGTGAGCAGAAATCACAGGGGCTCACGGGCCCCCATCAGGGGGCTGAGAGCTGCCTCGCCTCCCAAGGAGGCCTTCTCCGTTAGCTCCCCACAGGTGCAGATGCAGGCTGTAATCCCACACACTGGGATCTCTCCGGACAGTTCTTAACCCCTGCCTTCACACTGCCACTGAGATGGGTAGTGATCAAGACTGAACAGGAGCCAGGACAGCCAGAGGCATCACCACCTCCCACCTGGACCATTATAGACACTCACATTGGACCGTACACATCGAACTCTCAAGACCCAGTTCAACGATTACCAATATCCTGCCATTTTCATTTCACTCTCTTCCACTGGGATCTCAAGGCCCCAGTCAACTCTTATCATCCTTATATTTTTACATTCTTATATTTTTCTTTGGGGGGATAAACTTAAACGCACTGAAATGCACAAATCTTAACTGAATAATTGTGACAAATTGAATCACCTGTGAAGCCCACACCCTATCCCCCTAAAGAGCATCCCCAGCTTGTCAGAAGGTGGCCTCCTATTCCACCTCCCAGAAGCAATCACTGTTCGGATGTATCTCACCATTGATCAGCATAGCTGGGATTCAAACATCACATAAATGGAGTCATACATTTAAAGCATGCTGTGGGGGAGAGGTCGGGCTTCTTTTTTCAGCTTCATGTCCATGAGAGTCATCCACCTGGCTGATTCGGCCACTGCTTACTCCTCTTTGATGACTGGTGGCATCCGCTGGGTGACTATGCCACAGTTTGTCCTTTCACCCACTGGTGGCCATTGGAGTTTTCTCCAGTTTTATACAATTGTGAGTAAAGGTTCTATGAACACTAGGATGCAACTATTTGGGACGTATATTTTCTTTTTTTGTTTCATTGGTTTGTTGTTTTTATTTTTTATGTAAAAACATAATGGCAATTACGGAGTCTAAGGGCATGTGCTTAACTTTATAGGAAACTGACAAACACGTTCCAAAGTGGTTTCACTGCTTTACAGACCGACCGGAATCAAGCTGGAATTGTGGTTGCACTTTTTCAGATGTAGCCATCCTCTTCATGTTGCACCCTCATGATGTCTCTCTGCACCTTCCTGACAACTACAGTGTTGAGCGCCTCTTTATGGGCTCATTTGACCAGTGGACATCTTCCTTGGTGAACTGACTGGTCAAGTCTTTTGCCTATTTTTAAAAATAAGGTGTTTATTTTTTTGTTGTTGAGAATAGGCATTATATTCTTGGTACAAGTCCTATGTCACCTATGCGTGTTGAGAATACTTTCTCCCAGTCTAGATCTGCTCATTCTCTTTCCAAAATCCACTTTTAATGAACAGGAAGTTTTTTTTTAATGAAGTCTAATCAAAAATTTCCCTTTGAACATTGCTTTCTGTGTCCCATGCAAGAACTTGTTGCCTACCTCCTGGTTAGAGAGATACTCTCCACTGTTTTCTTTTAGACACTTGATCGTTTTAGCTTTACTTTATATATATATATGGCACACCTCAAGTTTTGTTTATGATGGAAGGTAAGCCAAGTTTCTTATTTATTTATTTTATTTATTTGTTTATGGTCGTGCAAGGTCTTCACTGCTGCGCAGGCTTTTCTAGTCGCGGAGGGCGGGGGCCACTCTCCAGCTGCAGTGCGTGGGTTTCTCAATGTGGCGGCTTCTCCTGTTATGGGGTACGGGCTGTAGACACTGGGCTTCTTCGTTGTGGCACACAGGCTTAGCTGCTCTGCGGCGTGTGGGATCATCCCAGACCAGGGGTCAGACCCATGTCCCCAGCACTGGCAGGCAGATTCGTATCCACTGGACCACTAGGGAAGTCCCAAGTTTTTTTTTTTTCCCCTATAAGGGCATCAAGTCATTTCAGTAATATTTGTCTTTTTTAAAAAAAGCTTACTTTTACCGTTGAACATTTTAGATGTCTTGGTTAAAAACCAATCGGCCATATAAGGGTGGACTCTGGACCCTCTATTTTACTCCACTGTTTACTAATGTCTATTTTATATTCTCAGACTAAAACCACACTGCTTGACTGCTGGACTTTGCAGTAAGTCACGATGTCAAGTATCACAAGCTCTCTCACAGTTGTGGGGCTGGTCTATCTTTCTTAGGCTTCTGTATCAACGTTAGAATCAACTACCTAAATGCTTACTGTGTAAGACTGGGATTGTGTTGAAAACACAATCAAATTGGAGATGAGAGACAGCTTAGCAGTACTGAGCCTTCCAGCCTTTCATGAACATGGTACATGCCTCTTCATTTATTGAGGTAGTCCCTATTTTCTCTCATCAAAGTTTTGTCATTTCAGTGTGACATAGGCTGTTTGTCTTTTTTGTTAGCTTTATTTCTAAGTACTTTATGCTGTTTTGATGCTTTTACACATTTTTTTAATTTTACTTTCCAACTGGTTGCTGCTAATTTATAGAAATTCAATTGTATTTTTGAATATTGACTTCCAACCTGAGACTTTGTTAAATGCACAAATTTGTCCTAATAAGCTATTCTTGTGGTGGTTGTTGTCAATAACTTAGGATTTTCTGTGTAAATAATCAGCTTGTCCGGGACAGGACAGTTTACTCCTTATTTCTATTTCTTCTTCTTATCTTCCTGCACTGGGTGGGACCCCCATAAGAAATTGAATGTTGTGGTGGTAAGAGGTCTCCCTGCCTCGTTCCCAACTGTAGAAAAAAGCATCAGTGTCTCAATAACCTGAAGGTCTTAGTAAATGGCTTCCCTGGTGGCTCAGATGGTAAAGAATCTGCCTGCAGTGCAGGAGACCCGGGCTGAGTCTCTTGAGTCAGGAAGATCCCCTGGAGGAGAGAATAGCTTCTCCAGGACTCTTGCCTGGAGAATTCACTGGGCAGAGCCTGCTGGGCTACAGTCCAAGGGGTCGCAAAGAGCAGGGCACAACTGAGCGACTGACACACACATCTTTATCAGATTGAGGAAGTTTCCTTCAATCGCTAGATGCCTGAGAATGTTTGTCTTGAACAGGTTTTAATTTTTACCAAATTTTTCTTAATGAATCTATTACTCTTTTTTTATTCAATTTCAATGACTTTCAATTTCTATGGTCTCTGATTCTCAAACATTAAACCAACTTTACATTCATATGATAAAGCCCACTTGGTCATGATGTATTTTTCACATGTATTGTTGGATTCAATGTGTTAACATTTTGTTAAAGATTTCGGCATCAATGTTCTCAGAAGATACTGGTCTATAATTTGTTTTTTTCTGTGACTCTTTTTGTCAGGTTTGGGTATTAGAATTATGCTACCCTCAATAAATGAGTTTAAAAGTTTCCTTTCCCTATTTCCTAAAAGAATATTGTAGGATTGATGATTTTTCTTCCTTATATATTTGAAAGAATTCTCAAGTGAAACCCTCTGGGTCTAGGGTTCTCTTGTGGGAAATTATTTTGATAGGAATTTTAAGGTCTTGGATAGATATAAACTTACTTGACTTTTTCCTTTCACCTTGTGTAATTTTTCATAAGCTGTATATTTTTTGAGGAATCTGTCCATTTCAATTTTCATTTATTGACAAATGTCAAATGACAAAAGTCAAACTGTCAGATCTATCAAAGTTATGGGCATAAACCTGTTTGTAATATTTCCGGATTATACTTCTGCAGATGCCTGCAGGATCTGTAATGATCTCCCTTCTTTCATTACTAATACTATCAGTTTTTGCTTTCTCTCTTTCTTTCTGAAGTATTTTTGCCAGGAGTTCATGACTTTATTAATATTTTCAATAGACCTAGTTTGGGCGTTGTCCTGTTCCCAGCTGTTATGGGCTGTTCCTGATTTATTTCTGGCCCCAGTTCTATCATTTCCTTCCTTCTAGCTACTTTGGGTTTCATGTACTCATTTTTGTTTTTTTCTAGTTTCTTGAAGGGGAAAATTAGATCATTGATTTAAATCACTTTCTTTCTAAAATAAGCATTTTGGAGTTATAAATTTCCCTCTGAACACTGCTTTAACTACATTTCATAAAATGTGATATGTAGTATTTTTATTTTCATTCAATTTGAATTATTTCTCTTTCACATTGTGATTTCTCCTTTGACATATGGGGCTTTTTCAAGTTCATCATTTAACATAAAAATATTTGGAACTTTTCTGGAGCTCTTATTCTTATTGATTTCAAATGCAATTCCATTGTTGCCATAAGACACATTCTATAATATTTCAATCTTCTGAAGTTGATTAAGTGTCATTTTATGGCCCAGCATATGAATTATCGTGATAAGCATTCCATATATGCTTGAAAATAATGTGAAATCTGCAGAGTTGGGCAGAGTTTCCATCAATGTCAATTAAACCACTTAGACCCTATAATTTAGGTTTATAATTTAAGTGGATAAATTTATAAACATATAGATTTATAATCATAATTCATAATTGAGATTCTCTGTCTTTACTGATTCTTTTTGCCTAGTTATTTTACAGATTCCTGACAACACAGTTTTACTAAACCTAGTAAATTCTGTCATTTTTAGTGCAGTTATTTTGAACCTCTAGTTCTAAACCTTGTACAAAATATTAATGACTATGTCTTGTTTATGGTTATGTCTTGCTGATAGACCTTCGTTAGTATGAAGTGGTTTTCTTTATATCTGATGATATGTTTTGCCTCAAAGCCTATTTATATATATTACATATTATTGCATCTATATATTATATATCTATTTAATATACATCTATGTTTATATTTAGGAGTCCCTGGTGGGTCAGTGGTAAAGAACCCACCTGCCAATGCAGGAGGCCAGGGTTCAATCCCTGGGTTGGGAAGACCCCCTGGAGGAGGGAATGGCAACCCACTGCAGTATTCTTGTCTAGAGAATCCCATGGACAGAGGGGCCTGGTGGGCTACAGTCCATGGGGTCACAAGAGTTGGGTATGACTTAATGACTAAACCACCACCACCACCATTTTTATGAAATATATATATATATCTGCATTTTTCATCTGCATTCAGACTAGTCCTGTTTAAGTGTTCAACAGCTTCTGCCAGTGGCCATGGAGCTGGGCAGCTGAGCCCTGGAATGTCACTGTGCTGTGTTGAAGACTAGGTTCCTGGGTATAGAATTCTAGGTTGGCGGATGCTCTCAGCACCTTGGTTTAAAATGTGATTCCAGTGTCTTCTGGTGTCTGTTCCAGAAGAGGTCTCTGTAATTACATTGCCACTTGCCTTACATAAGATGCCATTTTCCCCTAACTGCTTTCTAAATTTCATATTTATGCTTGGATTTCAGGAACTTAACTACAACATGCCTAGAGGTCTGGGGTTTTGGTTTCTCTTCTCTTATCCTACTTGGAATTCTTTGAGGTTGTTGGATTTGTAAATTTGATGCTTTTTAAAACATTCAGAACATTTTAAACTATTATTTCTTCAAATCTATTTCTCCATTCCAGTATCTTTCTCATTGCTTTTTGGAACTCTGATTACAGATGTGCTAGATTCCTTGATATCTATTTAACTCCAGGCTTTGGAAGCTCTGTTCACTTCCTTCAATTCTTCAGAATTGATCATTTCTATTGATCTATTTTTTTTCCTGTTCTTTTTTTTTTTTGGCTACACTGGTCTTCTTTGTGGCAGACGGGCTTCTCTCTGATTTCACAGTGCGGGCTTAGTTCCCCTGCCACATGGGATCTTAGTTTCCCCACCAGGGATGGAACCCACATCCCCCACCTGAGAAGGCAGATTTGTAACCACCAGACCATCAGGGAAGTCCTCTACTGACCTATTTTCAAGTTCACTGATTCTTCTGTCATTCGTCTTCACTCTTCTGTGAAGTCAATTCTGTGATTACTTCAACTCTATTTTTGAATATTTAAAGCCAGTAATTTCTACTCATCAGTTGTCTTCCAGAGCTCTCCAACTATTCATTTACTAGGCATTTACTTTCCTTTACACTCTTGCACACACTTATTAAGCACTTTCATGTATACCTATGCTCACTGCAGCATCTGGTTCACTTGAGTTGGTTGCTATTTGCTGTTTCTCTAAGTACAATTCTCTTCCTTCTTTACACGTCTGTGGGGTGCTCAGTCACCCAGTCGTGTCTGACTCTGTGACATGGGATTTTCCAGGCAAGAATACTGGAATGGATTGCCATTTACTCTTCCAAGGGATCTTCCCAACCCAGGGATCAAACCTGTGTTTCTTGCTTTTGCATTGGCAGGCAGATTCTTTACCACTGCACCAATTACTATTAAACACAAGTCATTATGGATGAAACATTGTAGTCTCTGGATTATTTTACGCTTCTCTGGAGAATAATTTTTATTTCAGCAAGCAGTTAGTTTCAGGTCAGTTCAGTTCAATTGCTCAGTTGTGTCCGACTCTTTGTCACCCCATGGACTGTAGCATGCCAGGCCTCCCTGTCCATCGCCATCTTCCAGAGCTTGATCAAACTCATGTCCATCAAGTCAGTGATGCCATCCAACCACCTCATCCTCTGTTGTCCCCTTCTCCTCCCGCCCTCAATCTTTCCCAGCATCAGGGTCTTTTCCAATGAGTCAGTTCTTTGCATCAGGAGGCCAAAGTATTGGAGTTTCAGCTTCAGCATCAGCCCTTCCAATGAACACCCAGGACTGATCTCCTTTAGGATGGACTAGTTGGATCTCCTTCCAGTCCAAGGGACTCTCAAGGGTGTTCTCCAGCAACTCAGTTCAAAAGCATCAATTCTTTGGCGCTCACGTTTCTTTATAGTCCAACTCTCACATCCGTACATGACTACTGGAAAAACTATAGCTTTGACTAGATGGACCTTTGCTGGCAAAGTAATGTCTCTGCTTTTTAATATGCAGTTAGTTTGGCAGGGCTCAAACCCCGTACTCTGCAGTGGACAACAACTAAATTCTCTGTTTAATTCTACTGGTTTCCAGATGCCATTTTCTTATCCTGCAACACACAGCGCAGCTCAGTGGTCAGCTGGCAGTTGGGTGGGCTGTATATGACAGTCTGGGGCACCTCTCTTTCATCATTTTCTAACTTTCTAGGTGGTCAGCCAGCCCCAGGGTCCCTCAGTCTAGAAACTCTGCAGATATCTGCCGTCCTAGCCATAAACTGGGGATTGGGGAGGGCCTTCAAGCAAAGAGGTATGAACTCGAAAATATTGCCACTTCTGTGGCTTGTATTTTAAGAGTGGGCCCCTCTCCAGCTTCTGCCTATTATCAGTTACTCTCCATTGACATTAAAAGGGTTTTATTATTATTATATTCTGTTCAGCTTTTATAATGATTGTCCTTGGTAGAGTTAACCTGATGAGCTACTCTGTCATTTCCACAGTCTTGAACTTCCATATATTGTATTTTGAGTATTGCCTATGATAAGCCTAGGCTTCCCAGGTGGCTCAGTGGTAAAGCATCTGTCTGCCAATGCAGAAGATGCAGGTTGGATCCTTGGGTCAGGAAGATCCCCTGGAGTAGGAAATGGCAACCTACTCCAGTATTCCTGCCTAGAAAATCCCATGGACAGAAGAAGCTAGCAGGCTACAGTCCATGGCATCACAGAGTCAGACACAACTGAGTGAGTACACACGCAGGATAAGCTTGGTAGGTTTTCGGTTCCCAGCTCTGACCTGAATTAGCATTAGATGTTTCTCTTCCTTTAATTTTCGCAGTGGGCGCTCCTACAGCACTTTGAGGAAGTCCAGTGGACTGGACTGTGTCGGGATCACCTATGGAGGTTTCCTCTCAGGCTCTGGAGGCTAGCAGAACAGTAAGGTGAAAAGTGCCACCCAAGAATCCATCTAGACGTGCCATCCCCTCCTCAGACAGGTAACCACGCCACCTCCCACCAGCAACAAGCTCTGTAACAAGCTCTGTAACAAGGTAGTCAGATCATTTCCCCTCTCAAAATCCTTTGGGAAAAAACAACTGACGAACTTCAGAAAATCTGTTTCTATAACAAAATGTCCCTTCCCTGCTACATTTTTTTTTTCTTACCTGGATTAGAACCAGCCGCTCCTCTTGTTCTGCTATTGTAATAACAGTGTGGTAACCTGGTATCTATACTAGAAACCTAGACTTGGGAGACAGCCCCAGAAATAGGGTTTACTTGAGACCAGTTTGAAACCAACCATCTCTCCAAAGGGCTTCCCCAGTAAAGAATCCACCTGCAATGCAGGAGATGTGGGTTGGATCCCTGTGTCAGGAAGATCCTCTGGAGAAGGGCATGACAACCCACTGCAGTGTTCTTGCCTGGAGAATCCCATGGACAGAAGAGCCTGGCGGGCTACAGTCCATGGGGGTCACAAAGAGTCGGGCATGATTGAGCGACGGAGCATCTCCTCAAAATCTGGAATCCAGGCTCCAGTTTGCAAGAACCTCTCCTTTCTGCTAAAGTGCTGGTGGGCACACACTATCTAGGATTGGTCACCCATCACGTTGTAGGAGTCGATCTGGAACCTTCAACTAGACCACAGCTCCCTACTGACAGGACACCTTCTCCTCCCGTGGTCTCCACAACACTGAGGACCATGGGTGAGATCCTAAGTCCTGAGCCTGTGCTAGTTTTACAATATCCAGTACAGTGGTCCCAAAGATGACGCAACCCAACCCAGCCACCCAGATGACGCGTAAGGATGACCTGTTGGCATCATTTTGGAGGCAAGACAAGAAGTTTCAACCTCAGGTCTTCACGTGACTTTAATTTCAACTTTGCCTTAAAGGTAAGTGCCTACTATGTGTCAGATCCCCTGCTGGGGGCCAAGGCATATGAGACAAAGTAAGATCCTTGGTATCAAGAAGTCCACAGTCCAGTGGGGAAGCAAGACGAAAAACAGTGAATGCAAACATATGATTGTAAATATCGGAGATGTTAGTGAAGGAAACAGTGAAGAAAGGGTAATAGGTTTGGAGGAAGTAACTTTGCAACGGTAGTATTTACCACATAGTGAAGGACGGGGAAGCCTGGTGTGCTGTAGTCCATGGGGTCACAGAGTTAGACATGACTTTGCAACTGAACAACAACAAGAAAGGCCATCTCTGAGCTCTGAGTTCATCTTGATGGAGAGTGACACTACTTCCAGCAAACTGTGTGCCGGTAATTTGCAACCAATGCCGGGGGGGAACACAGGAGCCTCTTTCCCTCTGTAACATGTGAGCGTTGCCCCCACCCAGGGCCTCTCCAGGCTGGTGAGTATTTTCCTCCCCCACCCCCCGCGCCGCTGACCCTCACGTGCACAGTCTTGGTAACCAGTCAGGAAACGAGCCCGTATCATTCAGGGCTGCGTAAACACACAGGTCAGCCAAGGTAAGGACACCATGAATCTGTGCTTCTGTTCAGCTGAACGCTCCTCATTAGCAAACTCATGAGCTCGTCTCCTCTTCTGAGCTGCGTCCACGCCCAGGAACGCAGACCCCACAGGGTGGGGGCACCTCGGGGCTCTGACAGGGCCCCATCAGACCCTGAAATTATTTTAAATTCCCTACTAATGTCTCTGGGTATATTCCCAAATCTAGCCCTGAGGCTGGAAAAATGCATCAATACAGTCTCTTTACACCGCGCAAAGGTCTTCATTTCCCAGCTCAATAATAACTAGAAAGTTTCTGAACTTGGCCTCGGTGGTCTGGTTTCCCCATTAACATCTGGATCCTTGGAATTAATCTCTTATAAGGACACCCCCCACTTTAAACACCTAGTTCTGGTTTCTCAACAAGCCACATTTGAGGGTTTCTGGTTTCTACAAATCTCAGACTATGTGAAAGGACGGGTTGGGAGGGGCACGAAAGACACCACTTCTGTGGGCATTAACTGATCGCAGCCTTCCTCGTTGTTGAACAAAACAGAGGATAGTTATTGGGAGATGCTTAAGAGAACCACTGATAAGGTGAAATCTTATCACAATAAACTAACCAGAAAAGTAACCTGCACAAACAGGTGGGCTTCAAATTACAGTAAACCACCATGGATCAATTCCCACTTTAACTCCTGGGAATAAAGACCACACGAGACGTGAATGATGGACTGAACTGTGTAGAAGGTCCATGTGTGACTATGTCCTCCTGGAGGCAAGTGTCCAGTGGCCCGACACGGGGCTCTGAAGGGGGCCCTGACCTGATAACTCTGCACCAACAATTAGAGGAAACTATCAACAAATATGTCCGTAAAGTGTATACGTGACAATCCCGAGGGGACATAGTACAAGTATTTGTAACCTGACAGGCTTTTAAAAAAAATAGGTAAATGACTGAAACCAACTTCATATAAGGAAGGCCTATACTTCAAAAGCTCAACTGCAGGATTAGGGAAAACTAGGGGTACTAGTTTGTGTTTAAAAAAATAACAGTAATTATTGAGAGGCTTCTTGAATGATAGTACTTAAACATGGTCCATTAGATGACAGACCTTCCTCCACCTTGAGGCTGAGCTTTCTCTGTTTACCATCAGATCCTCAGCAACTAACACATGTTCGGCACTTAATAAATGTGTGCTGGGGTGGGTGAATGGACAAAGCAGGATACAAAGTGGCCACAAGAAGCAGCTGGATGGTCTGTACTGATGCTTTGCTCTCTGCAGCCCAGGACGCGCATGGCCCTGGGGCTGACGCTGGCCACCTCCACCGGGAGCACTCATTCGTCCAGCACAGGTCAGAGGACGTGCTGAGTCCGTGCTGAAAGCTCAAAGGATGCCACTGAGCTATCCGGAGGGTCTTGAAACAGTGTTGTAAGATAGATCAACATGGGTTTCTAGAGCAGTGAAAATACTCTGAATGATACCACAGTGGTGGACACATGGTGTTACCTCCTTGTCCGAACCCATAGACTGGTATGTGGGAGACCTGGGTTCGATTCCTGGGTTGGGAAGATCCCCTGCAGAAGGGAACAGCTACCCACTCCAGTATTCTGGCCTGGGGATCCCACGGACTGTATAGACCGTGGGGGTCACCAAGAGTTGGACATGAATGAGTGGCTTTCACTTTCACAGACAGGACACATCAAGAGTGCACCCTGTGTAAGCTACGGGCTCCGAGTGATGACCACGTGTCCCCACGGCCCCCCTGGCTGTGACAAATGGACCATCTGGTGGGGATGCTGAAAGCGGGGAGGCTGGGCTGGGGCAAGGGGTAGGTGGGAACTGCCTGTACGTTCCTTTCAGTTTTGCCAAGAACCTAAAACTGCTCTAAAAATATGATGTCTTTTTAAAAAGATTAAACTGGGGAGGAAGCTGTAAATGGCAATAGTGTGAAAAATTAAAACCAAGCACAAACCAAGGCAGGCATGGTGGCCACGTTCTCAACTTTGGAGGGCCCCACCCACCAAGGAGACCAAGGGGGAAGCCCGTCTGCTGATTTTCAGTCCCCAAGGAAACCCCCGGGAGCCCGCAGCCAGCATCCCTGGATGGTGGGGGGCAGGCCCACCCAGCGAGGCCTCCAGCCTCCACACACATTCCAGCCCACTGGCATCCTCCCGAACACCCACCACCTCGTGGACAAGCCCATCCCCAGGACATTCAGGACGGTTCAGTCGTGTGATCGCCGTGTTGAAGACCCTGAAGGGAGCAAAAGGGGCAAACCGCGTGCCTCTCAGAGCAGAAAGCCTGCCACTCTGTCCGCACACGTCACCAGGAGCCCAGCACACAGTGTAGACAAGGTCTTCCCCAAGGCGCCCTGGGGGGAAGAAAGTCACACAGGGTGGCTGGCCGGGCGCAGCTGGTCATCACCGCTCACAGGCGAATGTCCAAGCCCAGGGGCCGCCTTGGACGAACGGGCTTGCAGGCATCAGCACCGCAGGCATCAGGGAGCTAAGGGTGCCCAGCAGACACGCTGGGCATGAGAACTCATCCTCCTGAGTCAGGGCGAGTGTCACCAGGCTGCCTTTCCTGGGAGGGCTGTGACGTAGCTGCTTCACCATGTGCTTCCCAGACGCATGTGACCTCAGATCCTTTGTCCCCCACGGAGCAACCCCCGCCCCCCGGGAAGGCCCTCAGCACGCACACTGTGAACGGGATGCCCCCTTCCTGCCAGGCTGTGGTCCAGGAAACCGCAGTCTGCACATGAACGGACAGGTCAAGACGGCACTCAGTGGGGACGGTAGCCACCTTGACCCAGAACCGATAGGACACACACAGGTCCCCACCCCAGGGGTTCCTGTAGGCGCAGTTCAAACAGCACCCTGTTCCCTACAGAGGTCTCAGATGCAACCCCGAGGAAGACTTGAGGCTGAGTCTGAAGCGGGGCAGGGACTCCTGTTACACGGCAGACCACTGTCCTCACCTGAAGCTGGTGCTCAGGAAGGTGGGGCGCTGGGCGCGCCTCTGTCCGCTAGCATCGAGCTAGATCAATACAAAAAGTCAGGCAGATGGCCATACCTGCCACCCAGAGCTTCACTTGAGGGACTGAAATGGTTTTTACAGGCATGAATTTAAATTACCAGACTCATAAGATAGTCTTCCTCAGACATTTACCAAAACATTACAATTTTTGATATTCATGCAATATCAGGAGGTACTATTAGTCCCCGCTAATAAGGTTATGCTCACAATCTTCCAAGCTAGGCTTTAGCATTACGTGAACCGAGAACCTTCAGACATTCAAGGTGGGTTTAGAAAAGACAGAGGACCCAGAGATCAAATTGCCAACATTTGCGGGATCAGAGAGAAAGCAAGGGAATTCCAGAAAACATCCACCTCTGTTTCATTGAATACGCTAAAACCTTTGACTGTGTGGATCATAACAAACTGTGGAAAATTCTTAAAGAAATGGGAATACCAGGCCATTATGCTTGCCTCTTAAGAGACCTGTATGCAGGTCAATAAACAACACTTAGAACCCTGTATGGAACAACTGAATGGTTTAGGATTGAGAAAGGAGTATGATAAGGCTGTTCACTGTCCCCCTGTTTGTTTAACTTATATGAAGAGCACATCATGAGAAATGTTGGGCTGGATGAGTTACAAACTGGAATCAAGATTGCCAGGAGAAATATCAACAACCTCAGATATGCAGATGATACCACTCTAACGGCAGAAAGCAAAGAAGAACTAAAGAACCTCTTCATGAGAGTGAAGGAGGAGAGTGAAAAAGTCAACATTCAAAAAACCAAGATCTTGGCATCTGGTCCCATCGCTTCATGGCAAATAGAAGGGAAAAAGGTAGAAACAATGACAGATTTTCTCTTCTTGGGCTCTCAAATCACTGCAGATGGTGACTGCAGCCATGAAATTAGAAGACAATTGCTTCTTGGCAGGAAAGCTAAGACAAACCTAGACAGTGTGTTAAAAAGCAAAGACATCACTTTGCCGACAAAGGTCTGTATAGTCAAAGCTATGGTCTTTCCATTAGTCATGTACGGATGTGAGAGCTGGTTAATAAAGCAGGCTCAGCGCTGAAGAATAGATGCTTTTCAATTACGATTTTGGAGAAGACTCTTGAGAGTCCCTTGGACTTCAAGGAGATCCAACTAGTCCATCCTATGGGAAATCAGTCCTGGGTGTTCATTGGAAGGACTGATGAAGCTGAAACTTTGGCCACCAGATGTGAAGAACTGACTGATTAGAAAAGACCCCAATGCTGGGAAAGATTGAAGGTGGGAGGAGAAGGGGATGGCAGAGGATGCGATGGTTGGATGGCATCACCGGCTCCATGGACATGAGTTTGGGTAAACTCCGGGAGCTGGTGATGGACAGGGAGGCCTGGCGTGCTGCAGTCCATGGCGTCGCGAAGAATCAGACACGACTGAGTCACTGAATAACAACAAGAAGTTTATCCCAGGTGTCAGCAGCCATGTGGCACCAGCTTCCGGGGACCCTAGGCAGGGTTTGAGTGAGTTACCTCTCAATCGTTTCCTTTGGTTCCACCTGACACTTCTGGCTTCACTGTGATGATGATCACAGGCCCTTGACAACTATTCTCTAAATATCCCACTGCTATTTCCTGTCTGTCACAGATCTTGCCACTCATTTTTCAGCAGACGTTGATCGAGTTCTGTTCTGTGTGCCGAGGAGAAAACTGAACAATTAACCCTGCCCTCCTGAGGCATAGTTCCTAGAGGGATTATACCCTGACCACAGACCTCGTACATTATTTTTAGCAGAATTTTCTCTCTCCTTCAAAAGTAGAAAAGGACAGTAAGCGGAATACCAGGGAAGTACACTCCCAATCTCATGCCAGCGAAGACATTCCCTGGAATTCCAGCTTCTAGAATTTTGCAAGGAATTCCCAGGATCAATAGGCCACGGCAGGAAGGGAAGGCCACGGTTTCGGTTCTCTCCACAGCTTTAGGAACTGGAGCAAGATCTGCCATAGTCTTATCTCTTTTCACGAAACTCAAGAAGTACGTGGTTTTAGGAAAAGTTGTAAGACAGTCCTCGTGTCTCTGTGTGTGTCACAGCGTAGTGGATAAACAGTGACCAGGGACAATCTTTACACTTTATAGTTTCACTTCACCTGTGAGTCCCAGGTCACCCCATGGGGTCAGGGTGGGTGGTTGGGGTTTTCCATCCCAGCCCTCAGTCCTGGAGTGTGGGGGCGTCTGGGCCTCATCCCTGGGAGTCTCGCGGCTCAGCCCCCGGAACAGCGTGTTTTTCTAAGGGTCGCTATGAGAAACTGCTTTATGAAAACTGTCACTCTGAATCCTTCACCGAGAAGTAGGGGTATAAATAATTAAGAAATTTCTGCTGCATTTGTGGTTGAGGACGCTGTGCACAAACCCTCAGGGCCTGATGTAAAAAGTCCAAGGTAAATATTTTTTGCATTCAGTTCTCGGAAAAGGCTTGCTCCTTCCCAAGAACGACAATGTCTCTTCCTTTCTTAGGAAGAGAATTCTGATTCTCGCCCTGTCTGTCTTCATATTCAGTGACCTCACCAGAGCAAAAGAAGAGGGAGAAGAAAGGAAAGCAAGGCCAGAGAGAGGGAGCAGGACAGGCTGAGCTGGCAGGAGGCGGGGGACAGCTCCTGGAGCGCAGACGGTCCTAGGGCCTTGGACTGTGTTGTAAACACCATGGAAAGGCCCAAAGTCTTTTATGAAGAAGAAACATGAGCTCACAGCACAGGAAACTCTACTCAATACTCTCTGATAAAAGAATCTAAAAAAGGATGAATATACATATAGGTATAGCTGAGTCACTCTGTTGTACAGCAGAAACTAACAACATTGTAAATCAACTACACTCCAATAAAAATTTTAAAATAAATTAGAAAAAGAAATGTGGGGTCTCCAGCAGCCTCTCAGGAATGCCTCACCCCAGGGCCACCCGTCCCACCCAGCTGGGGACCATCTGACTGCAACCACGGCCCTCCAAGGGGCCCGAGTCACAGAGGTGACGAGGAAGCCCCTGCCGGGAGAGGGAACCAGGCGCCACTTGAAGCAAATGGGGTTTCTGGTCCAGGTCACCTGCACCGCCGGGAGTCGGAGGCACCGTGGCTACGCCCACATTCCGGTCACATCCATGAGAAATAAACCTGAAATGCAACCATGACAACTACTGGGATCCTCCTGCCCACCCATGACGGAGTTCACAGACCTTCCATGGACCAAATCTGCCCATGAGCTGCATCTCCCAGGACAGGGAGGCCAGCGGCCATGAGGACAACTTGTTAGCAGAACAGACACAGGATGCAGGATGGCGTCCACACCGTGTCCTCAGGAGTGCTGGGTTCAGGGGACCAGAGATGAGAGGTGGGTTCTCAGGTTCTGGGGGCAATGGGGGCAAAGGGCTGGGGGTCCAGGCCTCACCCCAACTCTCCAAGACGGGGTGGCCTTATCTGTTTTCTCATGGAGGCCCTGAGTGAGATTTAATGTGAAAACGGGATTCTACTGTCTCCAAATACTGAGACGGCAGAACGAGGTGACCCCAGGGGACACATGATCCAATGATCTGTCGCCTGTCACCCAGCCTGCCTGCCTTCCTCTCCGCTCGGGTCATGACCCCCAGCGACCTGGTCTGTGGGCGCACTGACACTCCCGTCTTTATCATGACAGTGACCCGCTCCCTCCGTACAAGACTCTCCTCACCTGCACTGAGCCCTCGACTGCCTTCTCCACCCTGTGCTGCTCTGACGCAAGCCCTGCCCTCCCCAGCACCCCAGGCAGCAGCCAATGGCAGCCCCACTGGGCGTCCACTGCCACAGACACTCGGCGTGACCACGGCTGGACTCCGGACACGTCCCAGAGCCTGGGTTCCTCCTGTTTCCCTGTCTCCTGCGGTCAAGTGTAAGACTCCTGACGCTGAAAGTCGTCCGTGTGGTGGGTTCAGAGGCATTCTGTGTGCACACGTGTGTGTGCACGCACACGCCTGCTTTTGTGTGTGTGTGTGTGTATACTCAGACACGTTCAACTCTTTGCTACCCGATGGACTGTAGCCTACCAGGCTCCTCTGTCCATGGGCTTCCCAGGCAAGAATACTGGAGCGAGTTGCTGTTTCCTCCTCCAGGGGATCTTCCCCATCCAGGGATCGAACCTGCATCTCCTGCATTGGAGGTGCTGGAGCCACCTGTGTACAAATACATCTGCATAAAACCTGCGTCCTCCACCGAGGCTGGAGCTGCAGAGCATGTGAGTGATGGACACCCGCCTCCTCAGCTCCCCTCTCCACCGTCACAGTCCCTCCCTGAAGCCACTGCCTGGGTCAGCAAGTGACCGACTTACACACCACTTTTCAGGACCTAAAAAGCAGCCACTTAGTGATGAACTAATGTGAGGGTGACTCTGAATTAAGGAGGAAACATTACCAAGGAACACATGTGAATTTTACAGAACTCTCCTGTAAGTAAAGGCTAAAACCAAATGGTTTCAATTCTTAATTGTGGAAAAGTGTCAACATCCTAGGAAGGTAGATAATTAAAATGCAGTGGGCAGAGGCTTTTGGTAAATTCCATTTTCTCTTTACTGTGGAGATGCCCACTCATCCAGCCCAGCCAGCTCTTTCCATGATTCAAATCAATTCTGCCTCGTTAAACTG